>NC_053028.1:497476573-497786665 GCF_003073215.2 Triticum urartu | reverse complement strand
GTGAAGATAAACACGATTGATTGTATGGCATGCAGTATCAATGGCTTCAGTCCAGAATTTTCTTGGAGTCTTGTATTCATCCAGCATTGTTCTGGCCATCTCAATGAGTGTTCTGTTCTTGTGTTCGACGACGCCATTCTGCTGTGGCGTGTATGGAGCTGAGAATTCATGTGTGATGCCCAAGGTATCCAGATATGTATCAAGGCCAGTGTTCTTGAATTCAGTGCCATTTTCACTTCTGATGTGCTTTATCTTGGCGCCAAAATTGTTCATGGCTCGATTGGTGAAGCGTCTGAAGACATCCTGCACTTCAGTCTTGTAAAGGATTATGTGTACCCAAGTATATCTAGAGTAATCATCAACAATGACGAAGCCATAGAGGCAAGCAGAAGTAGTAAAAGTTGAGTAGTGAGTGGGACCGAAAAGATCCATGTGAAGCAGTTCGAAGGGTTGTGTAGTAGTCATGATTGTCTTCGAAGGATGTTTTGCCCTTGTCATTTTCCCTGCTTCACAGGCACCGCATAAATGATCTTTCTTGAACTTGACACCCTCGATGCCTATGACGTGCTTTTTCTTTGCAAGGGTGTGGAGGTTCCTCATGCCAGCATGCCCAAGCCTTCGATGCCAAAGCCAACATTCTGAAGCTTTTGCAAGAAGACATACTGCGAGTTGTGGTCCTGCTAAGAAATCTACCACGTACAAATCACCTTTTCGATACCCTTCAAACACTAGAGATTTGTCAGATTCCATTAGCACCAGGCAACGATATTTTCCAAACATTACAATCATATTCAAATCGCAAAGCATTGAGACAGACATTAAGTTGAAGCCAAGGGATTCAACAAGCATGACTTTATTCATGTGTTGATCCTTTGAGATTGCAACTCTACCTAGACCCAATACCTTACTTTTACCAGTGTCAGCAAATGTGATGTGACTCTTGTCGGATGGACGTAAAGTTGAGTCCATAAGAAGGCTTCTTCTGCCAGCCATGTGATTTGTACACCCACTGTCAATAATCCATTCTGAAGACTTTGAAGTCGCTGGTGTCGTACCCTACAGTGCAGTTAGGGGGATAGGCTTCACGAAGAGAGTTTTGAAGCATAAACATTTGACGAACCAGTGGGTTATGAACACTTAGATCCAGATTAGGACTAATAGGGAGAGTAGCATGCGATTCAGGAGCAAAGTACATAATGATGCCATTCGGGCATTTTATCTTGCGCCCTACAAGATTTTTAAGGTCCCCAGCAATAGCATCAGAAGATTTTGTTTTTCTGCTGGAGACCTTTCCCTGCAAAAGAGAGTTAAGCTTTCTTAACCACCCACATCTTCAAGGGTGGCTTACAAGCAATAAGTCTAAGTGCAGCATCTGAGAACTTTGGCTTTGGAGCCCTAGCAATCAGTCTAGCAGGGGGACAATAATACTCATAGGAATAAGCAGAATAATTTTTGGTCATATGAACATGACGGTTCGATGAACCGCTCTCATATCCATATGCCTGAGTATGGTTTCCCTGCAAAACATTTGCGTTAGTGTGACTCAGGTGTGTCCTCTGTTTGTATGAAGCCATTGGACCGTATGAAGCCTTTGGTCTGAGGTTTGTCTTCTTCAAGTGAGGTGTCATGAAGACATTCACAGGAAGATTTTCTAGACACTTTTTCGGAACCCAGATCATCTTCATAGGAGGTCCATTCCTGCAGTTAGTACCAATGTACCTGGCAAACACTTCACCATTCTGATTCTTAAACAGTTTATAGTTTGCATCAAAGGATTCATCAATGATAATGGGGTTAGCACAAGTGAAGCCAGACAGATTGGATGGATCTGCTGAGGATTCCTTTGCAGCAACCCATGTGGTTTTGGGGTACTGCTCAGGTTTCCAGTAAGAGCCATCTGCATTAATTTTCCTCACGAACCCAACACCCTCTTTCCTAGGGTTTCGGTTCAGAATCTGCTTCTTAAGGACATCACATAGTGTCTGATGCCCTTTCAGACTTTTGTACATTCCTGTTTCAAGCAATGTCTTCAACCTAGCATTCTCATCAGCAATAGCAGTGGTATCCTCAGGAGAGGGGTTAGTTACCACGTTAACAGTTGAAGATATTGCAACAGTAGTAGCAGTGGAACATTCAGCAACAGAATTAGCATTATCACGCTCAATGCATTTCAGACATGGTGGTTCAAATCCTTCCTGAGCAGGACTGATCTGTTCGGAGCGAAGTGACTCATTTTCCTTTTGAAGATCTTCATGATCCGCTCTCAACTTCTCAAGATCTTGCTTCTTTTGAAGATAATCATAGGAGAGCTTTTCATGAGTAGTTGAGAGAGTCTCAAGACGACCTTCAAGTTCCTGATACTTAACGTGAAGATTTTTTATGTCTTCAATTAAGGATTCAGAACGAGTCATTTCGGCACCCAACAGATCATCGCTTCTGTCTAACAGTTTTTGAATATGTTCCATAGCTTTCTGTTGTTCAGTTGCAATTTTAGCAAGTGTTCTGTAGCTAGGTTTTGAATCACATTCAGAGTCATCGTCACTAGATGTTTCATAGCGAGTAGTGCGTGTGTTTACCTTGGAACCGCGTGCCATGAAGCAGTAGGTAGGAGTGGAGTCATTCTTGTCATTTGCGTCGGTGTCGGTGATGCAGTCATTGTCTTCAGTGTTGAAGATGGACTTGGCGACGTATGCTGTAGCCAGACTCGCAATGCCAGAATCAGACTCCTCCTCAGACTCCACCTCTGCCTCCTCAGATGCGGACTCCTCCTCTGAATCCATCTCCTTTCCAACAAATGCACGTGCCTTGCCAGATGAGCTCTTCTTGTGTGATGAAGACTTTGATAAAGACTTGGAAGAAGACTATGAGTGTTTCTTCTTCTTCTTGTCGTCAGAATCATATTCCTTGCTCTTCTTCTTCCTTCTGTTCTCATTGTCCCACTGTGGACACTCAGAGATGAAGTGCCCAGTTTTCTTGCACTTGTGACATGTTTTCTTTTTGTAGTCATGAGCAGAAGCTTCATCATTCCTTGAGCTTGATCGTGAAGATTTTCTGAAGCCTTTCTTCTTGGTGAATTTTTGGAACTTCTTCACTAGCATTGCAAGTTCTCTTCTAATGTCTTCAGGATCATCAGAACTGCAGTCAGATTCTTCTTCAGATGAGGAGACAGCTTTTGCCTTCAAGGCTCGAGTTCGCCCATAGTTTGGACCGTAGATATCTCTTTTCTAAGAAAGCTGAAACTCATGTGTGTTGAGCCTCTCAAGTATGTCAGACGGATCGAGTGTCTTGAAATCAGGACGTTCTTGAATCATCAGGGCCAGGATGTCAAACGAACTATCAAGTGATCTCAGCAGCGTCTTAACGATTTCATGTTTGGTGATCTCAGTGGCGCCGAGGGCTTGAAGCTCGTTTGTGATGTCAGTAAGTCTGTCAAATGTGTGCTGGACATTCTCATTGTCATTTCGCTTGAAGCGGTTGAAGAGATTGCGAAGGACACTGATTCTTTGATCTCTCTGGGTTGAGATGCCTTCATTAACTTTGGAGAGCCAGTCCCAGACCAGTTTGGATGTCTTCAAGGCACTCACACGGCCATACTGTCCTTTGGTCAGATGACCACAGATGATATTCTTAGCAGTAGAGTCCAGTTGAACGAATTTCTTGACATCAGCAGCAGTGACACCTTCTCCAGCCTTGGGAACGCCGTTCTTGACGACATACCATAGGTCGACATCAATGGCTTCAAGATGCATGCGCATCTTATTCTTCCAGTAGGGATATTCAGTTCCATCGAAGACGGGGCAAGCAGCGGAGACTTTGATTATCCCTGCAGTCGACATAGCTAAAACTCCAGGTGGTTAAACCGAATCACACAGAACAAGGGAGCACCTTGCTCTGATACCAATTGAAAGTGCGTTATATCGACTAGAGGGGGGGGGGGTGAATAGACGATTTTTATGAAAGTCTTCAAAACGTGAGAGTTATGAAGACAAACAGTGAAGATTATGCCTATTACTAAGCAGCGGAAGTTAGATTACACTAGGGCAGCCATGGTCATGTATTCAATTGAGTGAAAGCACAATGACAAACAGCTTCAGTGTAATAAGGATCAGGTAGGAAGAAGTTATGAAGCCAAACAGATCATACATTCATGTTGTGAAGATAAAAGATAAAGCACGCATGCAATGGCTTCACAATGAATAACAGTAAGTCAAAGGAAGTGAAGATGAAACCAGTGACACGTTGAAGACAATGATTTGTTGGACCAATTCCAGTTGCTGCGACAACTGTACGTCTGGTTGGAGCGGCTAGGTATTTAAACCAAAGGACACACAGTCCCGGACACCCAGTCAAGGACACTTAGTCCAAGACACCCAGTCCTCATCGTATTCTCCTTGAACTAAGGTCACACAGACCTCGTCCAATCACTCGTGGTAAGTCTTCAGGCGACTTCCAAACCTTCACAGACTTCGTTCACTGGCAATCCACAATTTCTCTTGGATGCTCTGAACGCGACGCCTAACCGTCTGGAGGATGCACAGTCCTCAAGTGTAATAAGTCTTCAGATCACTCAGACACGAAGACTTAAGTGATGCCCAATTTACTCTGGCTCTGGGTGGTTAGGGCTTTTCTCCTCGCTAGGAATTTTCTCTCAAAGGCTTCGAGGTGGGTTGCTCTCAAACGACAAAAGCCGTGCACTGAAATCTGAGCAGCCAACCGTTTATGGTTGTGGGGGTGGGCTATTTATAGCCACTTGGCAACCCGACCTGATTTTTCCGAAATGACCCTGGGTCACTAAGGAACTGACACGTGTACCAACGGTCGAATTTTGAACTCACACGACAACTTTACTTGGGGTACAAGTAAAGCTGACTTGTCTGACTCTGGACAAGATTTGCTCTCATAGTCTTCGCTCGAAGACATAGGATTTAAATTAGGCATCACTTCAGTCATTCTGACTGGTTCTCTTGGACCCCACTTAACAGTACGGTGGTTCCTATGACACAACATGAAAGAAATAAAACTACGAAGGATCTAAGTCTTCGAGTTCCATAAGCTTCATAGGGAGTCTTCTCATGTCATTGTCTTCAATATGAATATCTTCATAAACCACCATTGTCTTCAATGTCTTCGTACATTTTTAGGGGTCATCTCTGGTAGTGAAACCGAATCATTGAGGAACTTCTACCTGTGTTATCCTGCAATTCTCACAAACACATTAGTCCCTCAACAAGGTTTGTCGTCAATACTCCATAACCAACTAGGGGTGGCACTAGATGCACTTACAGCAAGGAAAGATAGAACTCGGCAAAAATATTTACATATGAAAAGGCCCTTGGCCAACATTCAACAGAAGCTTGAAATACACCCCGTGGGTGGAGTTGCGCAAAGTTAACAAAGTTTGTCGAGACTGATAAGTAGGTAAAAACAAAAGATAAATTGGCAGCCTAGGGAGCAGCAGACGGGTCCGGCGGAACGATGGAGTCAGCAGTGCCGGTTGGTGGAGCGGCCGGCTAGTCAGTCTTTGCTTGGTCGCCTTCAGCAGCAGTCTGCTCGCTCTTGCGTGGCTCGTTGTTGGAGGCACAGTCGAGCTGAGGCTGGCCGTCCGCTCCAACCTCTGGTGCTTCCTCTTCACTTTCCTCGTCCTCCTCGCCTTCTCCCTCATCGCTGAAATCAATCACTTCGGCCGAATCCTCGTTGTCCTCTGGGTCCAGCCCGAACCACTCCGACGGTGCTTCGACACCGTTCTCGGCCAGATCGGGAACGAAGACGCTAGTGTTGGTGTACTCGGTGATCATGGCGGCACGCTTGACAAGATCCTGCTCCACCACCACCAGCTCCTCCTGGGCCTCCCACCGGAACGTGGCCAACTAGGCTAGGTTCAGCCCAGGGTACCATGCCATGACGAACTCTAGGGCCCAGCATGCTGCAGCCTGGGCCGAGGAACCCTTCCAAGCCTCAAGACGGCCGGCCGCCACCTCCAGCCAGTCGGTAGTCCGACTGGGGGTGCGCGAAGCCGGCATGTCTGGCCACAGGGTGGAGATCGCCTGGGCCCCGATGCGCTGAAGACAGCGCATCATCCGATGAGCCGGCAGAAGACGGGCCTGGATGCTGAGAAGCTTCCCACTAAGACTCCGGGGGCGTTGGCAGCAATCTGCGCACCATCGGCTCTCCGCTCCTCACGATAGGCCTCAATGTCCTGGTTGGCGGCACCGGAGTGACCAGGGAAGAAGTCTGCCTAGGCAAAAAAAGCAAAGAAACCAGAAGTCAGAGGCTAGAAGCTGACCTGATCAAACAACTGGCAGATCAAGGAAAGGAAAATGAAGAAAGCTTACCGTCAACCATGTCTTCAACCTTGCCAAAGCCGGCAGTTAGCAATACCTCCTTGTCGGCCCAGGCGGAGCATTCAGTCTCAAACTCAGCAAGAAGACTGGACTCTTTCACCTCCGCCTCCCTCTGAACCTTCCGGAGAAGCTCCGCCTGCTCCGTCAGCTGCTTGACCAACCGGTCATGCTCCTAGGCCAGCTCGTTGCACTCCGCCTCCTTGGCACGCAATGCGGTGTTGGCTTCTCCCAGCAGCTGCTGCAAGGTAGCGTTGGCCTTTGATACGTCTACAACGTATCTATAATTTTTGATTACTCCATGCTATATTATCTATTGTTTTGGAGATTATTGGGATTTATTATCCACTTTTATATTATTTTTGGAAATAACCTATTCACCGGAGGCCCAGCCCAAAATTGCGGTTTTTGCCTGTTTTAGGGTCTCGAAGAAAAGGAATATCAAACGGAGTCCAAATGGAATGAAACCTTTGGGAACGTGATTTTCTCAACGAACAAGACCCAGGAGACTTGGACCCTACGTCAAGACACAAAAGAGGAGGCCACAAGGTAGGGGGCGCGCCTACCCCCCAGGCGCGCCCTCCACCCTCGTGGGCCCCCTGTTGCTCCACCGACGTACTCCTTCCTCGTATATATACCTACGTACCCCCAAACGATCAGATATGGAGCCAAAACCCTAATTCCACCGCCGCAACTTTCTGTATCCACAAGATCCCATCTTGGGGCCAGTTCCAGAGCTCCGCCGGAGGGGGCATCGATCACGGAGGGCTTCTACATCAACACCATAGCCCCTCCGATGAAGTGTGAGTAGTTCACCTTAGACCTACGGGTCCATAGTTAGTAGCTAGATGGCTTCTTCTCTCTTTTTGGATCTCAATACAATGTTCTCCCCCTCTCTTGTGGAGAACTATTCGATGTAATCTTCTTTTTGCGGTGTGTTTGTTGAGACCGATGAATTGTGGGTTTATGATCAAGTCTATCTATGAACAATATTTGAATCTTATCTGAATTCTTTTATGTATGATTGGTTATCTTTGCAAGTCTCTTCGAATTATCAGTTTGGTTTGGCCTACTAGATTGATCTTTCTTGCAATAGGAGAAGTGCTTAGCTTTGGGTTCAATCTTGCGATGTCCTTTCCCAGTGACAGTAGGGGCAGCAAGGCACGTATTGTATTGTTGCCATCGAGGATAACAAGATGGGGTTTTCATCATATTGCATGAGTTTATCCCTCTACATCATGTCATCTTGCTTAAGGCATTACTATGTTTTCATTAACTTAATACTCTAGATGCATGCTGGATAGCGGTCTTTGAGTGGAGTAATAGTAGTAGATGCAGGCAGGAGTCGGTCTACTTGTCTCGGACGTGATGCCTATATACATGATCATACCTAGATATTCTCATAACTATGATCAATTCTATCAATTGCTCAACAGTAATTTGTTCACCCACGGTAGAATAGTTATGCTCTCGAGAGAAGCCACTAGTGAAACCTATGGCCCCCGGGTCTATCTTCATCATATTAATCTTCCAATACTTAGTTATTTCCTTTGCTTTTCCTTTTCTTTTATTTTATTTCGCATCTTTATCATAAAAATACCAAAAATATTATCTTATCATATCTATCAGATCTCACTCTCTTAAGTGGCCGTGTAGGGATTGACAACCCCTTATCGCGTTGGTTGCGAGGATTTATTTGTCTTGTGCAGGTACGAGGGACTGGCGCGTAGCCTCCTACTGGATGGATACCTTGGTTCTCAAAAACCGAGGGAAAGACTTACGCTACTTTGCTGCATCATCCCTTCTTCTTCGGGGAAAACCAACGCAGTGCTCAAGAGGTAGCAAGAAGGATTTCTGGTGCCGTTGCCGGGGAGGTCTACACAAAAGTCAATATACCAAGTACCCATCACATACCCTTATCTCCCGCATTACATTATTTGCCATTTGCCTCTCGTTTTCCTCTCCCCCACTTCACCCTTGCCGTTTTATTCGCCCTCTCACTACTGGAATCAGCTACTTTGCCATCTGCCAGCTCTTTGCCGTCAGCTAGAAGATGGCAAAGAAGCTCTTTGCCATCAGCTACCAAAAAGCAGACAGCAAAGAACTGGCTGATGGAAAAGACATAATTTGCCATCAGCCAGCTCTTTGCCGTCGGCTAGCAGACGGCAAATATTCTTTGCCGTCGGCTAGCGGACGGCAAGGAGGGAGGGGGCCCCACTGACGAGCCGCAAAAAAAACCTAACAGCCCCCCTCTTTGCCGTCCACTAGCGGACGAGAAAGAGCAAAAAGGAGGACGACAAAGGGGGGCGGACGGCAAAGAGGGAGGGCCCCACTAACGTTAACCCTGCCCCTCTCTCTCTTTCTCTCCCCTCGCCGCTGCCCCGTCGCCCCACCACCCCTCCGCCGCCCCAGCGCCCCCCGCCCCATCGCCCCACCACCCCGCCGCCGCCCCGGCGCCCCCCGCCCCGTCGCCCCCGTCGCCCCCGCCGCCCCCGCCGCCCTGCCGTCTGGGCGCCGCCACGCCCCGGCCCCGTCGCCACTGCCGCCGCCCCAGGCCGCCCCGCCCCCCTCCTCCACCCAGGTGAGCTCTCCTACCTCATTTTTTTTCCTTTTTTCTATTTTTTAGTTTTAGGTTTATGTTTAGTTTAGTTTTAGTTTTAGTTTTAGTTTTAGGATTAGTTTTAGGTTTATAGGTTTAGTTTTAGTTTAGTTTTAGGTTTAGATTTAGTTTTTTCCTTTTTCTGTTTTTTTAGTTTTAGGTTTAGGTTTAGTTTAGTTTTAGGAAAGAAGAAGAAGAGAAAAAGAGGAGAGGAGAAGAAGAAGAAGAGGAGGAGGAGAAGAAAAAAGAAGAAGAGGAAGAAGAAGAAGAAAAAAGAGGAGAGGAGGAGAAGAAGAAGAGGAAAAAGGAAAGGAGGAAGAAGAAGAAGAAGAAGAAGGAAAAAAAGGAAGAAAAGGAAGAAGAGGAAGAAGAAGAAAAGGAAAAAAAGAAAAAAAAACCCGACCCGACACGGTACCCAGACCCCGACCCGGCAGCCCGACACGACACCCCGACCCCAAGACCCCGACCCCGACACCCCGACCCCGAGACCCCGACCCCGATACCCCGACCCCAACCCCGACCCCGACCCCGACCTCGAGACCCCGACCCGACACCCCGACCCCGACCCGACCCGTCCCCGACACCCCGACCCGACCGACCCCGACCACCCCGACCCCGACACCGACCCCGACACCCGACCCCCGAGCCTGACCGACACCCCGACCCCGAGCCTGACCCGACACCTGACCCCGCACCACACCCCGACCGAAACAACACCCGACACCGCACGCACTACCCCGACAATCGACACGACACAACGACCCACACGGTACCCAGACCCGACCCGGCACACCACACGAAACCCCGACCCCGAGCCTGACACGACACCCTGACCCCGACACCACACCCCGACCCTGAAACAACACCCCGACATCGACACGGCACTACCCCGACATCGACACGACACCCCGACACGGCACCCCGACACCGACAGGACACCCCGACCCCCGACACCTCCTGAAAAGGTGTTCTTTGGCCTTCCAGAGGCCGACGGGGTCATATATTTGTGAATTATTAGTTAGGTCATATATTTTTCGATTTTGTTATGAAAAACATCATATATAATTGTGTTGATCGTGTAGTTTTAAATGTGCAGTTGTTTCATCGCTGCGAGGTTTGGTGTTCGACGACCTCACCGTGCGTTTGACGAGCTCTGTCCCTTCGTTCGTGGGTGAGCACAAATGACAAGTCCTCCTCCCCCATTAATTATTTGATCTATTCCGATGAAACTTGATAGCTAGCTATATATGTGTCTTGAATCATCAGTATGCGTAACCAATATGTGTCTCCCGTTCGAAAGCGTCATAGTTATAAATATGCATGCATTTGCATATTTATAACCTTGATTCTTTCGAATTGTCCAACGCTATCCATGGACAGCCCGAGTATGTGTAGATTGGGTTCGTTTTCCCATATGCTTTGCTCCGGATCCGACGCATAAATTTCGTCAGTGCCTCCCCTATTGTTCTCCGGGTACACATCCTCTCTGTTTATTGCAGAGACGTGTATCAGGAGAACAGCGAGGAGGTGCTGTCGAAATTTTGCGTCGGATCCGGGGCATAGCATGGGAAAATGAACCCAATCTACACATACACGGGTGGGATTAGGACCTATCATTACCTATTAGAGTGTAGGTTGCATGGACGTAATAAAATTGACAAAGTAGATCAACTGATGAATATATACATTGTGTGTCCAGTAGCTCTAAAGTCAAGATGAGTGACCGTGCGTGGATGTATACCGGTCACACTGGTCAGAACAAATGGAGCGCTGAATGGTTCACAAAAACCAAGGGGTTTGTGCAAGCCGCATTTGCAAATGGCCAAAAGAAAACCTGGTGCCCCTGTTTCCGGTGCGGCAATTGGGAAAAGAAGACAGAGGCTGAAATGGGCAAACACCTGCAGAAGAGTGGTTTTACGCCCGATTATACGGTGTGGACATTTCATGGTGAGTCTGCCCAACGTGACCGAGCTGAGGTGGATCGTCGTCGCACCGACGAACATGGTACCGGGATGGAAAACATGGTGCAAGACTATGATGATGCTCGGGATTCGGACGAGGAGATGGAGGAATCTGCAAAGGCCTTCAATGAAATGTTGGAGTCTTCAAAACGTCCGCTCCACGAGCACACTGAGCTTTGTTAGTTGGATGCCATCTCACAAGTAATGGCTCTGAAGGCTCAGTTCAACTTGGGCAGAGAATGCTATACGCAATTATGACAGTATTTCGACGCTTTCTACCCAAAGGCCATGTAATGCCTGCAAACCTGTACTAGTCAGACAAAATCCTCCGTGCACTGAAGATGCCCTATGAGAAGATACATGCCTATGAGAAAGGATGTGCCTTATTTAGGCTTGACTATGCGGACTTGAACTATTGTCCCATTTGCAAGTCTTCCAGGTATATTGTGGTAGACAACGGTATGGGTGAGAAGACACAGACCAAAATCCCCGTTAGTGTTCTTCGGTATATGCCAATCGTAGCAAGACTTCAACGTCTGTTCATGGTCGAAGAGACGACCAGACAGATGACATGGCACAAAATAGGCAAAAGAACCGAACTAGATGCAGATGGGAATCTGATGATGGTACACACATTGGATGGTGTTGCGTGGAAAAAGTTTGATGAATTACATGCTGACAAAGCGGCAGATCCGAGGCATCCTCGAGTCGGCATCAGCACGGATGGGTTCAGTGTGTTTGGTATGACAGCAGCCCAATACAGTTGTTGGCCCGTATTTGTCTTTCCACTCAATCTCCCCCCCAGACAGATTATGCAAAGAAAGAACATTTTCCTGACGTCGATAATTCCAGGACCCAACTATCAGGGGAAAAATATGAATGTGTACATGCAGTCGCTTAAGGATGAATTGCAAGAAGCCTGGGATAATGGGTTCAAGACATACGACGCCTTTAGCAAACAAAACTTCATAATGCGTGTCTGGTACATGTACTCGGCGCATGACTTGCCGGTGTATGCGCTATTCGTTGGCTGGTGTGTGCATGGAAGGTTCCCGTGCCCCACATGCAAGGGAGCTCTTGAGTTTCGTTGGCTTCAGGCCGGTCGCAAGTTTTCTTGCTTCGACATGCATAGACAGTTCCTGGATCCTCGCCATAAGTTCAGGAAAGACAAGAAGAACTTCATTAGGGGTAGAGTTGTCAAAAACTCTGCACCACCTGCATTGACAGGCCAACAGACCCTGGATCAGTTAAACGCTGTCGAGCCAGATCCACAACGTCCAGGGTACTTCAAGGGGTATAATACTAAGCACGCGTGGACTCACAAAACATGCTTATGGGATCTGCCTTACTTCAAAGACCTCCTTTGCCCACACAACATCGACGTGATGCACACTGAGAAGAATATCGCCGAGGCACTTTTTGGTACATTGTTCGGCATAGATGGGAAGTCAAAGGATAATACTAAGGCTAGAGTCGATCTGGAGGCGCTATGTGATAGGCCGTTACAAAACATGAAAGAACCGAAAGGAAAGGAGAACTGGACGAAGCCAAAGGCATGATTCAATCTTGGAAGGCCAGCTATGAGGGAAATTCTCTTGTGGGTGCAACAGCAGTTGATGTTCCCCGATGGGTATGCAGCGAATCTAAAGAGGGGAGCGAATCTTGATAAACTGAAGATATTTGGTCTCAAGAGTCATGATTGGCACATATGGATTGAGCGGGTAATGCCGGTGATGTTGCGTGGCTTCATCCCTGAGGATGAATGGCTAGTACTGGCAGAACTCAGCTATTTCTTCCGTGTTCTTTGTGCGAAAGAACTATTGCCTGGCATGCTAGAAGAAATGGAAGAGTTGGCGCCGGAGTTGATCTGCAAGTTAGAGAAGATCTTTCCACCGGGCTTCTTTAATCCAATGCAGCATTTGATTTTGCATCTCCCGACCGAGGCAAGATTGGGGGGGCCCGTGCAAAATCGTTGTGTCTACCCAACTGAGAGGATGCAGAAGACGCTTCGAGAAAAATGTAAAAATAAATGTAGAATTGAAGCATCGATGGCTGAGGCATTCATCACAGAGGAGGCGGCAAACTTCGTAACAGCGCACTACGAAGCCAAAAATCGTCATTTGCATAATCCGAAGCCTCGGTACAATGCTGACGAGCCTAAAAAGGGTGGATCCAACCTCAGCCTATTCAAAGGGAATCTCGCACCATCTAGTGTTTCACATCCAGTATCTTTGGATAACGAAGAATGGCGGACCATTTCGTTGTATATCTTCAACAACCTGATAGAAGTGCGGCCGTACATCGAGTAAGTTCTCGGTACATTGTTTCGCAACTTCTATTTCCTTTGAACTGCTCTTATTCCTGGATATGTCATACAGTCGATACGTCGCCATATTCTCGTATGGAGCGGAGATCCAAAAGGATTCCGTCGAAGAGTATGAGCTTTTCGCAAAGCAAGGAGGCGGCTATCCCGGTTTGATCTCTTGGTTCAAACAAATGGTAAATTCTATTAGACAATTTCATTTCATTCGCTAATTTGTGCATAATGCAACAATCCTTTCATATTAAACTTGTAGGCTAATTCAAAGTCTATGGACGCCGAATTGAGACAAGTCTCTAATGGTTTTGACTATAAGGTCCGTTCATTTGACAAGTACGACATCAACGGGTATCGCTTTCGTACCTATGGCAAAGAGCTATCTATGGCCGACCGAAAGTCTACAAATTGTTGTGTATCTTCTATCGGCGAAGGAGGTACCGAGTATTATGGGAGAGTTGAAGCAATTTATGAACTTCTGTTCTATGGTGAAAACCCACCGAATGTCGTAGTCTTCAAATGTTATTGGTTTCAGCCGAAGGAGACTAGAAGGACTCATGAACATATAGGGCTAGTTGAAATCAACCAAAGCACCCATTTAGATGTTCCTGATGTCTATATTACGGCTCAACAGGCGACCCAAGTATTCTATCTACCGTGGGCCTGCCAAACTAATCCAAATCTGAAAGGTTGGGATGTCGTTTATGAAGTGCCGCCACGTGCTAGACTTTCTCCCCCAAAGGAAGAGGATTATGAACCTCACATTAACCCAGACACATATGAAGGAGAATTCTTCCAAGAGACACGTCTTTCCAAAAAGCGTTTCAAGAACCGCTATACTTCACCCCAAAACATTGAAGTAGACAGCGACAATGAATCCGACATCACCCCAGAGGAGGAACAAGAAGAGCCGGAACAAGAAGAGGTTACTGCTGCGGATGACCTGTCAATGCTTGACCGATTACGTCAAGGTGGCCTTGCACATGTTGATGCCAATGAACCCTATGAGCCCATCATTGATTATAGTGATGATGATGATTATGCATTTATTGATGATACTGATCGAGATTATTAGTAGTGTCAGGTATTCAATTTTTTTATGTTGTACTTGATGATGATACACTTAAGTGATATACATATTATTATTCATGTCGGTACTTTTTTTATGTTGTACTAATTTCGTTTATTCTTTGTCATGGCAGGTGTTGAAAGATGGTGGGGGCTGGTCGGGAGCGCGCCGAGGCCCCTTCTTCGTCGGCGCGTGGTGCGAGGTCTTCCATTCCACACGCACCTCTCCGCCGAGTGTTGCTGGACAGTATGGCGACACCGCCGGGCACTTCTTCGTCGACCGCGGTGCCCAGTAGGGGACGAGGTAAAAATAAGAGAGGAGGTGGAGCACGTGGTCGCGGGAGAGGAGGTAGGGTGACTCTTACGGCGCCTTCCTCGCTGCCGCCCCCAGCTGTTTCACCCGAGCACGTGACTGCTAGGGTGGACTCGTCTGAGGAGGAGGCTGCACGGACTCCGGTCCATGAGCCTCCGGTCCACGGGTCTTCGGCCCACGAGCCTCGGGTCGATGGGCCTTCGACCCACGAGACCCCGGAGGAGCACATGTATGGATGGGGTACCTGGCCTGAGGAGCCGAGTGGCCATGCTGATGATGGCGGGGAGCCGAGTGGCCTTGCTGATGATGGCGGGGAGCCGACTGATGAGGAGAGGGAGGAGGGGGGAAACATCTACCAGCGTGGTGCTACACGGCTCCTATCCGTGCCGGCGACCCGCGAGCAGAGGTGGTTGATTTTTCCTGATGGGGAGAGGTAAGTGCATTTAATCTTTTTGTACCTTCTGCATTCACGTTTCTTCAAATAACTGATGTGTTAGCCTTGTCATGCTGCAAGGGTTGGGACCACCATGAAAGTGTCCGCCGGCCCAACTCCGTCCTTGGAGTTCTGATTCGGAAAAACTTCCCGGGGTTTGTCACGTTGCCTGGTGAGGGTCGGCTTCCAGAGGTTGGATTGACTTGGGAGCACTACTTGGCTGCCCCGGCCCCGCCGGGTGAGATTATCGACGGTGTCTTGTGCAAGACAAGGGCAGACGTCATGATCAGAAAGTTCTGGGTAATTGCTCCTTTACACAATTAAAAATCTTCAACTAGCTAGTTATTAATTGTACTAATCAATATTGTCTCATTTGATTGTAGACATTCTACATGTGTGAGGAGGGATACGAGGAGGAGGCGGATCATGTTATCCACAAGGAGTGCAAGCGCCTACTTCAGAACTTACGGCATGAGGTTCGGGTGCAGGCTGTTCGAGACTACTACGCCGGGCATGGTATCAAGAAGCCCAAGCAGGAGTGCCGTGATAAGTTCTTGAGTAAGGAGAAGTACATGAAAGTAATTCTTAAGGCCGTGTACTTACTTCCTTCATTTAGTAATTCATAGCCGTAGCGCTCAAGTTTCTATTTGCTAACTTAGGCCCCTCCGAGATGGTGTGCGGATCGGATGGATTGTTGGGAGGTGTTGGTCAATGAGTGGTGCTCAAAAGAATGGCTGGCCACCCACAAAGAGGCCAAGGACAAACGTGCCCAAATGGAAGGTGTGCCACACCACCAAGGCAGCTCCAACTTATTTCAGTACGGGCGGAACTGGGTATGTGGTTTGCTTCATGATTCATGCAATTCATTCATCATGCTAGCTTTAGCCCTTTAATTACTAATTTACTTTGCTTCTCTCTTTCAAGCACGCTACAATAAGGCGGATAAGGTGCCAGAGGTGTACGACCGGTATGCCATGGCCCACACTGGCCCTTACAAGAAAGTCAAGGCATTCTCTGCGTCTGACCTCGATGATCCAAAGAACTTCACCAACATCTCCGTCCACGACAAGCTCGTGCAATATAGAGATCAGGGGAAGGCGAGGAAAGGGGAGGAATTTAACCCGAGCCAGGGTCCCATTGATACAGAGCTGCTGATGATATCTGGTGGCGGGAGGTCCCATGGCTCCATAGCCATGGGAGATGGACTTATCCGTTGTCCTAGCACTCTCCTGGAGATCAAGGCGTGCCAATCGAGCTCCGCTCCTGAGATAAGGCCTCGTCAACGGCCAGTCGAACTCGCCTTCAAGGTTAGTTATACGTACTCAGCTATCTTTCTCCATTACATTGTGTGCGCTTCCATCAATGATTACAAATGGTCATGTGAGTGGTGTTGCAGGCTGCTATACAGAGTGAGAGAGATAGAACGGAGAAACTTCTAGCGGAGGCAGCGGAGAGGCAGCGGGAGTTGGAGGAGAGGACGACAAAGATGTTGGAGGAGGAGAGGGCACGGAATGACATGCAGGCAAGGGCCATGTACGAGCTCCTTGTGGTAAGTTTCTTCCGCAGATTACTTGCTAGTCTTAACATTTGAGTCTCATTACTAACTAGTATGACTCTGTTGTGAAAACCAAATGTGTAGTCTGTGTGCGAGAAGTCCGGTCAGACCGCTCCGCCGATGCCAGTGATTGCTCCTGGGAGCACGGTGAGTTTAATTTGAATGGACATTACTTGCTAGTCTTAACATTTGAGTGTCATAATGCTAACGAGACATTGGAAATGATCTTTGGTGCAGCTTAACTCTAGAAACGCATCGCATGATCCTTCTCCAGCTACCGGTGCGAGCCAGCCCGCTCCTTCTCCATCTACCGGCGCGAGCCAGCCCGCTCCTACATCTCCGTGATCACGGTAAGTTTCTCTAGTGTTTTGCTTAACAAATGCATAAAGACCTAGACTTAGCTTTATTTCCTTCAATATGCTTACCATAATGACCTAGAGTTAGCTTCTTTTCCTCCAAAATGACTTAATAAGCTTACTGACCTCATAAACCATCCATTCTACCTAAGTTAGCTCTAAAATGACTTATTTTACCTTAGTTAGCTTACAAGTGATCCAATTTATCCAAGTTAGCTCTAAAATGACCCATTTTACGTAGATTAGCTCCTAAATGATCCATTTTACCTATGTTAGCTTTAAAATAACCCATTTCACCTAGGTTAGCTCCAAAATGACCCATTTCACCTAGGTTAGCTCCAAAATGACCCATTCCACCTAAGTTAGCTAAAAAACGATCCATTTTACCTTAGTTAGTAGCTCAAAAACGTGGCATTTCACCTTAGTTAGCTCATAAAAGACCCATTTCAACTAAGTTAGCTCCAAAATGATCAATTTCACCTAGGTTAGCTCATAAACGACCCATTTCACCTAAGTTAGCTCAAAAACGATCCATTTTACCTTAGTTAGCTCAAAAACGTGGCATTTCACCTTAGTTAGCTCATAAAAGACCCATTTCAACTAAGTTAGCTCCAAAATGATCAATTTCACCTAGGTTAGCTCATAAACGACCCATTTCACCTAAGTTAGCTCAAAAACGATCCATTTTACCTTAGTTAGCTCAAAAACGTGGCATTTCACCTTAGTTAGCTCATAAAAGACCCATTTCAACTAAGTTAGCTCCAAAATGATCAATCACCTAGGTTAGCTCATAAACGACCCATTTCACCTAGTTAGCTCAAAAACGATCTATTTTACCTTACTTAGCTTAAAAACGTGGCATTTCACCTTAGTTAGCTCATAAAAGACCCATTTCAACTAAGTTAGCTCCAAAATGATCAATTTCACCTAGGTTAGCTCATAAACGACCCATTTGACCTAGGTTAGCTCATAAATGACCCATTTCACTAGGTTAGCTCATAAAACAACCTTTTCACCTACCTAGGTTAGCTCATAAACTACCCATTTCACCTAGGTTAGCTCATAAACGTGGCATATACTTCTTCTTCTAGTCTTCTTCTTCTATTCTTTTTCTTCTAGTCTAATTCTTCTTCTAGTCTTCTTTTTCTAACTTTCTTATTTGTCATTTTGCAGGTTTCATTCACTTCACGGAAGCCAGCTTCCTATGATGGATTGCTTGCTTTTTCCTATTTTTTCCTTTTGATGCACTTCTTGTATTCTGCTCGCTTGCTATGATGAAACTTTGCATATTGTAATATGTATGGATCGATGGAACTATGTGCAACCTACTATGTATGTATGGATGGATATATATGTGCTGGATATTTATTATGTTGGATATATATGTGCTGGATATTTATGTGATGGATATATATGTGCTGTGAAATATTTGTTGTGATAATTGTTGGATATAAGAAAAACAAAACAAAAAAGAGGCAATGCAGGCTCTTTGCCGTCCGCGGCAGACGGCAAAGACCCCTTTGCCGTCGATGGCAGACGGAAAAGGGGGCACGTGGCGCCCACCTGTGCTTCCTGGGGATGGACCATTTGGCCAATTTGCCTACCGTGGCGGACAGCAAAGCCAAGCTGATGGCAAAGACTTTGCCTTTGCCGTCCGCCGGGAGGACGGCAAAAAAGAGCGGGCGCTGACATATAGTTGACGTCGTCTGGCGGACGGCAAAGAGGCGCTCAAATTTGCCGTCCGCTGGCGGACGGCAAAGGCCGCTGTTAGCCGCCTAACGGAGTGACGCTGGCGGACGTGCAACATTTTGCCGTCCCCTCTCTTTGCCGTCAGCCGCTGTAGGCAAAGGGCTCTTTGCCGTTCGCCGGAAAAAGCCGAAGGCAAAGGACCTGTTTGCCGACCCTATCTTTGCCGTCACTGTTTGCCGTCCGCGGCGGACGGCAAAGTGCTTTGCCGTCAGCCGTCCCTGCCTTTGCCGTCCGCCATGGCAGACGGCAAAGTACTGGATTCCTGTAGTGTCTCTCTCTATCCTCACTCTCTTTCTCTATTTGCCTCTTTTTGCCCGCTTGCTTTTTGTTTGCTTGTGTGTTAGTTCGTTTGCTTGTTGTTATGGCTAGTCCCTTACCTTCTGCCTCTATGTCTGAAATTGGGGAAATTATTGTCGATATGGACAATAATAATATCATGAAAAATTCTGATGCTCCTGCTAAAGAACCACCCATCTTACATACAAAAAATTCCGTGTTGGTAGTGGTAATATTATTGGAAAAGGAGTTATTCAAGCTTTCTTTACTTGTGCCGGTGCTTTACCTTCTATGGGCAGTTCCATCCTTCATAGAACTAGTAGTCTTGCGGACGCTATTGCCATGCTTGTAGTTGAACTTGAAAGACAATTCATGCACATGCACCCTTGCATACAAAGGATTTTCCTAGAATTTTCTAATATTGAGCATTCTTCTGTTAAGCGTGCCGCTACTATCTTTTTGGCTCATGAGTTCAGATTCATAATAAAATAGGCCAAATAAACCTTTGCGCATTATAGGGTGGACGCTCGTCGTCCTCCCATAGAGGCCATCCTCTTTGATTAAGAAGAAATAGTGCGTTTTTAATCTCTAGACTATGTTGCTTTCAATGAAAATCTTAGAAAAAGGGTTCCTACCAATGTTTTAGTTGATAGAATTTCTGAACTTAATGATGATTTGGCTGTTCGAAATAATGAACTAGAATATTCTCTTGAATATAGGCTCACAAAGTTCTGTCAAAAGAATGCTTAGAATGATGAATTGGTTGTGCAATACGAAGGACCAAAGGAGGAACCTATACCTCCTAAGGTTGATCTTGGGGACTTTTGCCCCATTAAATTTAGCCCTTTTGATTACTTTTGCTTTCCTCAAAGAAAACTTGCTACCGAACATAGAAAATATGAAATGAGTTTTAATTATCTATCTTATTATTATGGGAATACCTAGATCTATCCTTGCTTGTTATGCCTAGCTAGGGGCGTTAAACGATAGCGCTTGTTGGGAGGCAACCCAATTTTATTTTTATTCCTTTCCTTTTGCTCCTTCTTATTAATAAATAATTTATCTAGCCTCTGTTTTTGTTGTGTTTTGTGTGTTTAATTAGTGTTTGTGCCAAGTAGAACCGTTGGGAAGACTTGGGGAAAGTCTTGTTAAACTTGCTGTAAAAAACAGAAACTTTAGCGCTCACGAGAACTGCTGCCATTTTTATTTGGAAAGTGATATTTAGTTAATTATTTTTTCAGATGATTAATAGATAAATTACTCACGTTCACAAATGTATTTTAAAATTTTTGGGGTTCCAGATCTTGTGCTAGATACAGATTACTACAGCCTGTTCTGTTTTTGACAGATTCTGTTTTTCGTGTGTTGTTTGCTTATTTTGATGAATCTATGGCTAGTAAAATAGTTTATAAACCATAGATAAGTTGTAATACAGTAGGTTTAACACCAATATAAATAAAGAATGAGTTAATTACAGTACCTTGAAGTGGTCTTTTGTTTTCTTTCGCTAAAGGAGCTCACGAGATTTTCTACTTTGAGTTTTGTGTTGTGAAGTTTTCAAGTTTTGGGTAAAGATTTGATGGATTATGGAACAAGGAGTGGCAAGAGCCTAAGCTTGGGATTCCCATGGAACCCCCAAGATAATATAAGGACACCTAAAATCCAAAGCTTGGGGATGCCCTGGAAGGCATCCCCTCCTTTCGTCTACTTCTATCGGTAACTTTACTTGGAGCTATATTTTTATTCGCCACATGATATGTGTTTTTCTTGGAGCATCTTGTATGATTTGAGTCTTTAATTTTTAGTTTACCACAATCATCCTTGCTGTACACACCTTTTGAGAGAGCCATACATGATTAGGAATATTTGTTAGAATACTCTATGTGCTTTGCTTATATCTTTTGAGTTATATAGTTTTGCTCTAGTACTTTACTTATATCTTCTAGAGGATGGTGGTGGATTTGTTTTATAGAAACTATTGATCTCTCATTCTTCACTTAGATTATTTTTAGAGTCTTAAATAGCATGGTAATTTTCTTAAAATCCTAATATGCTAGGTATTCAAGATTAGTAAAATTTTCTTATGAGTGTTTTGAATACTAAGAGAAGTTTGATGCTTGATGATTGTTTTGAGATATGGAGGTAATAATATCAAAGTCGTGCTAGTTGAGTAGTTGTGAAATTGAGAAATGCTTGTGTTGAAGTTTGCAAGTCCCGTAGCATGCATGTATGGTAAACGTTATGTAACAAATTTGAAACATGAGGTGTTATTTGATTGTCCTCCTTATGAGTGGCGGTCGGGGACGAGCGATGGTCTTTTCCTACCAATCTATCCCCCTAGGAGCATGCGCGTAGTGCCGAGGTTTTTGATGACTTGTAGATTTTTGCAATAAGTATGTGAGTTCTTTATGACTAGTGTTGAGTCCATGGATTATACACACTCTCACCCTTCCATCCTTGCTAGCCTCTTCGGTACCGTGCATTGCCCTTTCTCACATTGAGAGTTGGCGCAAACTTCGCCGGTGTATCCAAACCCCGTGATATGATACACTCTTTCAAACATAAACCTCCTTATATCTTCCTCAAAACAGCCACCATACCTACCTATTATGGCATTTCCATAGCCATTCCGAGATATATTGCCATGCAACTTTCCACCATTCCGTTTATCATGACACATTCATTATTGTCATATTGCTTAGCATGATCATGTAGTTGACATAGTATTTATGGCAAAGCCGCCGTTCATAATTCTTTCATACATGTCACTCTTGGTCCATTACATATCCCGGTACACCGCCAGAGGCATTCATATAGAGTCATCTTTTGTTCTAGTATCGAGTTGTAATCATTGAGTTGTAAATAAATAGAAGTGTGATCATCATCATTTTCTAGAGCATTGTCCCAAGTGAGGAATTATAAAAAAAGGGAAAGAGAAAGGCCATAAAAAACAGAGAAAGGCCATATAAAAAAAGAGAAAGGCCAAATAAAAAAATGAGAGAAAAAGAGAGAAGGGACAATGTTACTATCCTTTGCCACACTTGTGCTTCAAAGTAGCAACGTAATCTTCTTGATAGAGAGTCTCTTGTTTTGTCACTTTCATATACTAGTGGGAATCTTCATTATAGAACTTGGCTTGTATATTCCAACAATGGGCCTCCTCAAGTGCCCTAGGTCTTCGTGAGCAAGCAAGTTGGATGCACACCGACTTAGTTTCTTTTGTTGAGCTTTCATACATTTATAGCTCGTGTGCATCCATTGCATAGCAATCCCTACTCCTTGCATTAACATCAATCGGTGGGCATCTCCATAGCCCATTGATTAGCCTCATTGATGTGAGACTTTCTCCTTTTTTTGTCTTCTCCACATAACCCTCCTCATTATATTCTATTCCACCCATAGTGCTATGTCCATGGCTCGCGCTCATATATTGCGTGAAAGTTTATAGGTTTGAGATTACTAAAGTATGAAAGAATTGCTTGGCTTGTCATCAGGGTTGTGCATGATGAGAGCATTCTTGTGTGATGAAAATGGAGCATGACTAAACTATATGATTTTGTAGGGATGAACTTCCTTTGGCCATGTTATTTTGAGAAGACATAATTGCTTAGTTAGTATGCTTGAAGTATTATTATTTTTATGTCAATATGAACTTTTGTCTTCAATCTTTTGGATCTGAATATTCATACCACAATTAAGAAGAATTACATTAAAATTATGCCAAGTAGCACTCCGCATCAAAAATTCTGTTTTTATCATTTACCTGCTCGAGGACGAGCAGGAATTAAGCTTGGGGATTCTTGATACGTCTCCAACGTATCTATAATTTTTGATTGCTCCATGCTATATTATTTACTGTTTTGGACATTATTGGGCTTTATTATCCACTTTTATATTATTTTTGGGACTAACCTATTAACCGGAGGCCCAACCCAGAATTGCTGTTTTTTGCCTGTTTTAGGGTTTCGAAGAAAAGGAATATCAAACAGAGTACAAATGGAATGAAACCTTTGGGAACGTGATGTTCTCAACAAACAAGACCCAGGAGACTTGGACCCTACGTCAAGACACAAAAGAGGAGGCCACGAGGTAGGGGGCGCGCCTACCCCCCCAGGTGCGCCCTCCACCCTCATGGGCCCCCTGTTGCTCCACCGATGTACTCCTTCCTCCTATATATACCTACGTACCCCCAAACGATCAGATACGGAGCCAAAACCCTAATTCCACCGCCGCAACTTTCTGTATCCACGAGATCCCATTTTGGGGCCTGTTTCGGAGCTCCGCCGGAGGGGGCATCGATCACGGAGGGCTTCTACATCAACACCATAGCCCCTCCGATGAAGTGTGAGTAGTTCACCTCAGACCTACGGGTCCATAGTTAGTAGCTAGATGGCTTCTTCTCTCTTTTTGGATCTCAATACAATGTTCTCCCCCTCTCCTGTGGAGAACTATTCGATGTAATCTTCTTTTTGCGGTGTGTTTGTTGAGACCGATGAATTGTGGGTTTATGATCAAGTCTATCTATGAACAAATGTTTGAATCTTCTCTGAATTCTTTTATGTATGATTGGTTATCTTTGCAAGTCTCTTCGAATTATCAGTTTGGTTTGGCCTACTAGATTGATCTTTCTTGCAATAGGAGATGTGCTTAGCTTTGGGTTCAATCTTGCGGTGTCCTTTCCCAGTGACAGTAGGGGCAGCAAGGCACGTATTGTATTGTTTCCATCGAGGATAACAAGATGGGGTTTTCATCATATTGCATGAGTTTATCCCTCTACATCATGTCATCTTGCTTAAGGAGTTACTCTGTTTTCATTAACTTAATACTCTAGATGCATGCTAGATAGCGGTCGATGAGTGGAGTAATAGTAGTAGATGCAGGCAGGAGTCGGTCTACTTGTCTCGGACGTGATGCCTATATACATGATCATACCTAGATATTCTCATAACTATGCTCAATTCTGTCAATTGCTCAACAGTAATTTGTTCACCCACCGTAGAATACTTATGCTCTCGAGAGAAGCCACTAGTGAAACCTATGGCCCTCGGGTCTATCTTCATCATATTAATCTCCCAATACTTAGTTATTTCCTTTGCTTTTACTTTGCTATTATTTTACTTCGCATCTTTATCATAAAAATACCAAAAATATTATCTTATCATATCTATCAGATCTCACTCTCGTAAGTGGCCGTGTAGGGATTGAGAACCCCTTATCGCGTTGGTTGCGATGATTTATTTGTCTTGTGCAGGTATGAGGGACTGGCGCGTAGCCTCCTACTGGATTGATACCTTGGTTCTCAAAAACTGAGGGAAATACTTACGCTACTTTGCTGCATCATCCCTTCCTCTTCGGGGAAAACCAACGCAGTGCTCAAGAGGTAGCAGCCTCTGCGAGAACAGGGAAAGAAAAGACGTCAGCAACCAACAGAGAAGAAGTACAGTCGCTGGGGAGATATGGCCCGACTGCTTAGCAGTCGGCCCGAATCTCGGGGACTACAGCCCGCGGGTGCACCAGCACGCCCCCGCAGAGAGAGAAGTCGAAGACTTACGCCGGCACTCTGTCAAGTCGGCGGCCCACTAGTCCAGCTCTCGGATGTTGGAGTTGAAGGCGGCCGCGCGAAGGTTATGATAATCCTACAGTAAAGATATTGGACCACGTTAGTACTCGGAGCTTGCCATTTAAAGTTTCGAGCTGCCTGCTCAGCAGCCGGCCCGAAACTCGGGGACTACACCCAGTGGGTGCGCTGGCGCGCCCCGGCAGAGAAGTACAAGAATCAGAAATGAAGAAGTAAGAAACAAACCTGGATGGCCGCTCGTGAGTCCAAGAACGCCTTGTTCCAGTGCTTGAGAGCGTCGGCCTCAGCTCGGAGCTTGGCCTGGACGTCCAGGATTGCCTTATTTAAGGTTCCCGATCCGCCTCCCCACACCTAGTTGGCGGGCGCAGCGCTGGTCTCTTCGGCATCTGTGATTGATGAGCTCGCAGCGCTGGCTTCCAGTGGTCGCGGCACTGAGGCCGCCTTTGCAAAACAATGGCGCGTCGGTATGACGGCCTCAGGAGTCGGGCCCATCACCACCTCGTTTCCGGCTGGTGGCGCTGGCATGGCGGCCAGTTGCTTATCTCGCGCCCCTCTAGATGGCGGTGGCGGAGGAACGGCCACGTCAAGCATGACGACATCGCTGCCGTCCCTCTCCATGATCGGGTGCTCATCGCTGGCTCCCCCAGTCGGCGCCGTGAACTCTGGTGGAGGCGGCGCTGAGTTCAGGGGAATGATGAACAACGGCTCCTGGCAGCGTGCGGTTTCTTCAAGCCGCTTCTTCGCGGCAGCATCGGCCTCAGCCTCCGCCAGCTTCTTCAGCGTGGCAGCCTCCGCCTTGTCTGCCTCCGCCTTTTGCAGGCGGGCGGCCTCCCGCTCCTCGCGCGCTTCACGCACGTTTTGTTCTCGCGCCTCCCAGAGGTCGACCGCGGGATCGATTCGCGGGCTGGTGGTGGAGGTCTCCGCCGACCCAATGATGGAGGCGGCGGCCGACTTGTCAAGTGAGAGCGGAGCCCTAAGTCAAGAAAAACGAAGGGAGGAAACTCAGACAGAATCAGCAAGAAAGGAAAACACAAGGAAAGATGCTTACGCCGACACCATAGGAGGCGCCTTCGGAAGCTTCTGGAATTTGGTCGTCTTCGTGGCAGCCTCCTTCCGCTTGGTCGCAAGGGTTGGGTTCTTGACTTTCTTTGGCGCGCTGCCAAACAAGGCAGCGCCTTGTTTGCGCTTGCGCGTGCCGGCTTGTGCGGTCGGCGCGGCATAGGAGCCCGCGACCGCCTTGTCGGCCCCCCACGTGTGGCGCGGCGCGTCCTCCTCCTCGAAGCTTCCAACCAAGTCTCGACGCCTCCCCCTTCTTCAGAGCCGCCTGCTTCGTAGACGCTGCCTGTGGCGTCATCTTCCAAGGCGGCCTCCCCCAAGTCGGGGTCGTCCATATCACTCACTTCCCGGTCCAGCAGGTAGTCACCACCTGCTCCCATGATGGCTGCCGTCGCCTCAGACATGTAGATCTGTTTCAAAGTAAGAGGCCGACTATTCGATACAAAAAGATGGAATCAAGATGAAGTGCTGAAGAAGGAAAAGATCGAAGAGCTTACGGCAGGAGGCAGATCCGCGCGGGAGTACGGCTGCTTGCCGAACCGCCAGGACCCCTCCAGCTTGAGGTCAGAGATCTTGTTCACCAAGTTCGCCACCTCAGCAGCCGGCATCTCCTTGGTACTCAGCCGGCACGGGTCGCGATGCCCGCTCATCCGGATGATCTAGTGAGGCCGGCTGCTACCTCTTGAGCACTGCGTTGGATTTCCTTGAAGAGGAAAGGATGATGCAGTAAAGTAGCGTAAGTATTTCCCTTAGTTTTTGAGAACCAAGGTATCAATCCAGTAGGAGGCTATGCGGAAGTCCCTAGTACCTGCACAAAACAAATAACTCCTCGCAACCAATGCGATAAGGGGTTGTCAATCCCTTCACGGCGACTTACGAGAGTGAGATCTGATAGATATGATAGAATAATATTTTTGGTATTTTTGTGATAAAGATGCGAAGTAAAATAAAAGCAAAGTAAAAAGTAAAGAAAATAACTAAGTATTGGAAGATTAATATGATGAAGATAGACCCGGGGGCCATAGGTTTCACTAGTGGCTTCTCTCAAGAGCATAAGTATTTTACGGTGGGTGAACGAATTACTGTTGAGCAATTGACAGAATTGAGCATAGTTATGAGAATATCTACGTATGATCATGTGTATAGGCATCACGTCCGAGACAAGTAGACCGACTCCTGCCTACATCTACTACTATTACTCCACTCATCGACCGCTATCCAGCATGCATCTAGAGTATTAAGTTCATGAAAACAGAGTAACGCCTTAAGCAAGATGACATGATGTGGAGGGATAAATTCATGCAATATGATAAAAACCCCATCTTGTTATCCACGATGGCAACAATACAATACGTGCCTTGCTGCCCCTACTGTCACTGGGAAAGGACACCGCAAGATTGAACCCAAAGCTAAGCACTTCTCCCATTGCAAGAAAGATCAATCTACTAGGCCAAACCAAACTGATAATTCGAAGAGACTTGCAAAGATAACCAATCATACATAAAAGAATTCAGAGAAGATTCGAATATTGTTCATAGATAATCTTGATCATAAACCCACAATTCATCGGTCTCGACAAACACACCGCAAAAAGAAGATTACATCAAATAGATCTCCACAAGAGAGGGGGAGAACATTGTTGAGATCGAAAAAGAGAGAAG
The DNA here is from genome assembly GCF_003073215.2 of Triticum urartu. Lineage (NCBI taxonomy): Eukaryota > Viridiplantae > Streptophyta > Magnoliopsida > Poales > Poaceae > Triticum > Triticum urartu. The sequence continues at coordinate 497,759,405 of NC_053028.1, read as the reverse complement.
AAGCCATCTAGCTAATAACTATGGACCCGAAGGTCTGAGGTAAACTACTCACACTTCATTGGAGAGGCTATGGTGTTGATGTAGAAGCCCTCCGTGATGGATGCCACCTCCGGCGGAGCTCCGGAACAGGCCCCAAGATGGGATCTCGTGGATACAGAAGGTTGCGGTGGTGGAATTAGGTTTTTGGCTCCGTATCTGATTGTTTGGGGGTACATAGGTATATATAGGAGGAAGGCGTACGTCGGTGGAGCAACAGGGGGCCCACGAGGGTCGAGGGCGCGCCTAGGGGGGGGGGTAGGCGCGCCCCCTACCTCGTGGCTTCCCTGTTGGTTGCTTGACATAGGGTCCAGGTCTCCTGGATGTTGTTTGTTCCAAAAATTACGTTGCTGAAGGTTTCATTCCGTTTGATATTCCTTTTCTTCGAAACCCTAAAATAGGCAAAAACAACAATTCTGGGCTGGGCCTCCGGTTAATAGGTTAGTCCCAAAAATAATATAAAAGTGGATAATAAAGCCCAATAATGTCCAAAACAGTAGATAATATAGCATGGAGCAATCAAAAATTATAGATACGTTGGAGACGTATCAAGCATCCCCAAGCTTAATTCCTGCTCGTCCTCGAGTAGGTAAATGATAAACAATATAATTTTTGATGTGAAGTGCTACTTGGCATAATTTTAATGTAATTCTTCTTAATTGTGGTATGAATATTGAGATCCGAAAGATTCAAGATAAAAGTTTAATATTGACATAAAAATAATAATACTTCAAGCATACTAACAAAGCAATCATGTCTTCTCAAAATAACATGGCCAAAGAAAGTTATCCCTACAAAATCATATAGTCTGGCTATGTTCTATCTTCACCACACAAAGTATTTAAATCATGCACAACCCCGATGACAAGCCAAGCAATTGTTTCATACTTTTGAAATTCTCAAACTTTTTCAATCTCCACGCAATACATGAGCGTGAGCCATGGACATAGCACTTTAGGTGGAATAGAATGGTGGTTGTGGAGGAGACAAAAAAGGGAGAAGATAGTCTCACATCAACTAGGCGTATCAACGGGCTATGGAGATGCCCATCAGTAGATATCAATGTGAGTGAGTAGGGATTGCCATGCAACGGATGCACTAGAGCTAGAAGTATATGAAAGCTTAACAAAAGAAACTAAGTGGGTGTGCGTCCAACTTGCTTGCTCATGAAGACCTAGGGCATTTTGAGGAAGCCCATCATTGGAATATACAAGCCAAGTTCTATAATGAAAAATTCCCACTAGTATATGAAAATGACGAAATGAGAGACTCTCTATCATGAATATCATGGTGCTACTTTGAAGCACAAGTGTGGTAAAGGATAGTAACATTGTCCCTTCTCTCTTTTTCTCTCATTTTATTATTTGGGACTTTTCTCTTTTTTATGGCCTCTTTTGTTTCCTTTTTTTTGGTCCGGAGTCTCATCCTGACTTGTGGGGGAATCATAGTATCCATCATCCTTTCCTCACTGGGACAATGCTCTAATAATGATGATGATCACACTTCTATTTTCTTACAACTCAACAATTACAACTTGATACTTAGAACAAAATATGACTCTATATGAATGCCTCCGGCGGTGTACCAGGATATGCAATGAATCAAGAGTGACATGTATGAAATAATTATGAATGATGGCTTTGCCACAAATACGATGTCAACTACATGATCATGCTAAGCAATATGACAATGATGGAGTGTGTCATAATAAACGGAATGGTGGAAAGTTGCATTGCAATATATCTCGGAATGGCTATGGAAATGCCATAATAGGTAGGTATGGTGGCTGTTTTGAGGAAGGCATATGGTGGGTGTATGATACCGGCGAAAGGTGCGCGGTATTAGAGAGGCTAGCAATGGTGGAAGGAAGAAAAGTGCGTATAATCCATGGACTCTACATTAGTCATAAAGAACTCATATACTTATTGCAAAAATCTACAAGTTATCAAAGCAAACTATTACGCGCATGCTCCTAGGGGGATAGATTGGTAGGAAAAGATCATCGCTTGTCCCCGACTGCCACTCATAAGGAAGACAATCAAAAAATAAATCATGCTCCGACTTCATCACATAACGGTTCACCATACATGCATGCTACGGGAATCACAAACTTTAACACAAGTATTTCTAAAATTCACATCTACTCAACTAGCACAACTTTAATATCACCATCTTCATATCTCAAAACAATTATCAAGCATCAAACTTCTCATAGCATTCAACACACTCATAAGATTTTTTGTACTATTCTTGAATACCAAGCATATTAGGATTATTTAGGAAAATTACCATGCTATTTAAGACTCTAAAATAATCTAAGTGAAGCATGAGAGATCAATAATTTCTATAAAACAATTCCACCACCGTGCTCTAAAAAGTATAAGTGAAGTACTAGAGCAAAACTATATAACTCAAATAATATAAGCGAAGCACATAGAGTAATCTAACAAATTCCAAATCGTGTATGGCTCTCTCAAAAGGTGTGTACAGCAAGGATGATTGTGGTAAATTAAAAATCAAAGACTCAAATCATACAAGACACTCCAAGCAAAACACATATCATGTGGTGAATAAAAATATAGCTCCAAGTAAAGTTACCGATAGAAGTAGACGAAAGAGGGAATGCCTTTCGGGGCATCCCCAAGCTTTGGCTTTTAGGTGTCCTTAGATTATATTTGGGGTGCCATGGGTATCCCCAAGCTTAGGCTCTTGCCACTCCTTGTTCCATAATCCATCAAATCTTTACCCAAAACTTGAAAACTTCACAACACAAAACTTAAAGCAGAAAACCCCGTGAGCTCCGTTAGCAAAAGAAAACAAAAGACCACTTCAAGGTACTGTAATGAAATCATTATTTATTTATATTGGTGTTAAACCTACTGTATTCCAACTTCTCTATGGTTTATAAACTATTTTACTAGCCACAGATTCATCAAAATAAGCAAACAACACACGAAAAACAGAATCTGTAAAAAACAGAAGAGTTTGTATTAATCTGTAGCTAGCGCAAGATATGCAACCCCAAAAATTCTAAAATAAATTTCTTGACTTGAGGAATTTATCTATTAATAATATTCAAAAATAATTAACTAAATATCACTTTCCAAATAAAAATGGAAGCAGTTCTCGTGAGCGCTAAAGTTTCTGTTTTTTACAGCAAGATAACAAGACTTTCCCCAAGTCTTCCCAACGGTTCTACTTGGAACAAACACTAATTAAACACAAAAAACACAAACAAAACAGAGGCTAGGTAAATTATTTATTACTAAACATGAGCAGAAAGCTAGGAATAAAAATAAATTTGGGTTGCCTCCCAACAAGCTATATCGTTTAACGCCCCTAGCTAGGCATAAAAAGCAAGGATAGATCTAGGTATTGCCATCTTTGGTAGGCAATCCATATGTGGCTCTCATAATAGATTCATAAGGTAATTAAATTTTATTTCTAGGAAAGTGTTCCATGCCTTTCCTTAATGGAAATTGGAATCTAATATTTCCTTCCTTCATATAATTAATTGCACCAATCGTTCTAAGGAAAGGTCTACCAAGAATAATAGGACACGAAGGATTGCAATCTATGTCTAGAACAATAAAATATATGGGCACATAATTCCTATTTGCGACAATAAGAACATCATTGATTCTTCCAATTGGTTTCTTAATAGTGGAATCCGGAGGGTACAAGTTTGAAGAACAATCCTGAAAATCACGGAAACCTAACAAATCACACAAAGTCTTTGGAATCGTGGAAACACTAGCAAAATCACATAAAGCATAGAACTCATGATCTTTAATCTTAATTTTAATAGTTGGTTCCCACTCATCATAAAGTTTTCTAGGTATAGGAACCTCCAACTCAAGTTTTTCTTCATAAGATTGCATCAAGGCATCAATGATATGTTTAGTAAATGCTTTATTTTGACTATAAGCATGAGGAGAATTTAGCACGGGTTGCAACAAGGAAATACAATCAATCAAAGAGCAATTTTCATAATTAAATTCCTTGAAATATAAAATAGTGGGTTTAGCAACATCTAGGGTTTTAATTTCTTCAATCCCACTTTCATCAAATTTAGCATCAAGATCTAAAAACTCCGAATTTTTGGAATGCCTTCTAGGTAAAGGTGGATCATAATCAGTCCCATCATTATCAAGATTCATATTGAAAAATAAATATTTAATAAGGGACACATCAATAACTTTTAGATCTTCATCTTTATTTTCATAGGAACTAGAAGAACACGCTCTTATAAAGGCATCTTTCTTAGCACGCATCCTAGCGGTTCTTTCTTTCCACTCATCAATGTAAATTCTCATGGCTTTGAGAGACTCATTGATATCATGCTTAGGAGGAATAGATCTAAGTTTCAAAGAATCAACATCAAGAGAAATTCTATCAACGTTCCTAGCCAACTCATCAATCTTAAGCAATTTTTCTTCAATCAAAGCATTAAAATTCTTTTGCGAAGTAATAAATTCTTTAATATTAGATTCAAAATCAGAGGGCATCTTATTATAATTTCCATAAGAATTTTTGTAGGAATTACCATAATTATTAGAGGGATTACTAGGATAAGGCCTAGGATTAAAATTTCCTCTATACGCGTTGTTACCAAAATTGTTCCTACCAACAAAATTCACATCCATAGATTCATTATTATTCTCAATCAAAGTAGACAAGGGAATATCATTAGGATCAGAAGAAACACTTTTACTAGCAAATAATTTCATAAGTTCATCCATCTTTCCACTCAAAACATTAATTTCTTCTATCGCATGCACCTTTTTATTAGTAGATCTTTCAGTATGCCATTGAGAATAATTAACCATAATATTATGTAGGAGTTTAGTAGCTCCTCCTAAAGTGATTTCCATAAAAGTGCCTCCCGTGGCCGAATCTAAAAGATTTCTAGAAGCAAAATTTAATCTGGCATAAAAAATTTGTATAATCATCCACAAAGTCAAACCATGAGTAGGGCAATTATGTATCATTAATTTCATCCTCTCTCAAGCTTGTGCAACATGTTCATGATCAAGTTGCTTAAAATTCATAATATCGTTTCTATAGGAGATGATCTTAGCGGGAGGAAAATACTTAGAGATAAAAGCATCTTTGCATTTATTCCAAGAATGAATACTATTTTTAAGCAAAGACGAAAACCAATCTTTAGCACGATCTCTAAGAGAAAAAGGAAATAGCTTCAACTTAACAATATCGTTGTCCACATCTTTCTTCTTTTGCATATCACACAAATCAACGAAGCTATTTCGATGGGTAGCGGCATCTTCACTAGGAAGGCCGGAAAACGGATCTTTCATGAGAAGATTCAACAAAGCGGCATTAATTTCACAAGATTCAACATCGGTAAGAGGAGCAATCGGAGTGCTAACAAAATCATTGTTGTTGGTATTGGTAAAGTCACACAATTTAATGTTATCTTGAGTCATCGTGACAAGCAAGCAATCCAACACACAAGCAAACAAAAAGCAAGCGGGCAAAAAGAGGCAAATAGAGAAAGAGAGGGAGGATAGAGAGAGAGAGGGCGAATAAAATGGCAAGGGTGAAGTGGGGGAGAGGAAGACGAGAGGCAAATGGCAAATAATGTAATGCGGGAGATAAGGGTTGTGATGGGTACTTGGTATGTTGACTTTTGCGTAGACTCGCCGACAACGGCGCCAAAAATGGCTCATTGTCGGGAGTCAAATCTTGACTTGCACGAACCTCCCCGGCAACGGCGCCAGAAATTCTTCTTGCTACCTCTTAAGAACTACGTTGGATTTCCTTGAAGAGGAAGGGATGATGTAGTAAAGTAGCGTAAGTATTTCCCTCAGATTTTGAGAACCAAGATATCAATCCAGTAGGAGGCTATGTGCAAGTCCCTAGTACCTGCACAAAACAATAACTCCTCGCAACCAACGCGATAAGGGGTTGTCAATCCCTTCACGGTCACTTACGAGAGTGAGATCTGATAGTTATGATAGAATAATATTTTTGATATTTTTGTGATAAAGATGCAAAGTAAAATAAAAGCAAAGTAAAAAGCAAAGGAAATAACTAAGTATTGGAAGAATAATATGATGAAGATAGACCCGGGGGCCATAGGTTTCACTAGTGGCTTCTCTCAAGAGCATACGTATTTTATGGTGGATGAACGAATTACTGTTGAGCAATTGACAGAATTGAGCATAGTTATGAGAATATCTAGGTATGATCATGTGTATAGGCATCACGTCTGAGACAAGTAGACCGACTCCTGCCTACATCTACTACTATTACTCCACTCATCGACCACTATCCAGCATGCATCTAGAGTATGAAGTTCATGAAAACAGAGTAACGCCTTAAGCAAGATGACATGATGTGGAGGGATAAATTCATGCAATATGATAAAAACCCCATCTTGTTATCCTCGATGGCAACAATACAATACGTGCCTTGCTGCCCCTACTATCACTGGGAAAGGACACCGCAAGATTGGACCCAAAGCTAAGCACTTCTCCCATTGCAAGAAAGATCAATCTAGTAGGCCAAACCAAACTGATAATTCGAGGAGACTTGGAAAGATAACCAATCATACATAAAATAATTCAGAGAAGATTCAAATATTGTTCATAGATAATCTTGATCATAAACCCACAATTCATCGCTCTCAACAAACACGCCGCAAAAAGAAGATTACATCGAATAAATCTCCACAAGAGAGGGGGAGATCATTGTATTGAGATCCAAAAAGAGAGAACAAGCCATCTAGCTAATAACTATGGAATCGAAGGTCTGAGGTAAACTACTCACACTTCATCGGAGAGGCTATGGTGTTGATGTAGAAGCCCTCCGTGATGGATGCCCCCTTCGGCGGAGCTCCGGAACAGGCCCCAAGATGGGATCTCGTGGATAGAGAAGGTTGCCGTGGTGGAATTAGGTTTTTAGCTCCGTATCTGATCGTTTGGGGGTACGTAGGTATATATAGGAGGAATGAGTACGTCGGTGGAGCAACAGGGGGCCCACGAGGGTGGAGGGCGCGCCTCGGGGGGGGGGGGGGGGGGGGGGGGGGGGGGGGTAGGCGCGCCCCCTACTTCGTGGCTTCCCTGTTGGTTGCTTGATGTAGGGTCCAAGTCTCCTGGATCTTGTTTGTTCCAAAAATCACGTTCCCGAAGGTTTCATTCCGTTTGGACTCCGTTTGATATTCCTTTTCTTCAAAACCCTAAAATAGGCAAAAACTGCAATTCTGGGCTGGGCCTCCGGTTAATAGGTTAGTCCCAAAAATAATATAAAAGTGGATAATAAAGCCCAATAATGTCCAAAATAGTAGATAATATAGCATGGAGCAACCAAAAATTATAGATACGTTGGAGACGTATCACCGGCCTTGGAGCGGGAGAACTCGGCGCACGACGAAGGCAACCAGCAAGTTGGATGCCTTGAGGTCTTCGGCGTCGGTCAGCACCCGGAGTCGGTTGATGGCGGCGCCGTCTGCTGACACGGGCTTCGGCTTGTAGCCCAGTTGGCCCGAGGCTCGGCCGGTGGGCCGGCTTCGTTGGTCGACAGGTTGATGAAGTCGACTACCGGGTTGACATTCTCCACGTAGAAGTAAGATTGCTGCCACATCTTGACTGACTGCGGCAGCTTGATGATGGGGAAGGCATTCTTCGACGATGGCCAGCGCACCACGACGAAGGCACCACACTGGGCCGCCTTCTCCTTGGCAGAGGTGCCTAGTTTGGTGTAAAAGAACGCTCCCCACAGCTCGATGGTGGGGAGGACGCCGAGGTAACCTTTGCACATCGTGACGAAGGCAGATAGCAACATCACGGTGTTGGGCGTGATATGATGCGGTTGGAGATGATAGAACTCGAGGAACGAGCAGAGAAAGCCGCTCGCCGGCAGGCTGAAGCTACGGATGAAGTGCGAGCGGAAGACGACCCACTCGCCCTCCCCCGGCACCGGCGAAATCTCCCCCACTGGAGACACGCGCGCCTTCACATAGCCCGCGCCGGGAAGGCGCCGCATGTCGCGGAGAAAGGCAATGTGGTCCTCGTTGACGTTCGACCCGTCCCAGTATCCACCCCGCTCGCGCGCCATGAAGAGCTTGACGAGGAAAATGGCGCGGCGGGGTGCTGAAGATTGGTGCGGGGCCAAGAGGGCCTGGGACGGAAGTGCTCGACGGAGACGTGCAGCGGCGGCACTCCCGGTGCAGTTCGGGGGCGCTGCGGCGGGAAGAGGAAGAAGGAGAGGAGAATGGGGCAGGAGGGCGCGCGTGCTCTGCGCTCCCCCTCCTCCCCTACTTATAGCCGATGGGCTATGAAGCCGAGGGGGCGGGGCGTGGGTTCGTGGGATTAACTGTGCCCACGACCCCGCATCCCCACGTTTATCACGCGAGTTACTGTGCGCCGTAACTCCGCGAAGAAGCCCAACCAACTGCCACGACCGCAGCGGATCCGCTCACGTGCTGAGGCCCGGTAGTGGCGGGCCTAGCCTGCTGCCGTGTTCCATCGCGCGCGTGGGCTAGCAGGCTGGCCCGGCTGGCTGGCGCCACCTGGCGTGCCCCCGACGGGCGGCGGGCTTGGAGGCTTAGCTAGCACGCCACCCAGTTCCTGCCATTGCGTTCGAAGTTTTCAGACAAGTCCGTCTGGTCGTGGCCGACTCCTTCCAGGCGGCCTGCCGGGAGTCGGATGTAACTCCCGCCCAAAGCACCCGGAGAAGGAAACCGCTGAGGCTTCTCAGCTCATCAGCTGCGATGCCTCACCAGCTTCGGGGACTACTATCGGAGTAATAGGCCACGGGTAGTCTAACCCGGGTCCCTGAACCATTCAAGACAATGGGCCGGCCGCGCCCAACAAACGACCAAAATGAAGCGCCGCCTTCTGATGGCCGGCTGGCTCGAACGGCCGGCTGCCAGAAGACGGCCAAGCTCCAGAAGGCGGCACCGAGATGGGCCGACTCCTAGCAGGCGGCCTCTAGAGAGGTCGGCTCCTAGTAGGCGGTCCATGGCGTCCTCAAAGTCTGTGCCCCCGTTAAGAAGACAAGACAGGATGTGGCTACATCGTATCCCATCTCCCCCATACCCAAGGCAAGGTGCGGCCACAGTGCCCCGTACAGGCAGAGATCTCCGCACGACGCTGTACTGTTGCCACTCCACCCTTGACGTCACTCATGACAGGCGAGCCCTATTCCCACGATGGCCTGTCGGTACGGCCTGCAGGCGGCGGGCCCTACCGGGCAGCGAGAGCCCGGAAGACGGCGGAAGCCAGACCAGTCAGACCCAAGGGAGGCCGGCCTCTAGCAGGCGGCCCCCTCCTCCCTCGAGGTCCGTGCGCCATTAAATAGATGAGACATGGCGTGGCTACAGTGATCTCCAACCAGGCGGCAGGACAATAGCCACGCTCCCCCGACCAAGTACGCTTCATTAGCGTTACGGCTACAGTAACAAGCAGCCGGGGCAAGAGCCGCGAGTGACCTGTCGGCTCCGTACCGGACCAGCCGACGGGGCCCACCAAGCGGCAGGCCCCAGCAACTGGTGGAGAAGCTGGCGACCAGAGACACTGACAGCCGGGTCCTACGCCCGGCTGGATTACCATGTACCCCTGGGAGGTAGGCCTATATAAACCCCCCAGGGCACCCATGCAAAGGGTTCTGAACCTGTTAGACCTAGACTCATACCCAGAGGAAGGAGAGAGCAAGCCTGCCTTCTTCTACCTCTGACATACAACTCAAGGGGCACAATTGTACACACTAGTGCCTTAGTGAGCATGCGGAGACCCCGCAGAGTAGGACTAGGGGTGTTATCTCCTAGGAGAGCCTCGAACCTGGGTAAAGTATGCCGGTGTTCGTGTCTACGCCTCATCCCGCTTCCGGGCACCGGCAACGTTCTACTCGCTCCCACCATGATAAGCCATCCTTTAGTATATGTCGCACCCAACCCCCGACAAAGGGTAATGATCTTTTTTAGTAGCTTTATTTAATTTGCAGAAATCAATTACCACCCTATAACCTGTAATAATTCTTTGCGGAATCAATTCATCTTTATCATTAGGAACAACAATGATACCTCCCTTCTTTGGGACACAATGGACAGGACTTACCCATTGACTACCAGCAACGGGATAAATTATACCTGCTTCAAGGAGCTTTAATATTTCCTTTCTTACCACTTCTTTCATCTTAGGATTTAGCCGTCGTTGGTGATCAATAACTGGTTTGGCGTCTTTCTCCAAATTTATTTTGTGTTGACATAGAGTGGGACTAATGCCCTTAAGATCGTCAAGAGTATATCCAATAGCAGCACAGTGCTTCTTCAGAGTTTTCAATAATCTCTCTTTTTCATGCTCTGAAAGGTTAGCACTAATAATAACATGATATATCTTCTTTTCATCAAGATAAGCATATTTAAGAGTATCAGGCAATGGTTTAAGCTCAAACACGGGATCACCCTTGGGTGGAGGAGGATCCCCTAGGATTTTAACACGCAAGTTGTGTATCAGAATAGGTCCCTGTTTAAAGAATACTTCATCTATTTCCCTTCTTTAATTCATGAACATATCATTTTCATGGTCTAGCAAATATTGTTCTAAAGGATCAGTGGGAGGCAAGGCAATAGAAGCAAGACCAATTATTTCATCTTTACTAGGCAATTCTTCATCGTGGGGTTGTCTACGAAATTTAGCAAAATTAAACTCATGAGACATATCCCCTAAACCAACGGAAACAATATCCTTATTGCAGTCTATCTTAGCATTAACAGTATTTAAGAAGGGTCTACCAAATATAATGGGACAACAACTATCTTGTGGGGAACCAAGAACAAGAAAATCAGCAAGATATTTAACCTTCCCACACAAGACTTCAACATCTCTAACAATCCCAATTGGTGAAATAGTATCTCTATTGGCAAGCTTAATGGTAACATCAATATCTTCTATCTCAGTAGGTGCAATATCATGCATAATTTCTTTGTATAAGGAATGGGGTATTGCACTTGCACTACCACCCATATCACATGAGCCATGATAGCAACGATCTCCTATTTTAACAGAAATAACGAGCATGCCTACAACAGGTCTATGTTTATTTTTAGTAACAGGTCTAGCAATTCTAGCAGTCTCATCACAGAAGTAAATAACATGCCCATCAATATTATCAGCCAAGAGATCTTTAACCATAGCAATATTAGGTTCAACTTTAATTTGTTCAGGGGGTTTGGGTGTCTTAATATTACTTTTATTGACTAAAGTTGAAGCTTTAGCATGATCCTTTATTCTAACAGGAAAAGGTGGTTTCTCAACATAAGCAGTAGGAACAACAAGATCATTATAAGTGATAGTCTTTTCTTCAACTTTAACAGGTGCAACTACTTTTACTTCAATGGGAGGATTATATTTAAACCACTTCTCCTTAGGGATATCAACATGAGTAGCAGATGATTCACAGAAAGAAGCTACTATCTCAGAGTCAAGTCCATATTTAGTGCTAAATTCACGGAAAGCATCGGTATCCATAAAAGATTTAACACAATCAAACTTAGGTGTTATACCTGACTCCTTACCTTCGTCGAGATCCCAATCTTCAGAGTTGCGTTTAATTCTTTCCAATAAATCCCATTTGAATTCAATAGTCTTCATCATAAAAGATCCAGTACAAGAAGTATCGAGCATGGAGAGATTACTGAGAGAAAGCCGAGCATAAATTTTTTGAATAATCATTTCTATTGAGAGCTCATGATTGGGGTATGAATATAACATTGACTTAAGCCTCCCCCAAGCTTGATGGATGCATTCTCCTTCGCGAGGCCAAAAATTATATATATAATTACGATCACAATGAACAAGATGCATAGGATAAAACTTCTAGTGAAATTCCAATTTCAATCGCTTATAGTCCCATGATCCCATATCATCACATAGCCTATACCATGTCAAGGCACCCCCCTTCAAAGATAAAGGGAAGACCTTCTTCTTGATAACATCCTCGGGCATACCTGCAAGCTTAAATAATCCACAAACTTCATCCACATAGATTAAGTGTAAATCGGGATGCAATGTTCCATCTCCTGCAAAAGGATTAGCTAGCAGTTTCTCTATCATACCTGAAGGAATTTCAAAGTAAACATTTTCAGTAGGTTCAGTAGGTTGAGGGGTAACTAATTGTGGTTCCGAACAAGGTGAAGATACCCCGAACAAACCCCTCAAAGGATTATGTTCCATAGTAACAAGTGACAGTAAATTTCAGCACACTATATAATTTTTTCCTTACCAAAGGCGCCTCACTCCCCGGCAACGGCGCCAGAAAAGAGTCTGATGACCCACAAGTATAGGGGATCTATCATAGTCCTTTCGATAAGTAAGAGTGTCGAACCCAATGAGGAGCAAGAGGAAATGATAAGCAGTTTTCAGCAAGGTATTCTCTGCAAGCACTGAAATTATCCGTAACAGATAGTTTTGTGATAAGATAATTTGTAACGAATAGCAAGTATTAAATGTAAATAAGGTGCAGCAAGATGGCCCAATCCTTTTTGTAGCAAAGGACAAGCCTGGACAAACTCTTATATGAAAGAAAGCGCTCCCGAGGACACATGGGAATTATTGTCAAGCTAGTTTTCATCACGTTCATATGATTCGCGTTCGGTACTTTGATAATTTGATATGTGGGTGGACCGGTGCTTGGATACTGTCCTTACTTGGACAAGCATCCCACTTATGATTAACCCCCATTGAAAGCATCCGCAACTACAACAGAAGTATTAAGGTAAACCTAACCATAGCATGAAACATATGGATCCAAATCAGCCCCTTACGAAGCAACACATAAACTAGGGTTTAAGCTTCTGTCACTCTAGCAACCCATCATCTACTTATTACTTCCCAATGCCTACCTCTGGGCCCACACAATGGTGAAGTTTCATGTAGTCGACGTTCACATGACACCACTAGAGGGATGACAACATACATCTCATCAAAATATCGAACGAATACCAAATTCACATGACTACAATAGCAAGACTTCTCCCATGTCCTCAGGAACAAACGTAACTACTCACAAAGCATATTCATGTTCATAATCAGAGGGGTATTAATATGCATAATGGATCTGAACATATAATCTTCCACCAAGTAAACCAACTAGCATCAACTACAAGGAGTAATCAACACTACTAGCAACCCACACGTGCCAATCTGAGGTTTGGATACAAAGATTGGATACAAGAGATGAACTAGGGTTTGAGATGAGATGGTGCTAGTGAATATGTTGATGGAGATTGACCCCCTCCCGATGAGAGGATCGTTGGTGATGACGATGGTGATGATTTCCCCCTCCCGGAGGGAAGTTTCCCGGCAGAATAGCTCCGCCGAAGCCCTAGATTGGTTCTGCCAAGGTTTTGCCTTGTGGCGGCGGAGTTTCATCCTGTGAGCTTGCTTATTATATTTCCTCGGACGAAAGACCTCATATAGCAGAAGATGGGCATCGGAGGGCCACCAGGGAGCCCGCGAGGCAGGGGGCATGCCCGGGGGGTAGGGCGCACCCCCACCCTCGTGGCAAGGGTGTGGCCCCCCTCTGGAACTTTCTTCGCTCAATATTTTTTATATATTCTGGAAATAACTTCCGTGAAGTTTCGGGACTTTTGGAGCTGTGCAGAATACGTCTCTAATATTTGCTCCTGTTCCAGCCCAGAATCCTAGCTACCAGCATTCTCCCTCTTCATGTAAACCTTGTAAAATAAGAGAGAATAGGCATAAGTATTGTGACATAATGTGTAATAACATCCCATAATGAAATAAATATCGATATAAAAGCATGATGCAAAATGGACGTATCAGGGATCGCAACAGTTTTCGTGGGTAGAGTATTCAACCCAAATTTATTGATTCGACAGAAGAGGAGCCAAAGAATATTCTCAAGTATTAGCAGCTGAGTTGTCAATTCAACCACACCTAGATAAGTTAATATCTGCAGCAAAGTGTTTAGTAGCAAAGTAATATGATAGTAGTGGTAACGATAGCAAAAGTAATATTTTTGGGTTTTATAGTGATTGTAACAGTAGCAACGGAAAAGTAAAGAAGCGAAGTACAATATAGGAAAAACTGTAGGCATTGGATCGGTGATGGAGAATTATGTCGGATGCAATCGATCATGCAACAGTTATAACATAGGGTGACACAGAACTAGCTCCAGTTCATCAATGTAATGTAGGCATGTGTTCCGAATATAGTCATACATGCTTATGGAAAAGAACTTGCATGACATCTTTTGTCCTACCCTCCCGTGGCAGCGGGGTCCTATGGGAAACTAAGGGATATTAAGGCCTCCTTTTAATAGAGTACCGGACCAAAGCATTAACACATAGTGAATACATGACCTCCACAAACTACGGTCATCACTGGTAATGGTCCCGATTATTGTCACTTCGGGGTTAACGGATCATAACACATAATAGGTGACTATAGATTTGCAAGATAGGATCAAGAACTCACATATATTCATGAAAACATAATAGGTTCAGATCTGAAATCATGGCACTCGGGCCCTAGTGACAAGCATTAAGCATAGCAAAGTAATAACAACATAAATCTCAGAACATAGTGGATAGTAGGGATCAAACCCTAACAAGACTAACTCGATTACATGATAAATATCATCCAACCCATCACCGTCCAGCAAGCCTATGATGGATTTACTCACGCACAACAGTGAGCATCACGAAATTGGTGATGGAGGAAGGTTGAGGATGACGATGGCAACATATTCCCCTCTCCGGAGCCCCGAACGGACTCCAGATTAGCCCTCCCGAGAGAGTTTAGGGCTTGGCGGCGGCTCCGTATCATAAAACGTGACGAATCCTTCTCCCTGAACACGAATATATGGAGTTGGAGTTGAGGTCGGTGGAGCATCAGGGGGCCATGAGGCAGGGGGCATGCCGGGGGGGGGGGGGGGGGGGGGGGGGGGGGGGGGGGGGGGGGGGGGGGGGGGGGGGGGGGGGGGGGGGGGGGGGGGGTAGGCGCGCCCCCACCCTCGTGGACAGGGTGTGCCCCCCTGATGTGGATTCTTCTTCCAGTATTTTTTATATATTCCAAAAGTAATCTCCGTTGATTTTCAGGTCATTCCGAGAACTTTTATTTCTGCACAAAAATAACACCATGGCAATTCTGCTGAAAATAGCGTCAGTCCGGGTTAGTTCCATTCAAATCATGCAAGTTAGAGTCCAAAACAAGGGCAAAAGTGTTTGGAAAAGTAGATACGACGGAGACGTATCAACTCCCCCAAGCTTACACCTTTGCTTTCCCTCAAGCAATTCAGTTGATAAACTGAAAGTGATAAAGAAATTTTTTTACAAACTCTATTTGCTCTTGTTGTTGTAAATATGTAAAGCCAGCATTCAAGTTTTCAGCAAAGATTATGAACTAACCATATTCACAATAACATCTAGGACTCATGTTTACTCATATCAACGACATAATCAGCTAGTGATCAATAATAACAAATCTCGGATGACAACACTTTCTCAAAACAATCATGGTATGATATGACAAGATGGTATCTCGCTAGCCCTTTCTAAGACCGCAAAACATAAATGCAGAGCACCTTTAAAGATCAAGGACTGACTAGAATTGTAATTCATGGTAAAAGAGATCTAGTCACAGTCATACTCAATGTAAACTAACAGTAATGGATGCAAATGATAGAGGTGCTCTACAACTGGTGCTTTTTAATAAGAGGATGATGACTCAACATAAAAGTAAATAGATAAGCCCTTCGCAGAGGGAAGCATGGATTTGTAGAGGTGCCGGAGCTTAGTTTTGAAATAGATATGAATAATATTTTGAGCGGTATACTTTCATTGTCAACATAACAACCGAGAGATCTCGATATCTTCCATGCTACACACATTATACGCGGTTCCCAAGCAGAATGGTAAACATTATACTCCTCCACCACCAACAAGCATCAATCCATGGCTTGCCCAAAACAACGGGTGCCTCCAACTAACAACAATCCTGGGGGAGTTTTTTTTGCAATTATTTTGATTTGATTTGAGCATGGGACTGGGCATCCCAGTGACTAGCCATTTTCTCGTGAATGAGGAGCGGAGTCCACTCCTCTTGGGAATAACCCGCCTAGCATGGAGGATACAAACAGCCCTAGTTGATACATGAGCTATTCGAGCATACAAAACAGAATGTTTATTTGAAGGTTTAGAGTTTGGCACATACAAATTTACTTGGAACGGTAGGTAGATACCGTATATAGGTAGGTATGGTGGACTCATTTGGAATAACTTTGGGGTTTAAGGAATTGGATGCACAAGCAGTATTCTCGCTTAGTACAAGTCAAGGCTAGAAAAAGACTGGGAAGCGACCAGCTAGAGAGCGACAACAGTCATGAACATGCATTAAAATTAATCGACACCGAATGCAAGCATGAGTAGGATATAATGCACCATGAACATAAATATCGTAGAAGCTATGTTGATTTTGTTTCAACTACATGCGTGAACATGTGCCAAGTCAAGCCACTCGAATCATTCAAAAGAGGATACCACCCTGTCATACCACATCACAACCATTTTAATAGCATGTTGGCACGCAAGGTAAACCATTATAAACTCCTAGCTAATTAAGCATGGTATAAGCAACTACAGTCTCTAATGTAATTGCAAATATGTTTCTTTCATAATAGACTGAATTAGGAACGATGGACTGATCATATTTACAAAAACAAGAGAGGTTGAGTTCATACCAGCTTTCCTCATCTTAATAAGTTCATCATATAATCATCATTATTTCCTTTCGCTTGTGATACGTCTCCGTCGTATCTACTTTTCCAAACACTTTTGCCCTTGTTTTGGACTCTAACTTGCATGATTTGAATGGAAGTAACCCGGACAGACGCTGTTTTTCAGCAGAATTGCCATGGTGTTATTTATGTGCAGAAACAGAAGTTCACGGAATGACCTGAAACTTCACGGAATGTCTATTTGGAAATAATAAAAAATCCTTGCAAAAGATGAAGGCCAGGGGGCCCACACCCTAGCCACGAGGGTGGGGGGCGCGCCCCTACCTCGTGGGCCCCCTGGAGCTCCTCCGACCTCAACTCCAACTCTATATATTTGGTTTTGGAGAGAAAAAATCAAGGAGAAGGATTCATCGCGTTTTATGATACAGAGCCGCCGCCAAGCCCTAAAACCTCTCGGGAGGGCTGATCTGGAGTCCGTTCGGGGCTCCGAAGAGGGGAATCCATCGCCATCGTCATCATCAACCATCCTCCATCACCATTTTCATGATGCTCACCGCCGTGCGTGAGTAATTCCATCGTAGGCTTGCTGGACGGTGATGGGTTGGATGAGATTTATCATGTAATCGAGTTAGTTTTGTTAGGGTTTGATCCCTACTATCCACTATGTTCTGAGATTGATGTTGCTATGACTTTGCTATGCTTAATGCTTGTCACTAGGGCCCGAGTGCCATGATTTCAGATCTGAACCTATTATGTTTTCATGAATATATGTGAGTTCTTGATCCTATCTTGCAAGTCTATAGTCACCTATTATGTGTTATGATCCGTTAAACCCGAAGTGACAATAATCGGGATACTTACCGGTGATGACTGTAGTTTGAGGAGTTCATGTATTCACTATGTGTTAATGCTTTGGTGCGGTACTCTATTAAAAGGAGGCCTTAATATCCCTTAGTTTTCGCTAGGACCCCGCTGGCACGGGAGGGTAGGACAAAAGATGTCATGCAAGTTCTTTTCCATAAGCATGTATGACTATATTCAGAATACATGCCTACATTACATTGATGAATTGGAGGTAGTTCTGTGTCACCCTAGGTTATGACTGTTAAATGATGAACCGCATCCGACATAATTCTCCATCACTGATCCATTGCCTATGAGCTTTCCATATATCATTCTTCGCTTATTTACTTTTCCGTTGCTATTGTTACAATCACTAGAAAATACCAAAAACATTACTTTTGCTATCATTACCTTTTGCTATCGTTACCACTACTATCATATTACTTTGCTACCAAACACTTTGTTGCAGATATTAAGTTTCCAGGTGCGGTTGAATTGACAACTCAGCTGCTAATACTTGAGAATATTCTTTGGCTCCCCTTGTGTCGAATTAATAAATTTGGGTTGAATACTCTACCCTCGAAAACTATTGCGATCCCCTATACTTGTGGGTTATCAAGACTATTTTCTGGCGCCGTTGCCGAGGAGCATAGCTCTATTATTTGAGTCACTTGGGATTTATATCTGCTTATCATTATGAAGAACTTGAGAGATCCAAAAACCAAGATTTATCCCTCAACTACGAGGGGAGGTAAGGAACTGCCATCTAGCTCTGCTCTTGATTCACCTTCTGTTTTGAGTAAGCTTGCGACACCGAAACCTTCTTCTGCTATTCGTTCTGAAATGTCACATGTTATTGATGATGCCACTTCTGCTATGCATGATACTTATGATGAAACTACTTCTACACTTGATACTACTGTGCCACTTGGTGAATTTCTTGATGAACAACTTGCTAGGGTTAGAGAGAATGAAATTATTGAAACTAATAATATTGAAGATAGTGATGATGAAGACTCTCCCCCTAATACTTATGAATTACCTGTTATTCCTGAGGGTTATGTTTTTGAAAAATAAGCTGCTTTAGCTATTTTAGCTTGCAAAGATAGATACGAGCTCAAGAGGTTATTAGCTAAATGGAAGCAACAATCTCTTAATGCTAGAATGAAACCTGACCCTGCTTTTGCTACTTCACATATCTGTGTTACTGATAAGGATTATGAATTCTCTGTTGATCCTGATATAATTACTTTGGTTGAATCTGATCCTTTTCATGGCTATGAATCTGAAACTGTTGTGGCACATCTTACTAAATTAAATGATATAGCCACCCTGTTCACTAATGATGAGAGAACTCGTTACTTTTATATCCTTAAAATATTTCCGTTCTCATTAAAGGGTGATACTAAGATATGGTTTAATTCTCTTGATCCTGGTTGTGTGCGTAGTCCCCCGGATACGATTTATTACCTATCTGCTAAATATTTCCCTGCTCAAAAGAAACAAGCTGCTTTGAGGGATATATATAATTTTGTGCAAATTGAAGAAGAGAGTCTCCCACAAGCTTGGGGGAGGCTTCTCCAATTGCTTAATGCTTTGCCTGATCATCCTCTTAAGAAAAAGGAAATACTTGATATCTTTTATAATGGACTAACCGATGCTTCCAGAGATTACTTGGATAGTTGTGCTGGTTCTGTTTTCAGGGAAAGAACACCGGATGAAGCTGAAATTCTATTCAATAATATGTTGACAAATGAAAATAATTGGACACCTCCTGAGCCTATTCCTAAACCAACTCCGAAGAAGAGAGGTGTTATATTTCTCAGTCCTGAAGATATGCAAGAGGCAAAGAAATCCATGACAGAAAAGGGTATTAAAGCTGAAGATGTTAAGAATTTACCTCCTATTGAAGAAATACATGGTCTTAATTTACCGCCTGTTGAAGAAACATACGATCTTAATCCATTACCTATTGAAGAAATTCATGGTCTTGATAACCTGACACAGATAGTAAGCTGAAATCCCATTTACTAAGTTTGCTAGCCCATGCTTACATGAGTTTGATAGATTTATGGTGAAGCAAGAAGATTTTAATGCTTATTTTGGTAGACAATTGAAATACAATTCAAATATGCTTGAACACTTGGGTGATTATATGGCTAATGTTAAAGGTGAACTTAAACTTATTAGTAAACATGCTTCTATGGTTACCACTCAAGTAGAACAAGTACTTAAATCTCAAAATGATTTGCTCAATGAATTGAATAGTAAGAATAATGACTATGCTGTTATAGTGGCTACTAGAACTGGTAGAATGACTCAGGAACCTCTGTATCCTGAAGGCCACCATAAGAGAATCGAGCAAGATTCTCAGAGAAATAATATAGATGCACCTAGTCCTTCTAAAAGGAAGAAAAAGAAAAATGACAGGACTTTACATGCTTCTAGTGAACCTATTGCTGAAACACCTGAGAATCCAAATGATATTTATATTTCTGATGCTGAAACACAATCTGGTAATGAGCCTGAAACAAGTGATAATGTTAATAATAATGTTCAGGATGATGCTCAACCTAGCAATGATAATGATATATAAATTGAACCTGCTGTTGATCTTGATAACCCATAATCAAAGAAACAACGTTATGATAAGAAACACTTCGTTGCTAGGAAACACAGAAAAGAAAGAGAGCCTTGGGTTCAGAAACCAATGCCTTTTCCTCCCAAACCATCCAAGAAAAAGGATGATGAGGATTTTGAGCGCTTTGCTGAAATGATTAGACCTATCTTTCTGCGTATGCGATTAACTGATATGCTCAAAATGAATCCTTATGCTAAGTACATAAAAGAAATTGTTACTAATGAAAGAAAGATACCGGAAGCTGAATTTTCCACCATGCTTGCTAATTATACTTTTAAAGGTGGAATACCAAAGAAACTTGGAGATCCCAGAGTACCAACTATACCAGGAAATGATAAGCAGTTTTCAGTAAGGTATTCTCTGCAAGCACTAAAAATATCGGTAACAGATAGTTTTGTGATAAGGTAATTTGTAACGGGTAACAAGTAATAAAAGTAAATAAGGTGTAGCAAGATGGCCCAATCCTTTTTGTAGCAAGGGACAAGCCTGGACAAACTCTTACATAAAGGAAAATACTCCCGAGGACACATGGGAATTATCGTCAAGCTAGTTTTCATCACGCCCATATGATTCGCGTTCGGTACTTTGATAATTTGATATGTGGGTGGACCGGTGCTTGGGTACTATCCTTCCATGGAAAAGCATCCCACTTATGATTAACCGCTCTTGCAAGCATCTGCAACTACAAAAGAAGTAGTAAGGTAAACCTAACCATAGCATGAAACATATGGAGCCAAATCAGCCCCTTACGAAGCAACGCATAAACTAGGGTTTAAGCTTCTGTCACTCTAGCAACCCATCATCTACTTATTACTTCCCAATGCCTTCCTCTAGGCCCAAACAATGGCGAAGTGTCATGTAGTCGACGTTCACATGACACCACTAGAGGAAAAACAACATCCATCTCATCAAAATGTCGAACGAATACCAAATTCACATGACTACTTATAGCAATACTTCTCCCATGTCCTCAGGAACGAACGTAGCTACTCACAAAGCATATTCATGTTCATAATCAGAGGGATATTAATACGCATAAAGGATCTGAACATATGATCTTCCACCAAGTAAACCAACTAGCATCAACTACAAGGAGTAATTAACACTACTAGCAACCCACACATACCAATGTGAGGTTTTGAGACAAAGATTGGATACAAGAGATGAACTAGGGTTTGAGAGGAGATGGTGCTGGTGAAGATGTTGATGGAGATTGACCCCCTCCTGATGAGAGGATGGATGGTGGTGACGATGGTGATGATTTCCCCCTCCCGGAGGGATGTTTCCCCGGGAGAACAGCTTCGCCGAAGCCCTAGATTGGTTCTGCCAAGGTTCCGCCTCATGGCGGCGGAGTTTCGTCCCGTGAGCTTGCTTATGATTTTTCTAGGGAAAAAGACCTCATACAGCCAAATATGGGCATTAGAGGCCTGCCAGGGGGCCCACGAGGCAGGGGGTGCGCCCTGGGGGTAGGGCGCCCCCCTCCCTCATTGACGGTGGGTGGCCCCTCTCCGTTGCTTTCTTTGCCCAATATTTTTTATATATTCTGAAACTGACTCCCGTGGAGTTTCAGGACTTTTGGAGTTGTGCATAATAGGTTTCTAATATTTGCTCCTTTTCCAGCCCAGAATTCCAGCTGCCGGCATTCTCCCTCTTCATGTAAACCTTGTAAAATAAGAGAGAATAGGCATAAGTATTGTGACGTAATGTATAATAACAACCCATAATGCAATAAATATCGATATAAAAGCATGATGCAAAATGGACGTATCAACTCCCCCAAGCTTAGACCTCGCTTGTCCTCAAGCGGAAGCCGATATCGAAAAATATGTCCACATGTTTAGAGATAGATGTGTCGATAAAATAAAATACGGACATGAGGGCATCATGATCATTCTTAGAACAAAAACATATATATATATATTGTCATATGATTTCTTATGCTAAAGTAACAATTCATTCACAATTTCAAGTATGAATCAGAAACTTCATTGAAAACTAACAAACTATAATCTCAGTCATTGAAGCAATTGCAATTTATCATAACATTAGAAAGAGTCAATGTAAGAGATTTTCAGCAAGTCCACATACTCAACTATCATTTAGTATTTCACAATTGCTAACACTCACACAATATTTATGGGTATGAAGTTTTAATAGGACACAGAGAAAGATAGGGGCTTATAGTTATGCCTCCCAACCTTTTACCTCAAGGGTAATGTCAACAATAATAGTTCATGATAACTTACATCCAATTGGATATATATATATATATATATATATTTGGATCTTTCCAACACAATGTGCTTGCCAAAGGATAAAATGTAAAAAGGAAACGTGAAGATCACCATGACTCTTGTATAAGGTATAAGACAAAAGTAAAAGATAGGCCCTTCGCAGGGGAAGTAGAGGTTGTCATGTGCTTTTATGGTTGGATGTACAAAATCTTAATGCGAAAGAACGTCACTTTATATTTCCACTTGTGATATGGACCTTTATTATGCAGTCCATCGCTTTTATTGCTTCCACATCACAAGATCGTATAAAGCTTATTTTATCCACACTAATAAATCATACATATTTAGAGAGCAATTTTTATTGCCTGCAACATGACAACTTACTTGAAGGATCTTACTCAATCCATAGGTAGATATGGTGGACTCTCATGACAAAACTGGGTTTAAGGATATTTGGAAGCACAAGTAGTATCTCTACTTGGTGCAAAGAATTTGGCTAGCATCAGAGGGAAAGGCAAGCTCAACATGTTGGATGATCCACGACAATATAATTTATTTCGGATGTAAGAAAGCATAACCCATTAAGTTGTCTTCCTTGTCCAACATCAACTCTTTAGCATGTCATATTTTAATGAGTGCTCACAATCATAAAAGATGTCCAAAATTGTGTATTTATATGTGAAAACCTCTCTTTCTTCATTACTTCCTATTAATTGCAACGATGACCAAAACTATGTTTGTCAACTCTCAACAACTTTTATTTGTCATACTCTTTATATGTGAAGTCATTACTCTCCATAAGATCCATATGATCTCTTTATTTCTTTTTATTCTTACTCTTCTCTTTTATTTTTATTCTCTCAAGATCATAGTAAGATAACCAAGACCTTGACTCAAAACTAATCTTTATTATATATATAGCTCACGGACTCAATTACATAGAGGGATCATAAAGCAAAACTCAAAACTAGATCATACTAAAACTTTATTCTACTAGATCAAGATATAAACAAAAGGATCGAACTAGAAAAAACGGTAAAGATAAAAGTGTGATGGTGATACGATACCGGGGCACTCCCCTAAGCTTGGCAGTTGCCAAGGGGGGTGCCCATACCCATGTATTTATGTCTCTTTCTTCGAAGGTGGTGATGTGATATTCTTGGCGATGATGACCCTCAGGATGTGATTCTCTTCCTCGAGCTTATTAACTTGTTGCTTGAGGTCCATTATTTCCTTACGAAGCTTGCCTGTGATGGATAAAGCTCCTTTCACCCATGGATGTTGCATAGTGCGGGAGAACAAGTAACACTCTTTTTCATACTTTCATAAGAAAGAAATATAACATTGGAAGGGATGACCGAGTTTGCAATAGCTGAGCTCTGTAGTTCCCTCATCGTGAATCCGGCTCGGAAACGAGAAGTAACTTCTTGATCCTCTTCCATGGCATCTATCCTTTTCAAGTCAGCCTCCATCTCTTCCTCCATTGATGGTCCAAAGTGGTCAGCATCACTGTTTGCTCCTGGTCTCGGTGTCGGATTAGACACCCGGCTCTCCCCGACCAACTCTTGAGAAGACATCTAATCTAAATCTGCACTAGAACAACTCGAAACAAAAACAGAGGATATTTGCGTGGTACGGTGGTCAAAACCTTCGGGATATTATATAATGAATTTTTATCGACCAAAAGTACCATCCAAGAAAACGGAGTCCGGAGGGCACACGAGGTACCCACGAGGCAGGGGGCGTGCCCAGGGGGGTAGGTCGCGCCCTCCACCCTCGTGGAAGCCTCGTGTCCTTTCCGGACTGCTTCTTATTTTCCTATTTTCTTAAATATTCCAAAACGGAGAAAATTTGCCATTAGAACTGTTTTGGAGTCGGTTTACTTACCGTACCACATACCTCTTCCTTTTCGGAGGCTGAAATGTTCTGGAAGGTGTCCCTTATATACTCCTCCGGGGTTACGGTTTCAATGACATTAGTTTCTACATTTATAGGATTACCTGAGATATAATGTTTGATTCTTTGACCGTTCACCACCCTCGGATTCATGCCTTCGAAGTTGTTTATTTTTATAGCACTGGAATGATAGACCTCCTCGATAACGTCAGGACCTTCCCATTTAGAGAGGAGTTTTCCTGCAAAAAATCTTAAACGAGAGTTGTATAACAATACATAATCACCTACATTAAACTCACATTGTATCCTTTTGTCATGCCATCTTTTAACTATTTCTTTAAACAGTTTGGCATTCTCATAGGCCTGGTTTCTCCATTCATCAAGTGAGCTAATGTCAAATAGTCTCTTCTCACCAGCAAGTTTGAAGTCATAATTGAGCTCTTTAATGGCCCAATATGCCTTATGTTCTAGTTCGAGAGGTAAGTGACATGCTTTTCCATAAACCATTTTATATGGAGACATGCCCATAGGATTTTTGTATGTAGTTCTATAGGCCCATAATGCATCATCGAGTTTCTTGGACCAATTCTTTCTAGATCTATTAACCGTCTTTTGCAAAATTAATTTAAGCTCTCTATTACTCAGTTCTACTTGACCACTGGACTGTGGGTGATACGAAGATGCAATTCTATGATTAACATCATACTTAGCAAGCATTTTACGAAAGGCACCATGAATAAAATGTGAACCACCATCAGTCATTAAGTATCTAGGGACTCCAAACCTCGGAAAAATAAATTCTTTAAGCATCTTAATAGAGGTGTTATGATCAACACTACTAGTTGGAATAGCTTCTACCCACTTAGTAACATAATCAACAGAACCTAAAATATGTGTATACCCATTAGAGGAAGGAAACGATCCCATATAATCAAAGCCCCAAACATCAAATGGTTCAATAACAAGTTAATAATTCATAGGCATTTCTTGACGTCTACTAATATTACCAATTCTTTGGCATTCATCACAAGACAAGACAAACTTACGGGCATCTTTGAAGAGAGTGGGCCAATGAAAACCGGATTGCAATACCTTATGTGCAGTTCTATCTCCAGCATGGTGTCCTCCATAAGCCTCAGAGTGACACTTGCATAGGATCTGTTCCTGTTCATGCTCAGGTACACAATGTCTAATAACACAATCTACTTGTTCTTTATAAAGGTGTGGGTCATCCCAAAAGTAATGTCTTAAATCATAGAAGAACTTTTTCTTTTGCTGGTATGTGAAACTAGGTGGTATAAATTTAGCAACAATATAATTAGCATAATCAGCATACCATGGAGCAGTACGAGAGGCATTTATGACAGCTAATTGTTCACCAGGAAAGCTGTAAGGGCATACTTATCACTAAGGTGTTTTGGTGATTGATGACAATGCTTTTGCGGACTAATCATGTGCTTTGAGATTTTCAGGGATTCATCCTTTGGCACGAGACGATTCTTTCCCCTCGGAGTTTGTTATTCAAGACGGTGTAGCTCTTTCGTTTCTAGTTTTGTGGTCTTGTTCGTAGGAGTCTCCGTACTATAAAGAGGGGGTCCGCTTTGGTAAGGCCTGGATGGAATCATCACGTACACGTCCTTTTCGCACCCTCTGAGCCTTCCCGCGTCGATGGAGGTCTCTTTTCTTGCGTTTTGAGCATGCTGTGGTCCAAGCGGTAGTACCGCGGTACCCAGCGGTAGTACCGCTTGTGGGTTCTCAGCCGCAGTACCACGGTACCTAGCGGTAGTACCGCTTGTGGGTTCACAGCTGCAGTACTGCCGCGGTACAGGGCTCCTCCCGCGTCGACTCGAGGGGGTCGCCTCTCGTGTTGGGTTGTGCGGCACTTCGCAACGGCAGTAGAAGCGGTAGTACCGCCCTACCACCGCGGCAGTGCCGCACTGGGCTTGGTTCCGGCTCTTTCTTCAAGCCCTCCCAGACTGCACGGTAGTACCGCAAGGGGGAGCGGTAGTACCGCTGGGTCCAGTGGTAGTACCACTGCGACCTACGGTAGTAACGGCCTCTGCGGGGTTGTGCTGGGGGTAATGGTTGGATGTTTTCCCCTTGTGTAAAAGGGGGTCCTCTTCTTCTTCGTTGACTTACCTCTCCCCCAAAAGCTCCATTAATGCTCCAAGCTCCATTTTCGCCCGATCTCTCTCCCTAGCTAATCAAACTTCTTGATTTGCTCGGGATTGGTTAAGAAGGCCCCGATCCACACTTCCACCTAGAGAAATTTGATTCCCCCAAATAATCCCTAGCGGATCTTGTTACTCTTGGGTGTTTGAGCACCCTAGACGGTTGAGGTCACCACTGAGCCATATTCCATTATTGTGAAGCTTCGTGGTGTTGTTGGGAGCCTCCGATTAAGTTGTGGAGATTGCCCCAACCTTGTTTGTAAAGGTCCGGTCGCCGCCTCCAAGGGCACCAATAGTGGAATCACTACACCTCGCATTTGTGTGAGGGCGTGAGGAGAATACGGTGGCCCTAGTGGCTTCTTGGGGAGCATTGTGCCTCCACACCGCTCCAACAGAGACGTACTTCCCCTCAAAGGGAAGGAACTTCGGTAACACATCCTTGTCTTCACCGGCTCCACTCTTGGTTATCTCGTCCCTTTACTTGTGAAAGCCTTTGTGTTATTTACCTTGCTTGCTTGTGTGCTTGTTGTTGTTGCATCATATAGGTTGCCCACCTAGTTGCATATCTAGACAACCTACTTTGATGCAAAGTTTAATTTGGTAAAGAAAAGATAAAAATTGTTAGTTGCCTATTCACCCCCCTCTAGTCAACTATATCGATCCTTTCAATTGGTATCAGAGCCTCGTCTCTTTACTAAGGACTTTACCGTCCGAAGAGTATGGTTGACACCGTAGATGGTGTGGAGGAGCACTTCGGTGTGAATCCTATCTCGTCTATGGGTGATGGGGAAACCACAGTCTCTCGTGAGGAATTCAATGTGGCCTTGGAAACATTGAAAACCTCCATGACGACCGAGGTTGAAAGCATGTTTAATAAATTCATAGAAGGGCTTAAACTATCCACCGTACCTTTGAAAGTGGGTGATCCCATTAACAAGGTGACGGATGCTAACTCCGACTAGGGGGATGCTATTAGTGAAAAAGCTCCTTCATCTAGTGGTAAGAATGGCACCGGCACCTTTTCCCATGTGGAACCTCCACTTGTGTATGGTGGACCGATTCCCTCTACTCATTTGAATCATGCCGTTCCTCCCCCTAAGATTGTGAAAAATGAGGACTTTGATTCTTGGGTCTATCGGTTTAAGCGTCATTTAAATCATGTGAATACTAATCTTTGGAGAATCATTGAAGAAGGTTTCTATCCACATGACCGAAGCAACTTCACTCCAAGAGAAGCCGCGGATAATCAATTCAATGAGAATGCTCTATTCATCATCCAAGATGCAATTCCACGCGAAGATCTTCCTCACCTCCGGCCCTATGCCATAGCCAAAGATGCATGGTACCAAGTTGTTTCTCTCTACCGGGAAGCGCAAGCATTCAACGCTCTAACTATGAAGTGGTGCAAGATGAAGTCGATGAGTTTGCTATGAAGGAAGATGAAGAACCTCGTGAGCTTTATCGAAGAGTAACCAAACTCGCAGTTTCACTCCGAGATCATGGGAGCAAGGACATGGATGACAATTGGATCAAGAACAAATTCCTCAAGGCAATGATGCCTTACCACAAGGCTATGTCCTCCATCATTCGTCAAAGGACGGACTTCCACACCTTGTCCTTAAGTGAGGTGTTGGATGAGTTTGTGGCTATGAGCATCTTGGACAAGACCGCCGACAATGCGGTGCTTCGCTCTCAAAGGGCAAAGAAGCCCAACCTTGCATTGAAGGCCAAGGTTTGTGTTGAATAAGAAGAAGAGGAAGAAGAGGAAAGCAACCTCGAAGATACAAAGTATGCCTATCATGAACACATGGCACTTGCTTCAAGGCAATTTTGGAGCAAGAAAAACTCAAGGCCAAACTTCAACAAGAACATCTCAAGTGGCACGAAGAGCAAGCAACGTGTGAGGACTTGCTATAATTGTGGCAATGTGAGCCATTTTGTTGTGGAGTGCCCATATGAGAAGAGGGAAGACAATGGTGGCAAGCTCATCCGAAAGGACAAAGCCAAGTCTTTCCTAAACAAGAGAAACTTTACCAAGAAGACCCCTCACAAGGCGTTGGTGGTTCAAGAAGAGTACCATGAGGATGATGATGATGATGAAGATGGTGAGTCGGTTGCCATAGCCTCTGTTGCCATTGCAACAACTCCACGGGTGTCTCTCTTCGACTCACCCAATGAGAACAACACCGCCAAGTGCCTCATGGCTAAAGCCACCAACAAGGTAACCCCCAACATCAAAACTACCATCATTAATAATCCTTCCTTGATGGATTGCATTGATGAATATGAGGGATCTAGTGTGGAGGAAAATGAGTTTGAGTCCTTTATGGTTAAACTCAAGGGTAAATCGAAGAAGCATTTTGTTGCTCTCTTGGAACAACTTGGTGAAGCCAATGACATGATCGAGGCTCACGAAGATACTATCTACAAGATGGAGGGGCATAGTCATGACTATGCCGATGAGATTTCGGATCTTTCCAATGCTCTTGAGGAAGAGCGTGGTCTTCGTTTGGCTCTTGAGGAGTCACACAACGTTGATCACGCTAAGTTAAAGACAGATTTTGATCATGCTCTTGTTGTTTCTCGTGTGCTAAACTCCGAGAAGGCCAAGCTTGGGGTTGATCTTGCTAGACTCAAAGAGGAGTTTGACCTACTTGACAAGGCTCACAAGGTCTTTAAGGGTGCTCATGCTAGCCTCAAAGAGTCTCACAATCAACTTCAGGTAAAGCTAACCAAGGAGAAAGCCACTTTTCCTCGTATGATGTTAATTTATAATGCAAATGCTACTAACCCATGTTGTGAGCATGTGCATCTTGTTGAGGAGAATGCTAAGTTAAAGGTGCAACTTGAGATAGGTCTTGTGTCTTGCATACAAGGCGAGAAGAACCTTAACGACCTTTTGACCAACCAAAAGGGAGTTGTGGCCAAGGAAGGGATTGGGTACATGCCCAAGTCCAAGAACAAGAAGAAGAATGACAAGGCCAAATGACCTCCTCCTCTCAAGCAAACCATTGTGAAGGAGGGATAGGGTGCTACTAAGGAGAAGGAGAAGAACACCGTGAGGGGTAGTGATGCCAAGAAGGGCAACACTTCCCTTCCCAACAAAGCCAGCGACTTTAACCCTTCTTATGTGTTGTGCCGTGCTAGACATGGGCATGTTTATGCCAAATTTGTTGGTTCTCCTTATGAGTACATTGAATGGTCTATTTGGGTTCCTAAGACCCTTGTTACTAACATCAAAGGACCCATTACAAAATGGGTACCTAAAACCAAGCATTGATCTCTTGTAGGTGTTTGCTTCCGGTGGGGGTTCATGGTTGCTCGATAGTGGAGCTACTAATCATATGACTGGAAGTAAGGACTTGGTGGTGGACGCGCAAAAGATTACATCCATGCCCACCAAAATCGAGTGGGGTGACGCCTCGTCCTCTAAGGTATTGGGACTCGGCAAGGTTGTCATTTCTCATGATCTTACGATCGAGAAGGTCATGCTTGTTGAGTCCCTTGCATACAATTTACTTTCCGTTCGTCAACTAGCACTCATGGGTTTTGCCACCTTCTTTGATGTTGATACCGTGGCCCTCTTGTGGAGAAAGACACTTAAAGTGGCCTTTGTTGGGCATGTCTAAAACGGTCTCTATGTGATCAACTTTTTGGAGCGACTCACTAAGACCGCGACATGCCTAATGGCTAAAGTTGACGTGGGATGGCTTTGGCATCGCCATCTTGCCCATGTCAATATGATATCTTTGCAAAGTCTTCTCAAGGGGGACCACGTCCGTGGACTAACAAATGTTAGTTTTGCCAAAGATCGTGCTTGCAGTGCGTGTATCGAAGGAAAGCTACATGAAAAGGCTCACCCTCCCACTACTATCATTTTCTCGAAGAGGCCTTTGGAGCTCCTTCAAATGGATCTCTTTGGGCCTCCATCTTTTGATAGTCTTGGGGGTAGGAAGTATTGATTGATGATTGTGGATGATTATTCAAGATACACTTGGGTATATTTCTTCAAGAGGAAGAGTGAGACCCAACAAACCGTCATCGACTTTGCAAATGAGGCTCAACATCAACACAATGCAAAGATCTTGACTATAAGAAGTGACAACGGCACCGAGTTCAAGAACTACACCTTGGATGAGTTTCTTAGTGATGAGGGGATTGTAACATCCCAAATTTTCAATTTGGAATGTTATACATAGGTCATTCTTGCATATCATATTTTATTGCATTTCGTCTCGCGATCCTCGAAATCCTAAGCAGCTCAAGGACCCTCGAAGAGAGTTGGGGATTTCCCCGGTTAAATTTGATTTTATCAAATTCTTAAACGAGGATTTTGGTTTTAATTATTTTTCTCTCCAAAAATATTTCATATTAAAATATATGAGAGGAGATAATATGACTTCTCCAAAATAAATGAAATGTTGGAGGAAAAATATAAAATCAATATTTGTTTTTATTTGGATTTTATTTGCAATTTTGTTTGCATTAGAAAAATTGCACGTTTTCAAAATTGCATTTTAGGGCCAAGAAAATGTTCATCTCGTTCTAAATATTTCATTTAGATGGTGAAAATTTGTTTTGGCAATTTTAGATGTTCATTTTATTATCTAGGATTTTTTTAGTTTCGGCGGAATTATTTAAAAAAAAGTGTGTGTGGCTAACTGGGCCGAAGCCCAGCCGCCGGCCCACCTCCCCCGCGACGCCGTCTCCCTCAGGAGGCCGACGCCGCCATGCCGCCCCGGACCGGAGTCCGGCTAGGACTCCGCCCCGCCGCCCCTTTGCCCCCTCCCCAAGGCACCCCTCCCCTTATATACCCCCCGGCCACCACCATCCGCCACCACCGCCTTGCCATGCCGCGCCGCCTCGCCCGGCCGTCGCCGCCGTGTCTCGCCGGACCGACAAGGTAGTCGCCGGTTTTTTTTAAGAAAACCGATCCGTTTTTTAGAGAAAACCCTAGTTTGTTTTTTTCGATTCGCCGGTTTTTTCCGGTTTTTCTTTTTAGCGGACATTCGTCCGTACGTTCGTTTAACGAACGGTTTTCGCTCGTTAGTTACAGATAACGAACGCTCATTCGTTAGCCTGTTCGTCAGTTTTCTTTTATCGGATTTTTCTGCAGTTATTTCTGATCTGATTTTCGTTTTAGTTTATCTTTTCGCTCGTTAGTCGGAATCAGGTGATTCAAGTGCCTAGATCTTCGTCTCGAGACCCTCTTTCCGCTTAACCAACTTGAACAAGCTTTTGCTACTATAAAATTTGACCTAGGTCCAGATTAGTAACGGATCTTGTTTCTTTCGCCGTTTTAGTTTCGTTGCTCCGTTCGATTTGATTCTTTTTGCAAACCGGAGTTCTTAAGTTGAACTTTCTGGTTAGATCTTATTATTTGAGTTTTACCCGTGCTTCTTTGCTTGATTGCTTATGTATGCTATTGTTTGTGTGCGATAGAATTCCCGGAGTGTGAAGCGTGTTATTTGGAGTCTCTAGGTTACGCGGATCGTCAGCAAGGCATGTAACACTTTGATTATATCCCTTTATCACCCAGTTTTTATGCATTAGTTCCAACCCTCAAACATTGTGTGGTTAGGATGGCATTAACATGTGGGTTGGGAAGTAGTTGATGAGGTAGAACCTATTGCCCTGTTACATTTAAACCCTTGGGAGTTACTTACGAATTGCTTATATTGCTATGCTATGCTCGTAGACGTGGTTTGGGTGAGTGGAATCCATGACAGATGTGAGATTGTTATTTAATGGTTCAACTTAAGGTGGCAACTTAAATACACATTTGGGTGGATTGAGGCACCTGGAGTACCCAGTGTTGCTTGTATTTTTGGAAATCCTGGAGTACCCGTGTGATCTTCCTATGGACCGCAACCCAGGCTCAAAGAGAAATGAGATGATTCATGCTAGAAACTTCCGTGTGCAGCCACAAGCTATTATGGGCTCTAGTATAGTTGAGTAAGTTACGTGAAGCTCTTGAAGAGGTGGATCAGCAGGTAGTGGGTTGTAGATTTGGTATGGTCTGCCCGGAGTAGAGAGTTAATGTTTCTGAAAGAGTATGTCTCAGTCATCCGTTTCTCAAACACCACATAGTGCGAGAAATCCAGTAGAGGCGATCGAGTCTTGTGGGGAAAAGTGCGCAAACCTCTGCAGAGTGTACAAACTAATCATGGTTAGCCATGTCCCCAGTTATGGACATCTTGAGTATCTAGTACTTCGAGTATCTTAAGTATCTCATCACTCTAAATTAATATTATTGGGTTGATAATTACCTTAATTGGGATTGAGTTGCAGGAACCTTCTCAATGATGTTTTAACTACCATGATAG
Organism: Triticum urartu; assembly: GCF_003073215.2. NCBI lineage: Eukaryota > Viridiplantae > Streptophyta > Magnoliopsida > Poales > Poaceae > Triticum > Triticum urartu. Next base: position 497,726,536 of record NC_053028.1, on the reverse strand, counting down.
TTAAATTAAAAATCTATTCCTTTGTTGTAGGAAAAAATTGGCTTTTCGCAAAACTGTAACCATAGAGCTTTCCACCAGCCAAATATGCATGTAGTGATAGCATTATTCTGTTCTTGCTCTACCGTGTTACTTTGCCAGCATATTCCATGTGCTGGCCCGTTTTTGGGCTGCAACGTATTATGTTGCAGACTTTTCAAACGAGGAGTAAGGTTTGTTAGGTCATTGCTGTGCAGCTCAGCTATGCCATTGGAGTTGATGGACTCACTTTATCTTCCAAGCCTTCCGCTGTTATCGTATTAGATGGCCTTAAGCCATATTTATTGTAATAAGTTCTCTTTGGAGACATTCGATGTAATAAGTGTGTGATTTCTACTCTGTTATAAATCCTCGAGTACTATGTGTGTCAGCATTACCGATCCAGGGATGACACTGAAGCACAGAGACTTGACCGTTTCAGGTCGGGTCGCTACAGGGATGAAGCATCAATATTCCGCACCATACACCCCTCAACAAAATGGTGTAGAGGAGAGGAAGAACCGGACGTTGATGGATGCGGCAAGGACCATGATGGTGGAGTTCAAGTCTCCATACAACTTTTGGGCCGAAGCCATCAACACCGTGTGTCATGCATCAAATCAACTCTACCTCCTCAAAGGCTTGAACAAGACTCCATATGAGATACTCACCGGCAACAAGCCCAACCTCAAGTACTTTCGGGTGTTCAGGTGTAAGTGTTTCATTCTCAAGAAAGGTGTTCGTTTGTCTAAATTTGAGGCTAGAGCTCATGAGGGCATATTTGTTGGTTATGCTACAAACTCCCATGCTTACCATGTCCTCAATAAGTCCACGGGACTTATTGAGGAGATATGTAACGTGGAGTTTGATGAGAATAATGGCTCCCAAGTGGAGCAAAGTGGCACTTGTGATGTAGGTGATGAAATTCCTCCCCAAGCCATAAGAAGAATGGGTGTTGGTTTATCCTACCCATCACTACTAGGAAAAGGGCTACTAATGGCGCACCAGTTTTGCCTACTAATGGCGCATCACTGGTGCGCCATTAGTATCACGCCACTAGTATTTTTTACTAATGGCGCACCACTGGTGCGCCATTAGTATAGGCCACGGTGCGCCATTAGTATAGGCCACTGGTGCGCCATTAGTATAGGCCACGGTGCGCCATTAGTATAGGCCACTGGTGCGCCATTAGTATAGGCCACGGTGCGCCATTAGTATTTTTGAATTTTGAAGGCGGGAAAATAGTAGTGGCTCACCGTCTAACCCCCACCGTGCACCATTGCTATTTTTGAATTTTGAATTTGGATCCGGATCGTGATTTTTTTGCCCATTTTTTGCTCGTTTTTTGCTCGTTTTTTGGCACGATATTATTTCAAATTTTGTTCCTGTTTTTGGATCTTGTACGTTCTTTTGCCGTGTTCTTTTGCCGGAGAGGAGTTCGCCGGAGAGGAGGAGGAGGTCACCGGAGAGGCGCTCGCCTACATCGCCGGAGAGGAGGAGGAGGTCGCCGGAGAGGAGTTCATCGAAGCATCGGAGAGGAGGAAGGAGAAACCATGAGGGAATGGGAGGAGAGGAGGGAGGAGGAGCTCACCGGAGAGGAAGGAGGAGAAACCGTGAGGGGAGGGGAGGGGAGGAGAGGAGGGAGGAGGAGGTCGCCGGAGAGGAGGAGGAGGTCGCCGGAGAGGAGGAGGGTAGTATGGTGGAGGAGAGAAGGGAAGATGGAGTGTAGGAGAGGAGGAGATGGAGTGGAGGAGAGGTGGAGTGGAGGAGAAGAATGAAGAGGTAAGGAGGAGAGGACCACGCCCAGCCATATATACGGCATAGTAATGGCGCACCGTGGGCAGGTGCGCCATTACTAACTTTTTTATTTATTTTTTTGATTTATTTTGAATTTTGAAGGCAGGAAGATACTAATGGTGCACCATGGGCAGGTGCGCCATTAGTAACTTTTTTTTAATTTTTTTGACTTATTTTGAATTTTGAAGGCGGGAAGATACTAATGGCGCACCATGGGCAGGTGCGCCATTAGTAAGTTTGAATTTTTTTGCCTCTCCAGATCTTAAAAGCCCCGTATCTTTTTTTCTGTTAGGTTTTTGAGGATTTTGAAAATGTTTAACAGGGTTCCCCCGATTAAATTCGGATGTAACTTTTCGAGTAGATGATTTTTCATATAAAAAACTTTTTCATCCGAGTTCATACGCAAAAGTTATGCCCATTTTTACAAATTCTCGAGAGATTTTAAAAAAAAGTCGAAAAATCATGTTTGTAAATTTTTCTAACAACTAGACCACATATCACATGGGAATCTTATTTTCTTTTATTTTTTTTGACATTTCTGTCATTTTCTTTTATTTTTTTGAAACTGAAAAGGCGGTCCACAGGGGGGGGTGCATTCGGAAGAATGTTTGGGCCAAGTTACTAATGGCGCACCGTGGCATGGTGCGCCATTACTAGTTGAACTAGTAATGGCGCACCACTCCCACGGTGCGCCATTAGTAGTTTTGAAAAAAAAAATTTACTAATGGCGCACTGTGGATGTGGTGCGCCATTACTAGTTCAACTAGTAATGGCGCACCACTCCCACGGTGCGCCATTCGTAGTTTTAAAAAAATAAAAAAAAGTTTACTAATGGCGCACCGTGGATGTGGTGCGCCATTAGTATTTGCACACTAATGGCGCACCAACACATGGTGCGCCATTAGTATATAGTAATGGCGCACCACATGTGGTGCGCCATTAGTGTCAATTCCATCTATAGCCCTTTTCCTAGTAGTGCATTGAGGAACCCCTTGTGGACGAAGGAGAAGGACAATGCTCCACTCTTGTGGAGCCATCACCAACCCAAGGCCCACACGCTTCCGAAGATCAAAGTGAAGGCCCTCAACCTCAAGAACAAGACCAAGGGCAAGGTCAATTTCAAGATGGTGTTGTAACCTCAAGTGATGCCCAAGGTCAAGTTCTCTCCTCCAAGCAAGTTCAAGATCAAGAGCTTCTTCGAGATCAAGAACAAGCTCAAGACGGCGCTCAAGATGATCAAGTGACCACTCCTTGTCTCACCCCCGAGGAGGAATTGGAGCATCGTGCCGCCAAGATTGCTTCCAAGCTCTCCACCAAGGATCATCTCATGACAAATGTGCTTGGAAGCTTAAGAAAGGGGGTAAGCACTCATAGACAATTAGCAAACTATTGTGAACATCACGCGTTTGTCTCTTGTGTTGAACCCCAAAAGGTCTATGAGGCGCTCGAAGATCCGGATTGGCTCAATGCCATGCATGAAGAACTCAACAACTTCGAGCGCAACAAGGTGTGGAGATTGGTGCCAAGGCCAACGGGGAACCACATTGTCATTGGAACCAAGTGGATATTAAATAACAAGCAAGATGCTCATGGGTTTATCATTCACAACAAGGCTCAGTTGGTAGCACAAGGCTACTCCCAAGTCGAGGGTATCGACTACGGTGAAACCTTTGCCCCCGTTGCCCGTCTTGAATCCATTCGCATGTTGATTGCATATGCTTCTCATCGTAACTTTAAGTTACACCAAATGGATCTGAAGAGTGCTTTTCTTAATGGTCCCATTAATGAGTTGGTTTATGTCAAGCAACCCCCCGGGTTCGAGGATCCCTACTTTCCCGATCATGTGTATCAACTCGATAAGGCACTCTATGGCCTTAAACAAGCCCCACGTGCGTGGTATGACCACCTTACCGAGTTGTTACAAGACCGTCGTTTTGAAGTTGGGCTAATCGACCCCACTCTTTTTACTAAGAAGGTCAAAGGGGAGTTGTTTGTGTGCCAACTTTGCTTCCCCTAACAAAGCTTTCAATGAGGAATTTGCCGCTCTCATGACCTCAAAGTTCGAGATGTCTTCCATGTGAGAGTTGAAGTTCTTTCTCGGGTTCGAAGTGAAGCAAAGAAGAGAAGGAACCTTCATTAACCAAGACAAATACACTCAAGACATGCTCAGGAGATTCAAGCGAAGTGATGTCAAGCCGGCATCCACTCCTATGCCCGTCAAATGCCAACTTGACATAGATCCGAATGGTAAAGCGGTGGATCAAAAGGTATATCGCTCCATGATTGGCTCTTTGCTTAACCATTCTGCATCTAGACCGGATATCATGTTGAGTGTGGGAATTTGTGCACGGTTTCAAGCCGCACCTAAGGAAAGTCACTTCGTGGCAGTCAAGCGAATCTTTCGATATTTGGCTCATACCCCGAACTTTGGCCTATGGTACCCTAGAGGAGCAAACTTCAAGCTTGTAGGTTATTCATACTCGGATTGGGCGGTAGACAAAGTGGATAGTAAGTCCACTTCCGGAGGGTGCCAATTTCTTGGTTGCTCTTTGGTGAGTTGGTCTTCCAAGAAGCAAAGTTGTGTGTCTCTCTCGTCCACCGAAGCGGAGTATGTGGCGGCCGATAGTTGTTGTGCACCACTCTTATGGATGAGGCAAACTTTAAAGGATTACAGTGTCATTTGTGACAAAGTGCCTCTTTGGTGTGACAATGAAAGTGCAATCGAGATTTCTCTCAACCCGGTGCAACACTTCAAGACGAAGCATATTGAGATCCGGTATCACTTCATCCAGGATCATATTAGGCGAGGAGAGATCGAGCTCAACTATGTCAACACTCTTGATAACCTTGTAGACATCTTCATGAAGCCCTTGGATGAAGCAAGATTTCGCGATTTAAGGCATGAGGTAAATATCACTGATTTGAGCAATGTTGCTTGAACCCGTGCACACCCACCATACTTAACTTGTTATCTTGTTTAGATGTAAGCATGGACATAGGGGGAGTGTTGTTCTCTCAATGGACTCTCCCTCCCCCCATTATGCATAAACTAATCAAACTCTTTCACTCTAGCCATTTTTGATGGCTCTTGTGCTTCAAAGATGAGTTTTGGTCATGGGCCTAAGGTTAAAATCTTCACGGCGCCATACCTTCAAACTCAAACATAGGTGGTCTCGGCCACCGCCCTATCTTGTAGGAGTGTGTGTTCTTCATCTTCTTCGTGTTGGTTTTGAGTGTGTGTTCTCTCTTGTTTTCTAGTCATTTTCTTTTTTTAGCTAAGCCGTGTTTAGCCTGTCTTGTGGCGGCAGAGCAGTACTACCGCTGATGAACGTCAAGCAGTACTACCGCCCACACCAGCGATACTACCGCTATGGGGCGGGTGTAGAGGGGTTATGTTGGGGTCGGGGAGTTGCTTTTCTCCCCCGTACCCATTCGCCCCACTCGCTCGTCTTCCTCGTCGCTCCAGTGACGTCTCACCGCAGGAGGGCTTCGGCTGGCCGCCGTCTTTGTGCCATTCCTCTCTAGTTCCTCCGGTGGAGTCGATCCCCACCGCGTCCTCTTGCCATGGATGTCGGTATTGCCCCCGTTCCCGTTCTCTTTTTGCCTAGATATAACATCTAGTTGTTAGGGGCAATAGGCATTGCTTTTCTCGATTTTTGGCTAAGTCGAGGCTTGAGTAGGATGGAGATGGCTTCTAGGCCTTTTGGATTGATGATTGGTAGACATATTTTTGAATTTGGCATCCCCAGTAGTGACAGATCTATCCACGGCAGTAGGGAAGCGTCGTTCCCCGTCTGGAGCGGTACTACCGCTCTTCGAGCACGGTACTACCGCTCGAGCGGTACTGCCGCGGTATGGTCGCGGTACTGCCGCTGGATGCCCAATTCCATTATTTCCTACCATTCTTTGATCTGTGTTGTCTTGTTTGGAGGCTTATGCTCTTTCTTTCATGTTGTTTCTTCTGCTTGTGTGTTTGGTTCCAAGTGATGAACATCCTGAGCAGCAAGTCCGCCGTGTCAACCCTGGACGTGCAACGTCCAAGCGCTACCGCACCTCTGAAACAATGGCGGCCTCTTCAAGTGCTCCGCCAAGTGTTCCTCCAAGTGTTACGCCTCAAATGAAGAAGATGAGTGCGTCCAAGCCCAAGCCAAGGGCCAAGTCCGTGACAGAGATGTCTGCCAAGGAATTATGGGAGAAGCGTCGGCGCAACCCCTATGAGGTCGATCAAGAGCCTACCTTGGTCAACCGCCCGTTCTGGAACCGCTTTCAGTATGCTGTCTACTTTGATGTGATCAAGGCCAAGAAGAGCCTTTTTGTTGATGTTCGCTCCATCGACGTTGCCTTTATGGAGAAGGATCCGGACTACTTTGGGGAGGCACTTCAGATGTGCTCACAGTTGAACATCCTCAGGATCATGCAGTTCAACAAGGATTTTGATGCAGATCTAGTTGCTCAGTTTTATGCCACCATCCATCTTGGGACCGATGCAGACAGGACTCTGACCTGGATGAAAAATGGCAGGCTGCTTACTATCAAGTGGAAGGCCTTCATGGATCATCTTGACGTTGAGGATCAAGGTCTTGAGAACCCGGTTAGCTTTCTACCTCCACACACAAGCAAGCTCTCTGTCCATACTGTACCGTGAAGGTTAACCAAGTGACTAAGAAGGAGACCTATGAGCTGCCAGCATTTCTGGATATTCTCCATCGCATCTTCAGGGAGACACTCTTCCCTTGCATCGGCAACTTGGATATGGTACACTCTTATCTTGTGGACATGCTTCTTTTCTGTCAACATGAGAAGGAAGAAAACTCTGGAGGCTCTTTGGATATATCTCATGTCATGTGGTCCGAGTTGGTTTCTGCCGTCCCTGAGCGCAAGTTCCCAATCTATGGACCGTTTATCATGTTACTCATTGAGAAGGCCTGGGAGCGTGTGTATCCAAGGGTGGTGCTGGAGACTGGAGATCTAGTTTCTCATGAGATCAAGCATCTGAGGAAGAAGGAGAACTGGGGCACAACTGCTCTGAGTTCTGGCATTCCACCTGAAGCTGCTGACATGGAGACCGAGGCTGATGCTGATGATGATGATGACTATGAGCCATCTGGAGCAGAACCCTCTTGGGCAAAGAACCTCAAGCGCAAGATGAAGAAACTCTTCTGCATGGAGTCTCACAGTCAGTACATGACTCATGTGGCTGACAAGCAGACCAGGAGTCGTCACAAGGAGCTCATGCGTCAGTTGGGTGCGACCGTTACCAGCAGATATGAGGGCAAGACCACTGATGAGGAGGAGTGGATTCAGCAGCACTGTCCGTGGACCGACTCAGACACCGAGCAGTTTCTGACCGATGACGGCGGTGCAGACGATCACGCTGGGATATGATGTTTGAGATCCTCAGCTGGCTATCACCTGGAGCCGTAGCTTCGCTCTTTGCCTTTTTGGTATCTCGATGCCAAAGGGGGAGAGAGTTTAGGGATTTGTGTCTTTGTTTGAGTTGCGAGCCTGTGTTTGTGTGGCATGGTTGTCTTGCCTATCTTTCTTGTGTTTGAACCTTTCGTGTGTTGGTTTGGGTGTGCTTGTGAGACTTTTTGTCATATGGTGTAAGACATATGCACTCTATCGCATCGTATTGAGCTTAAGTTATCTTGTCCTAGTTATGCTTTGCTCTTATCTATTATCTTGCTTAGTGTTAGCCTTATTCGTTGCAAGATATGCTATGTCTATAAAATATAGGGGGAGTGTTGATCCTAATATGTGTGACGTGCAGTCCAAACCACTTTCATAAGATAGCACACATCTAGGGGGAGCCCGTCTATATTTTAGAGATGTGGGGTTTGGTTATGTCATATATTTTTTCCCTTTGTGCAAATCCCGTATTGTCATCAATCCACCAAAAAGGGGGAGATTGTAAGGGCATATTTATCCCTAAGGTGTTTTGGTGATTGATGACAATGCTTTTGCGGACTAATCATGTGCTTTGAGCTTTTTCAGGGATTCATCCTTTGGCACGAGACGATTCTTTCCCCTCGGAGATTGTTATTCAAGATGGTGTAGCTCTTTCGTTTCTAGTTTTGTGGTCTTGTCTCGTAGGAGTCTCCATACTATCAAGAGGGGGTCCGCTTTGGTAAGTCTTGGGTGGAATCATCACGCACACTTCCTTTTCGCACCCTCTGAGCCTTCCCGCGTCGATGGAGGTCTCTTTTCTTGCGTTTTGAGCATGCTGTGGTCCAAGCGGTAGTACCGCGGCACCCAGCAGTAGTACCGCTTGTGGGTTCTCAGCCGAAGTACTGCGGTACCCAGCGATAGTACCACTTGTGGGTTCACAGCCGCAATACCACTGTGGTACAAGGCTCCTAGCGCGTCGACTCGAGGGGGTCGGCTCTCGTGTCGGGTTGTGCGGCACTTCGCAGTAGCAGTAGAAGTGGTAGTACCTCTTGAGAGCGGTAGTACCACCCTACCACCGCGGCAGTGCCGCACTGGGCTTGGTTCCAGCTCTTTCTTCAAGCCCTCCCAGACTGCATGGTAGTACCGCTGGGTCCAGCAGTAGTACCGCTGCCACCTGCGGTAGTACCGCCCTCTGTGGGGCTGTGTTGGGGGTAATGGTTGGATGGTTTCTCCTTGTATAAAAGGGGGTTCTCTTCTTCTTCGTTGACTTACCTCTTCCCCCAAAAGCTCCATTAATGACCCAATCTCCATTTTCGCCCGATCTCTCTCCCTAGACAATCAAACTTGTTGATTTGCTTGGGATTGGTTGAGAAGGCCCCGATCCACACTTCCACCAAGAGAAATTTGATTCCCCTCACTAATCCCTAGTGGATCTTGTTACTCTTGGGTGTTTGATCACCCTAGATGGTTGAGGTCACCACAGAGCCATATTCCATTGTGGTGAAGCTTCGTGGTGTTGTTGGGAGCCTCCGATTAAGTTGTGGAGATTTCCCCAACCTTGTTTGTGAAGGTCCGGTCGCCGCCTCCAAGGGCACCAATAGTGGAATCACGGCACCTCGCATTATGTGAGGGCGTGAGGAGAATACAGTGGCCCTAGTGGCTTCTTGGGGAGCATTGTGCCTCCACACCGCTCCAATGGAGGCGTACTTCCCCTCAAAGGGAAGGAACTTCGGTAACACATCATCGTCTTCACCGGCTCCACTCTTGGTTATCTCGTACCTTTAATTGTGCAAGCTTTTGTGTTATTTACCTTGCTTGCTTGTGTGCTTGTTGTTGTTGCATCATATAGGTTGCCCACCTAGTTGCATATCTAGACAACCTACTTTAATGCAAAGTTTAATTTGGTAAAGAAAATCTAAAAATTGTTATTTTCCTATTCACCACCCCCTCTAGTCAACTATATCGATCCTTTCAAAAGCTATCATCAATAGGTAGTGGGTCATCAAGAAAATTTTCTAACCTAGACAAGTTGTTTGCAACGGGTTCTCAGCTTCCTTTCTATCAATAATATGCAAATCAAATTCTTGTAGCAAGAGAACCCATCTAATAAGTCTAGGTTTAGCATCTTTCTTTTCCATAAGATATTTAATAGCAGCATGACCAGTGTGGACAGTTACTTTAGAATCAACTATATAAGGACTGAACTTATCACAAGCAAATACAACTGCTAAAAATTCTTTTTAAGTAGTAGCATAATTTCTCTGGGCACTGTCCAGAGTCTTACTAGCATATTGGATAACATTTAATTTCTTACCAACCCTTTGTCCTAGAACAACCCCCACAGCATAATCACCAGCATCACACATAATTTTAAATGGTAAATCCCAATCAGGAGGCTGAACAAATAGGTGCAGACATCAAAGCTTTCTTGAGTATTTCAAATGCTTCTACACAATCATCATCAAAGACAAAAGGAACATATTTTTGTAAGAGATTAGTCAGAGGCCTAGAAATTTTAGAGAAGTCCTTAATGAATCTCCTATAAAAACCGGCATGACCAAGGAAACTTCTTATACCTTTAATGTCCTTAGCACACGGCATCTTTTCAATAGCATCAACTTTAGCTTTATCAACTTCAATAGCTCTTTCAGAAATTTTAGGCCCCAAGACAATACCTTCATTAACCATAAAGTGGCACTTCTCCCAATTCAAGACAAAATTTGTTTCTTCACATCTCTGCAAAACTCGATCAAGGTTGCTTAAGCAATCATCAAAAGAAGTTCCGTAAGCGGAGAAATCATCCATGAAAACCTCAACAATCTTTTCACATAAGTTAGAGAATATAACAGTCATACATCTTTGAAAAGTAGCAGGTGCATTGCATAAGCCAAAAGGCATACGTCTGTAAGCAAAGGTACCGAAAGGGCAAGTAAAAGTTGTCTTTTCTTGATCCTATTTTGACACACGTATTTGAGAGAAACCAGAGTAACCATCTAGAAAGCAAAAATGTGTATGTTTGGATAATCTTTCTAGCATTTGATCAATAAACGGTAAAGGGTAATGATCCTTTTTAGTAGCTTCATTTAATTTGCGGAAATCAATTACCATTCTATAACCTGTAACAATTCTTTGTGGGATCAATTCATCTTTATCATTAGGAACAACAGTAATACCTCCCTTCTTAGGAACACAATGGACATGACTCACCCACTGACTATCAGCAATGGGATAGATTATTCCTGCCTCCAGAAGCTTTAGTGTTTCTTTTCTTACCACTTATTTCATCTTAGGATTTAACCATCGTTGGTGATCAACAACCTGTTTCGCGTCTTTCTCCAATTTTATTTTTTGATGGCATAGAGTGGGACTAATGCCCTTAAGATCATCAAGAGTATATCCAATAGCAGCACGATGCTTCTTCAGAGTTTTCAATAATTTCTTTTCTTAATGCTCTGAAAGGTTAGCACTAATAATGATAGGATATATCTTCTTTTCATCAAGATAAGCATATTTAAGAGTATCAAGTAAAGGTTTAAGCTCAAACACGGGATCACCCTTGGGTGGAGGAGGATCCCCTAGAATTTCAACAGGCAAGTTATGTTTCAAAATAGGTCCCTGTTAAAAGAATACGTCATCTATTTCCCTTCTTTCATTCATAAACATATCATTTTCATGGTCTAGCAAATATTGTTCTAAAGGATCAGTGGGAGGCAAGGCAATAGAAGCAAGACCAATTATTTCATCTTTACTAGGCAATTCTTCATCATGGGGTTGCCTACGAAATTTAGCAAAATTAAACTCATGAGACATATCCCCAAACCAATAGAAACAATATCCTTATTGCAGTCTATCTTAGCAATAACAGTATTCAAGAAGGGTCTACCAAATATAATGGGACAAAAGTTACCTTGTGGGGAACCAAGAACAAGAAAATCAGCAGGATATTTAACATTCCCACACAGTACTTCAACATCTCTAACAATCCCAACTGGGGAAATGGTGTCTCTATTGGTAAGCTTAATAGTAACATCAATTTCCTCTATCTCAGAGGTGCAATATCATGCATAATTTCTTTATATAAGGAATGAGGTATTGCACTTGCACTAGCACCCGTATCACATAAGCCATGATAGGAATGATCTCTTATTTTAACAGAAATAACAGGCATGCCTACAACAAGTCTATGTTTATTTTTAGTATCGGGTCTAGCAATTCTAGCAGCTTCATCACAGAAGTAAATATCATGCCCATCAATATTATCGGCCAAGAGATCTTTAACCATAGCAACACTAGTTTCACCTTTAATTTGCTCAGAGGGTGTAGGTGTTCTAGTATTACTCTTACGAACTACAGTTGAAGCTTTAGCATGATCCTTTATTCTAACGGGGAAAGGTGGTTTCTCAATATAAGTAGTAGGAACAATAGGATGATTATAAGTGAAAGTCTTTTCTTCAACTTTAATAGGTGCAACTACTTTGACTTCAGTGGGAGGATTGTATTTAAACCACTTATCCTTAGGGAGATCAACATGAGTAGCAAAGGATGCACAGAAAGAAGCTACAATCTCAGAGTCAAGTCCATATTTAGTGCTAAATTCACGGAAAGCATCGGTATCCATAAAATATTTAACACAATCAAACTTAGGTGTTATACCTGACTCCTTACCTTCGTCGAGATCCCAATCTTCAGAGTTGCGTTTAATTCTTTCCAATAAATCCCATTTAAATTCAGTAGTCTTCATCATAAAAGAGCGAGTACAAGAAGTATCGAGCATTGAGCGATTATCGAGAGAAAACCGAGAATAAATTTTTTGAATAATAATTTCTCTTGAGAGCTCATGATTGGGGCATGAATATAACATTGAATTGAGCCTCCCCCAAGCTTGAGCGATTCTTTCTCCTTCGCGAGGCCAAATTTTATATATATAATTACGATCACGATGAACAAGATGCATAGGATAAAACTTCTGATGAAATTCCAATTTCAATCGGTTGTAGTTCCATGATCCCATATCATCAGATAGCCTAAACCATGTCAATTCCTTTCCCTTCAAAAATAAAGGGAATACCTTCTTCTTGATAACATCCTCGGGCATACCTGCAAGTTTAAATAATACAAAAACTTCATCCACATAAATTAGGTGCAAATCGGGCTGGAATGTTCCATCACCTATGAAAGGATTAGCTAGTAGTTTCTCTATCATACCCGAAGGAATTTCAAAGTAAACATTTTCAGTAGGTTCAGTAGGTTGAGGAGCAACTCTCTGCTCTACTAGTTGGGGCGAAGATAACACAAACAAGCCCCTCAAAGGATTATCCATAGTAACAAGTGACAGTAAATTTCAGCACACTATATAAATGTTTCCTTACCAAATTCCACCTCCCAAAAGCGCTTCACTCCCCGGCAACGGCGCCAGAAAAGAGACTTGATGACCCACAAGTGTAGGGGATCTATCGTAGCCTTTTTTATAAGTAAGAGTGTCGAACCCAACGAGGAGCAGAAGGAAATGATAAGCGGCTTTCAGTAAGGTATTCTCTTCAAGCACTGAAATTATCAGTAACAGATAGTTTAGTGATAAGGTAATTTGTAACGGGTAACAGGTAATAAAAATAAATAAGGTGTAGCAAGATGGCCCAATCCTTTTTGTAACAAAGGACAAGCGTGGAGAAACTCTTATATAAAGAAAAGCGCTCCCGAGGACACATGGGAATTATCGTCAAGCTAGTTTTCATCACATTCATATGATTCGCATTCGGTACTTTGATAATTTGATATGTGGGTGGACCGGTGCTTGGGTACTGCCCTTCCTTGGATAAGAATCCCACTTATGATTAACTAGTATTGCAAGCATCCGCAACTACAACAAAAGTATTAAGGTAAACCTAACCATTGCATGAAACGTATGGATCCAAGTCAGCCCCTTACGAAGCAACGCATAAACTAGGGTTTAAGCTTCTGTCACTCTAGCAACCCATCATCTACTTATTACTTCCCAATTCCCTCCTCTAGGCCCAAACAATGGTGAAGTGTTATGTAGTCGACGTTCCCATGACACCACTAGAGGAAAGAAACATACATCTCATCAAAATATCGAACGAATACCAAATTCACATGACTACTTATAGCAAGACTTCTCCCATGTCCTCAGGAACAAACGTAACTACTCACAAATCATATTCATGTTCATAATCAGAGGGGTATTAATATGCATAAAGGATCTGAACATATGATCTTCCACCGAATAAACCAACTAGCATCAACTACAAAGAGTAATCAACACTACTAGCAACCCACATGTACCAATCTGAGGCTTTGGGACAAAGATTGGGTACAAGAGATGAACTAGGGTTTGAGATGAGAAGGCGCTGGTGAAGATGTTGATGGAGATTGACCCCCTCCCGATGAGAGGATGAATGGTGATGGCGATGGTGATGATTCCCCCCTCCCGGAGGGAAGTTTCCTCGGCAGAACAGCTTCGCCGGAGCCCTAGATTGGTTCTGCCTCGTGGCGGTGGAGTTTCGTCCCATGAGCTAGCTTATGATTTTTTTTCCTCGACGAAAGACCTCATATAGCAGAAGATGTGCATCAGAGGGCTGCCAGGGGGCCCACGAGGCAGGGGGCGCACCCAGGGGGGTAGGGCGCGCCCCCACCCTCGTGGATGGTGGGTGGCCCCCCTCTGGTACTTCTTTCGCCCAATATTTTTATATATTCTGAAACATGCTCCCGTGAAGTTTCGGGACTTTTGGAGTTGTGCAGAATAGGTCTCTAGTATTTGCTCCTTTTCCAGCCTGGAATTCCAGCTGCCGGCATTCTCCCTCATCATGCAAACCTTGTAAAATAAGAGAGAATAGGTATAAATATTGTGACATAATGTGTAATAACAGCCCATAATGCAATAATATCGATATAAAAGCATGATGCAAAATGGACGTATCATCAATTCATCTTTATCATTAGGAACAACAGTAATACCTCCCTTCTTAGGGACACCATGGATACAACCTACCTACTGACTATCAACAACGGGATAAATTATACCTGCCTCCAGAAGCTTTAGTATTTCTTTTCTTACCACCTCTTTCATTTTAGGATTTAACTGCCGTTGGTGATCAACAACCGGTTTAGCGTCCTTCTCCAATTTTATTTTGTGCTAGCATAGAGTGGGACTAATGCCCTTAAGATCATCAAGAGCATATCCAATAGCTGCACAATGCTTCTTCAAAGTTTTTTTGAGGGGAAGGACAATAGGAGAGGCCCCTACTGTTTTTGTATATATATCATAAGGGTGTTTACATATGTTACATCATTTGCACCACTCCCCCAACACAACCATCATGTTGGGTGTGGGGTGGGGGCAAGACCTAGCTAAGAAAAACTAGTTACAAAGGTGTGGGTTTTAGGCAGCGTGGCCTCAAACGAGGCTGTTACAAATGGTGGTGATACTTCCAGCTTGCTCCTCACGTACCCTATGACGCAAGAGATCAAAGTCTCCCACGAACCTCTGCAGCCAGCTTGCTTGGGAGGGTGCAACCCCCCTGAAATGATTGTTATTCCTTTCTTTCCAAAGGCTCCAGGAGGCAGTGAAGAAGATCTCAACAAAGAAAGGTCTGCGAGTTGTGTCTTGGGCACGGAGGACCACATCAAGACGCGATGGTAGAGTTGGCCAGTCAATATGAAGTTTGTTCCAGCAGGATTGACTAAAGTGGCAGGTAAAAATCATATGGTCAATCGTCTCTTCGATGTTTTGCCCACAAAGTAGACAATTGAGATCATCTCCAATGTTGTAGTGCCTTCGTTGAAGCATGTTTCGAGTGTTTAGCCTGTCATGCAGAAGCAACCACCCAAACACTTTGATCTTCATGGTGCATTTTGAGCTCCAGAGTAATCGGAATACGGGGTGGGCATTTTGAGCTCCAGAGTGGCAGCCAGAGAGCTTGGCAGAGAGTCCATCAGAGCTACTTCCAGTGCTGGGGGTGCAGGTGTTTCAAATTCAGGTTGCAGCTCCTCAATGACAACAGAGGAGGTTGGCTGGTGTGCAAAATGGAGTCCATTGCTGTCCAGGACACCAGAATAGAGATTTCTGCAGTGGTGTTCCTTATGCCATACCCACTGGACCAGGGACCAATAGTGGAGATCTGAGGTCTCAGGGCCTCAAAGATAAACATGTTTAAACGCGGCCTGCGAATGGGATCAGATATCAGCAGAGATAAAAGCTCATTGCCATCAGTCGACAACCCAAACTGTATGCCTTGGTTATGCATAGTGACTGAGACTGTCAGAGACTCATTAGGCATTGGGGGATCCATGTGTTGCACATGTAGAGGTGGCACAATAAGAACTGCAGTGTTTTCGGACCTGATGTCATCCTTTGCAGAGAAAGAGGCATTCCAAGCTTGTGTGGGACTGTCAGAAATGTTGTCTCCAGGAACCAGACCGTGTTGAACCGTTAAACGTTGAGCGGCCAACCAAGCCTGATAGTTGACCAGATACGGAGGGATCACAGGTAACGGAGAAGCAGGGGGCTGGCCAGTCATCCCAGGCGGCTTGAGCCGGTCCATCGCCGTCAGCATTGTCAGCATTGCCATGGAACCCAGCAGGGGGTGCAGCATTCTGGACTAGCCAATTGTGGACCTGCTGTTGGTAGGGCTGTTCAGCGGTAAGGTCCGGACCAAAGAGGGGTGTGGGTTACCATCCGGTAGTGGTGGCTCGTCACCAGGCGGCAAAACCTCAGGCAAAAGGCCGTTCCAGTTGTTGCTTCTGAGAATGGTAATCTGCACTGTCCAGCAGTCCCTGGCTCCGCCCAATTGCCAGACAACAAAGCTCTTTGGGATCAACTTGAGGCGGATGACACGAGCTTTTAGAAGAATATATCATATGTCTTGTCATGGGTTGTACCAGGAGACGAGAGAGCCGTAGCCACCAAGGGCTTTTGTGAGGTAGTAATCTGTCTGGTAGTCATACGGAAATCCAAAGAACATAAGCCACACCTCAGGTCCAAAGGAAGTAGTGCGTCTATTTAGAGCCTCATTGTGGGGGACAAAAGAGATAAGCAGATCTTCATCCTCTAACTCGATGGGGGTGGCAACAGCGGTGTCCCGCATGAATGAATCCACAAAACCAAAAATACCAATGCCAAAAGGATGATCACTAACTTCAGTAGTTAAGAGCTGATATTCATGGAGCAGACCTACAATGGTGTTGCAGATAACAGCTCGGCGATGAAGAGGAACATAGGCGCTCGTCTCCGCGATGGCCAAGAAGTCATGATTGAGTGGTGGCATTGGGCCAACCATCATGCCGCTGTGCACCAGCCGGTCAGCAGGCCCAGGCTCGACGGCAAACCCCGGCGGGAGGAACGTCACCAGATTCAGCGGGTAGTTTGCCATGGCTAGAGCGCTCGGGAGCGGTGTGGTTTGCTCAGACAGCTATAATGGTGATGAGACAGGACTGGGCGGTGTCTTTTGGGGAACTGGAGTGGGAGACGGAGCGTGAGGTGTAGGAAAGGAAACCCAAATGTCTTGGGAATCCATTTCCACTTTTGTGCGTATCGCCTCTTGTGACAAGATTTGGCCATGTGTCCATAGAAGGCACAAACGGTGCATCGGACGGTGGCCGTGGTCTTCTGCTATCTAGGATCATGGATGGAAGGAGCAGAAGATCTGGCCATTTTGATTTGACTGAGATTTGGCTGAGCATCTTTTGGCATGGGCTGTTGGTTGCCAAAAAGGGGCAATTTGTTGCCTGATGGTCTGGCCCCGAACAGTTAAGGCAAATTAGATTTGTTATGTCCCCATTGTAAGCATCTGGAACATAAAGTGGCCCAATGAGCAGATAATGAGATAATCTCGTCCAGAGAATAGTGGGTTTGTGCCGGGCCGTAAGCATAGGCGGCCGAGCTGAGTGGGGGGAGCATACCGGAAGGCCGATTTCAAATAAGTCTGTGGCAGCGGCGGATAAGGCACATTTAACGGACATTTAGATCCTCCCAAATTAATGTAATTGTAAGGCTGTTGCTCCTCCAGTTTTGCCTCGGACAAAAAAACCTCCATCAATGCAATGCGATCAATGCTGTCAGGGGCGGAGTTAGAGGGATCATGGTTGCATGCGTCACTAACCATAGGAGAAAAAGATCCAAATTGAATTTGAATAATCTTGGTGGAGTCATGGACGATCAACTCCCCAGTCTGGGTGGAGGAAGCCTCATGAGCATTGTTATCCGAGAAAACCATGGAGGAGATAGGTTTCAAACTACTCATAGTGCAACTCGAGGACGATGGAGGAATGCCACTGGTATGATGTAAAAACCTCAAATCAGTTTTGATAGCCAAGGGTTTACGAGCAGCAATATCAATCAATTCCATGTCTGCATGCCAACAAGTGGCCAGAATTGGAGCTTTAGCAAATCTCCCATTAAACAGATGGAAATGGCAAACACAATCCGGCCGAATTCGGTCTTTGAGCTTGTAAATGAAATGTCCCACTTTGTTGTTTGCCACCGAAAACCGAAAAGAGCGAGAGTTGATTTGAACCACATTGAAACCCGAGCAAACACCACGAATACAACATTGCAGAGCGATGCCAACAGAATCCACGGAGAGGGGGAAGGAGGCCGAAGAGAATGAGACCACCAAAAAGAATTCGTTGGCATCTCGAGATGGAGAGAAATGAACTATGGATCCAAACCTTCTTCTCACCTGGTCTGCAAGGGCAATGCCCGGTGCAATATCCCAATGTAGCAAGCCCTCCATGGGTGAGGGAGCTAGAGATCGCCATGGTTGGTGCGGTGGGAGGGAGAGAGGTGGGTGGGAGAGGTGGGGAGGAGAGGTAGAGGAGAGGAGAGGAGAGCCATATTCGGAGAGGACTTCTTCAAAGTTTTCAATAATCTCTCTTCTTCTTGCTCCGAAAGGTTAGCACTAATAATAACAGGATATATATTCTTTTCATCAAGATAAGCATATTTAAGAGTATCATGCAATGGTTTAAGCTCAAACACGGGATCACCCTTGGGTGGAGGAGGACCCCCTAATATTTCAATTAACAAGCAAATTGTGTTTCAAAATAGGTCCCTGTTTAAAGAATACTTCATCTATTTCCCTTCTTTCATTCATAAACATATCATTTTCATGGTCTAGCAAATATTGTTCTAAAGGATCATTAGGAGGCACGGTAATAGAAAGCAAGAACAATAATTTCATCTTTACTAGGAAATTCTTTATCATGGGGTTGTCTATGAAATTTAGCAAAGTTAAATTCATGAGACATATCCCCTAAACCAACATAAACAATATCCTTTTTGCAGTCTATCTTAGCATTAACAGTATTCAAGAAGGGTCTACCAAATATAATGGGGCAAAAGTCATCCAGTGGGGAACCAAGAACAAGAAAATCAGTAGGATATTTAACTTTCCCACACAATACTTCAACATATCTAACAATCCCAACAGGTGAAATAGTATCTCTATTGGCAAGCTTAATTGTAACATCTATCTCAGCAGGTGCAATATCATGCATAATTTCTTTGTATAAGGAATGAGGTATTGCACTTGCACTAGCACCCATATCACATAAGCCATGATAGCAATGATCTCCTATTTTAACAGAAATAACAGGCATGCCTACAACGGGTCTATGTTTATTTTTAGTATCGGGTCTAGCAATTCTAGCAGCTTCATCACAGAAGTAAATAACATGCCCATCAATATTATCGGCCAAGAGATCTTTAACCATAGCAATACTAGGTTCAACTTTAATTTGCTCAAAGGGTGTAGGTGTTCTTGTATTACTCTTACGAACCACACTTGAAGCTTTAGCATGATCCTCTATTCTAGTAGGGAAAGGTGGTTTCTCAATATAAGCGGTAGGAACAATAGGATCAACATTATCAGTGATAGTCTTTTCTTCAACTTTAATAGGTTCAACTACTTTTACTTCAATGGGAGGATTATATTTAAACCACTTATCCTTAGGGAGATCAACATGAGTAGCAAAGGATTTAGAAAAGAAGCTACTATCTCAGAGTCAAGTCCATATTTAGTGCGAAATTCACGGAGAACATCGGTATCCATAAAAGATTTAACACAATCAAACTTAGGTGTTATACCTGACTCCTTACTTTCTTTGAGTTCCCAATCTTTAGAGTTGCATTTAATTCTTTCCAATAAATCCCATTTGAATTCAATAGTCTTCATCATAAAAGAACCAGTACAAGAAGTATCGAGCATGGAACGATTATTGAGAGAAAGCCGAGCATTAAGTTTTTGAACAATAATTTCTCTTGAGAGCTCATGATTGGGGCATGAATATAACATTGACTTAAGCCTCCCCCAAGCTTGAGCGATGCTTTCTCCTTCGCAAGGACTATATATCTATATATATATATATAATTACGATCATGATGAACAAGATGCATAGGATAAAACTTCTGATGAAATTCCAATTTCAATCGGTTGTAGTTCCATGATCCCATATCATCACATATCCTAAACCATGTCAATGCCTTTCCCTTCAAAGATAAAGGGAAGACCTTCTTCTTGATAACATCCTCGGGCATACCTGCAAGCTTAAATAATCCACAAACTTCATCCACATAGATTAGGTGCAAATCGGGATGCAATGTTCCATCTCATGTAAAAGGATTAGCTAGCAGTTTCTCTATCATACCCGAAGGAATTTGAAAGTAAACATTTTCAGTAGGTTCAGTAGGTTGAGGAGCAACTCTTTTCTCTATTGGTCGGGGTGAAGATACCCCGAACAAGCCCCTCAAAGGATTGTGTTTGATAGTAACAAGTGACGGCAGATTTCAGGACACTATATAAATTTTTCCTTATCAAATTCCACCTACCAAAGGAGCTTCACTCCCTAGATATATCGTAGTCCTTTCGATAAGTAAGAGTGTCGAACCCAATGAGCAGCAGAAGGAAATGATAAGCAGTTTTCAGTAAGGTATTCTTTGCAAGCACTAAGATTATCGATAACAAATAGTTTTGGATAAGGTAATTTGTAACGGGTAACAAGTAATAAAAGTAAATAAGGTGCAGCAAGATGGCCCAATCATTTTTTTAGCAAAGGACGAGCCTGGACAAACTCTTATATAAAGGTAAATGCTCCCGAGGACACATGGGAATTATCGTCAAGCTAGTTTTCATCACGCTCATATGATTCGCATTCGGTACTTTGATAATTTGATATGTGGGTGGACCGGTGCTTGGGTACTGTCCTTCCTTGGACAAGCATCCCACTTATGGTTAACCCCATTTGCAAGCATCCGCAACTACAAAAGAAGTATTAAGGTAAACCTAACCATAGCACAAAACATATGGATCCAAATCAGCCCCTTACGAAGCAACACATAAACTAGGGTTTAAGCTTCTGGCACTCTAGCAACCCATCATCTACTTATTACTTCCCAATGCCTTCCTCTAGGCCCAAACAATGGTGAAGTGTCATGTCGTCGACATTCACATGACACCATTGGAGGAAAGACAACATACATCTCATCAAAATATCGAACTAATACCAAATTCAAATGACTACTTATAGCAAGACTTCTCCCTTGTCCTCTAGAACGAACGTAACTACTCACAAAGCATATTCATGTTCATAATCAGAGGGATATTAATATGCATAAAGGATCTGAACATATGATCTTCCACCAAGTAAACCAACTAGCATCAACTACAAGGAGTAATTAACACTACTAGCAACCCACAGGTACCAATCTGAGGTTTTGAGACAAAGATTAGATACAAGAGATGAACTAGGGTTTGAGAGGAGATGGTGCTGGTGAAGATGTTGATGGAGATTGACCCCCTCTCGATGAGAGGATTGATGGTGATGACGATGGTGATTATTTCCCCCTCCCGGAGGGATGTTTCCCCAGCAGAACAGCTCCGCCGGTGCATTAGATTGGTTCCGCCTCGTGGCAGCGGAGTTTCGTCCCGTGAGCTTGCTTATGATTTTTTCCAGGGAAAAAGACCTCATATAGCCAAAGATGGGCATCGGAGGCCTACCAGGGGGCCCACGAGGCAGGGGGGCGCGCCCCCACCCTCGTGGACGGTGGGTGGCCCCCCTCCGGTGCTTTATTCGCCCAATATTTTTTATATATTCTGAAACTGACTTCCGTGGAGTTTCAGGACTTTTGGAGTTGTGCAGAATAGGTCTCTAATATTTGCTCCTTTTCCAGTCCAGAATTCCAGCTGCCGGCGTTCTCCCTCTTCTTGTAAACCTTGTAAAATAAGAGAGAATAGGCATAAGTATTGTAACATAATGTATAATAACAGCCCGTAATGCAATAAATATCGATCTAAAAGCATGATGCAAAATGGACGTATCATACATCAACACCATAGGCTCTCCGATGATGTGTGAGTAGTTTACCACAGACCTTCGGGTCCATAGTTATTAGCTAGATGGCTTCTTCTCTCTCTTTGGTTCTCAATACAAAGTTCTCCTCGATGTTCTTGGAGATGTTATACTTTTTGCGGTGTGTTTGCCGAGATCCGACGAATTGTGGTTTTATGATCAAGTTTATCTATGAACAATATTTGATTCTTCTCTGAATTCTTATATGCATGATTTGATATCTTTGCAAGTCTCTTCGAATTATTGTTTTAGTTTGGCCTACTAGATTGTTCTTTCTTGCAATGGGAGAAGTACTTAGCTTTGGGTTCAATCTTGCGGTGTCCTTTCCCAGTGACAGTAGGGGCAGCAAGGCACGTATTGTATTGTTGCCATCGAGGATAAAAAGATGGGGTTTATGTCATATTGCTTGAGTTTATCCCTCTACATCATGTCATCTTGCCTAATGTGTTACTCTGTTCGTATGAACTTAATACTCTAGATGCATGCTGGATAGCGGTCGATGTGTGGAGTATTAGTAGTAGATGCAGAATTGTTTCGGTCTACTTGACATGGACATGATGCCTATGTTTATGATTATGCCTAGATATTCTCATAACTATGCGCTTTTCTATCAATTGCTCGGCAATAATTTGTTCACGCACCGTAATATATGCTATCTTGAGAGAAGCCACTAGTGAAACCTATGGCCCCCGGGTCTACTTTCCATCATATAAGCTTCCGAAATATAATTCTAGTTTACTATTTATTTTACAATCTTTTTACTTTTCAATCTATACAACAAAAATACCAAAAATATTTATCTCATTATCTTTATCAGATCTCACTTTTGCAATTGGCCGTGAAGGGATTGACAACCCCTTTATCGCGTTGGTTGCAAGGTTCTTAATTGTTTTGTGCAGGTACTAGGCGATTTGCGTGTATTCTCCTACTGGATTGATACCTTGGTTCTCGAAAACTGAGGGAAATACTTACGCTACTTTGTTGCATCACCCTTTCCTCTTTAAGGGAAAACCAACGCATGCTCAAGAGGCAGTAGTAGGCAATTTTTTTGAAATACTACGTTCCCCAGCAGTGGCATCCGAGCCAGGTCTATGCATAGATGTTATATGCACGAGTAGAACACAAAGAGTTGTGGGTGATAATAGTCATACTGCTTACCAGCATGTCATACTTTGATTCGGCGGTATTGTCGAATGAAGCTTCCCAGATCGACATTACATGACCGCGTTCATGAGACTAGTTCTACCGCCGTGCTTCACACACATGTGGCTAGTGGGTGTCTGTTTCTCCAACTTTAGTTGAATCAAGTGTGACTACGCCCGGTCCTTGTTAAGGTTAAAACAACACACTTGACGAAAATCATTGTGGTTTTGATGCGTAGGTAAGAAAAGTTCTTGCTAGAAGCCCGTAGCAGCCACGTAAAACTTCCAACAACAAAGTAGAGGACGTCTAACTTGTTTTTGCAGGGCTTGCTGTGATGTGATATGGTCAAGACGTGATGACATATAAATTGTTGTATGAGATGATCATGTTTTGTAACAATTATCGGCAACTGGTGATAACCCACAAGTATAGGGGATTGCAACAGTTTTCGATAAGTAAGAGTGTCGAACCCAACGAGGAGCTAAAGGCAGAACAAATATTCCCTCAAGTTCTATCAACCACCAATACAACTCTACGCACGCTTGACGTTCTCTTTACCTAGAACAAGTATGAAACTAGAAGTACTTTGTAGGTGTTTTTAGATAGGTTTGCAAGATAATAAATAGCATGTAAATAAAAAGTAGCGGCTGTTTAGATAAAGAAATAACTAAGTTAGTTTTTGTAGAGAGCTTGTTGTCACGAGAAAGTTATTTGTCCCTAGGCAATCGATAACTAGACCGGTAATCATTATTGCAATTTTATATGAGGGAGAGGCATAAGCTAACATACTTTATCTACTTGGATCATATGCACTTATGATTGGAACTCTAGCAAGCATCCGCAACTACTAAAGATCATTAAGGTAAAACCCAACCATAGCATTAAAGTATCAAGTCCTCTTTATCCCATACGCAACAACCCCTTACTCGGGTTTGTGTTTCAGTCACTCACGCAACCCACTATAAGAGAATCATGAACGTATTGCAACACCCTACAACGGGGATCCCTCACGCTTGCATGACACGGAGAGCACCATAGGACAACACCAATAATAAAACATGCAACTCAAACCAATCTTGATCAACAAATAGCCCATAGGACAAAAAGGATCTACTCAAACATCATAGGATAGCCATACATCATTGGGAAATAATATATAGCATTGAGCACCATGTTTAAGTAGAGATTACATCGGGTAAGAGAGAGGTTACACCGCTGCATAGAGGGGGGAAGAGTTGGTGATGATGGCGGTGAAGTTGTTGGTGAAGATTGTGGTGATGATGATGGCCCCCCACTACAAAAAAAAGACACATCCGTGACATTTTGGGCCGAAAGAAATTTTTTCTGTCATACATATGATACTTCTATGATGATAATTGTGACAAAACCCGGTATCATCATAGATGTGGTGGGGTCCTACTTCTATGACAAAAAATCATGACAGAAAATGGGCTTTTCGTCCTGGGCGGGCCGGAGATGCAGCTGCATGACATTCTTTGGGCCGTCCATGACGGAAAAACCATGGTAGAAGCGAGGGGGAGGAAAATTTCGGGGAGTTCCCAGTTACGGTGGGAGGTCGGGGGCCGAGCGATGCGCGTTTCTCTCGTACACGTACGCATGTTTGTGCGAGGCGTTGGATCTAACTAAACCCGAGCGAGGCGTTGGGCTCTAACTGAACCCGAGCGATTGCACTGCAGGCTACGCGTTACTGAACCCGAGCGATCGATCGATGGCTGTTAACTGAACCCGATCGAGCGATTCCTTCGCTATTGTTACTAACTGAAGCCGATCGATGCTGCCTCTGGGATGAACAGTGAGCGTTGCGGGGGGTTTGGATGAACAGTGAGCGGTGGCGTTGCCTCTGGATGAATAGCACCCCGTGGTGAGGTGGAGGGCTGGATGAACAGTAGACGGTGGAGGGGTGCCCGTGGAGGGGTGGTTGAACAGGACCCCTTGGTGTGGAGGGCTGGATGAACAGTAGACGGTGGAGGGGTGCCCATGGAGGGGTGGTTGAACAGTAGCCGGTGGAGTAGCGCGCGGTGGAGGCTGGATGAACAGGAGCCCGTGGAGGCTGGAGGAGGTCGACGGTAGCCCGTGGAGGCTGGAGGAGGTCGACGGTGGAGATGAACAGTATCCCGTTGAGTCCCGTTTTGCGGTATGCCACACCCCTCCCGATGAACAGGACCCCCGTTTCGACCGTAGCACTCCAACACATGTCCATTTCGTCTGTTTTGCGGTACGCCACACCCCTCCCGATGAACAGGACCCCCGTTTCGACCATAGGAGGTCTGTTTCCTCCGTTTTGTGGTACGCCGGACCCCTCCCGATCAACAGGACCCCGTTCCGAATGTAGGAGGTCCGTTTCCTCCGTTGTGCGGTATGTCAGGCCTCGTTTCCATCGCCTGTTCCATCCAAGCCCTCCAGATGAACACGACCACGCATTCCGTTCCGACCCAGCCGGTTGGCTCCCACGCGTTCCGTTGCCTCCCGATGAACACGACGCATTCCGTTGCCTCCCGATGAACACAACGCATTCCATTGCCTCCCCATGAACACGACGCATTCTGTTGCCTCCCCATGAACACGAGGACAATGTTGTTTCTCCATTCCGACCCAGCCATGTACACGAGCCCTGGCCGTACGTATGCGCGAGTAGGCGTTCGAGACCCCGCCCGTATGTACACATACATGGCCGTATTTTCTTTCTTGCACCCTAGCCGCTGTACGTACGTGTACATGCTACGTGCGCGCCTCTACTACGACACGTACGCGCCTCTACTATGACACATACGCACCTCTACTACGACACATGTGCGCCTCTACATCCACTAGTATATATGTACGTACACGTTCGCGACCAGAATGACAACGCTACGTACGCTTCGACCAGGTGGGTCCCGACTGTCAGGCACTTCCTTGCGTGCGAAGATGTAGCTGGTGGGTCCCAGCTGTCAGGGGGGCGAATCGTTTTTTTGCCCGGACGCACTTCCTTGCATGCGAAGATGTAGCTGGTGGGTCCCAGATGTCAGGGGCGAATCATTTTTCTTTGCCCGGACGCGCTTCCTTGTGTGCGAAGATGTAGCTGGTGGGTCCCAGCAATCAGGGGGAAACGTTTTTTCGCGAAATATGGTGGCCCATCCGGTTGGTCCCTGCTGTCAGGTGGAGGAATCATTATTTTGCGCGTAATAAGGAGGCACTTCCTTGCTGCGGCCGTGGATCCAGCTGTCAGCCTCTCCGCGTATAGTCCACGTCTAATGGAATTCGTTCCTTGACCATGTTGACCACGCCGCGCCGAGAGCACCGCGGCGGTGGACGACAGTGAGGACTAGGAAGGGGACGACTCGGAGCCGGGGAAGACGCAGCAGTGGATGCCCATGCGAAGAGGAGTGCGAGGGTTCACTGGTTCGGCTCCTGTCGCCGCAGAATAACAGGGGGTGTGGGTGAGTAGAGGGATGTCCTGGCCAGCGGTGGGAGTAGTAGGGGCGGTGAGGCTTCCACGGCATCAAAGCCGGCCACGGGACGCAGGAGCACGCGGCACGACCGGCGCTGGTTTGGGCGGCTGGAGCAAGAAGACCAGAGGTTGAAGAAGCACTACGGCCGTTGGATGAACATCGTACGGTAACAGGAGCTAGAATCGTTCATATTGACTAAGTTGACAAAGCCCTCCGTCCCCGTCAACTTGGTAGGCCCACAAGTCAGCCTCCCACTATGCCGGGTTCCAGCTGGCAGGGGGAATATTCATATTTTTGTGCGTAATAAGGAGGCACTTCCTTGCGTGCGAAGATAGCTGGTGGGTCCGACATGTCAGCGGGGGACACGTTATTTTCGCGAAATACAGAGGCCCTTCCGGTGGGTCCCAGATGTCAGGTGGAGGAATCATTATTTTGCATGTAATAAGGAGGCATTTCCTTGTGTGCGGCCATGGACCCAGCTGTCAGCCTCTCCACGCACAGTCTACTTCCGATGGTGTCGTTCGTTGACCGCGTTGACCACGCCGCGCCGAGCGCATCCAAGGTGGTGGATGACGGCGAAGCCCCGGACGGCAACGAGCCGGAGATGGGAAGACGCGGGAGTAGAGTCGCAGACGGAGAGGTGTACGAGGGTTAACTAATTCTATTGCGGTGTGGTTCGGCAGTCGGTGGAGAAGAACAGGAGGTGTGGAGGGGTGGAGAGATGGCCTGGCCAACGGTGGAGTAGCGCTACATAGCGAAGCGTGCTAAGCAGAGCTGCTAGCAGCAGGAGGCGGGAGCTGGTCCCGGCGGCGCTAGAGGAAGAAGACGAGAGATTGAAGATGGATGCCGGTCATTGGATGTAAATCCAACGGCTAACATGTCAGAATCATTTGTTGACTAAATTGACAACGACTTGCGTTGGCTTCGACCTATTGGCCCACATTTCAGCCTCCAAAAATGTGGCACGTATTCAACCCATTTTTTCAGAATTTACAGTCTTTTTTACGCGGTAGAATTTACAGTCAATTTTATCTTTTTTTTCGAATTTACAGCCATTAGCTGGGCTGGGTGAACAAATAATGTACCATCCATCCGGCCCATTTATTTTATTTCCTAAAAAATTACAGGTCATTTGCACTTTCTCGAAATACACGATTTTGCTGGGCTGATTCTAATTATAATGTTGGGTTGGGCTAGCAATGTTATCAAAAAATAAAAAGGGGCTGAGCATTTTCTTATAAATATATTTAAATAATAAGTGATATTATTACATTCGTCCTTAAATCTTACCAAGCTTTTGTACACAATCACTAGGATTTTTGTGCCAAAACAATCCGGGATTTTATTTGTTAAGAAATTATTTTTATAAGTTAATAAGATGTGGGATATTGTTTTCTTACATATGTAAGGATCTGTTAAATATATGATGACAATAAAAATAATATATGATAACATATAAAATATTTTTTTAGAAAACAGGGAGCATCTCCTCGGTTCCATTGCTGAGAATGAAACCACAACATATTTTGATACAGTAGCTCAAAGAGCAGTTCGAAAGCAAAGGTAGAAAAGCTACAAACTAGGGGGGTGGATGAACAAGTTCTCTAAATAACACAAATCACCCGAGCAGTGCCAAAGGAAGAGTGGATAGAGCACTCAAATGACACAAGGAGGGTCCAGCGAAGCCTTCATGGTGTTCAGCCGAGGGGCCATGTCAGCCTGCGGCGACCAGTAAGCAAGCGGAGACACCGGGCTGGAAGGCGTAACATGGTGGATGTCCCTCTTTTTTGGCGCCAGGTGCCCATCATCTTCATCAGAGATCTTGAGACGAGCCCACGGGTCCAGCCCCAAAGCAGGTCGAGCCTTTGTTCAGCCACAAGTGATCGCCAACGGTTTCTGGAGGGATCTTGTTAGGGTTTCCACGAAGCTCATCAACTTGTCCTTGTCCGATCCGGAGGAGAGAATCGCCCAGTGCCTCACCATGTTCCTGATCAACCTAAATACCTGTGGAATGGAAATCCAGGAGGTGTTACTGAAAATCATAGCATTTCTATATTTCCAGAGGCACCAAAGGACAGCTGAGCTAACAATATTTAAAACTAAGCACTTTTTGGTAGCAATCTAGAATCTGGTGACAGATTCGAAGGATGAGCCAATCTGACTAGAGAAATATTCCTCAATGTGGGCCCAAAGATGTTTAGCAACTATACATTCAAAAAATAGGTGAGAACAAGACTCTTGTTCCAATCAGTAAACACAATCAAGGGGTTTGATGATGTGTCTCTTCCTAAGGTTATCCCTAGTCATCAATTTGTTTTTGGAGAGAAGCCAGAGAAATACATGAATTTTAGGGGGAACTCTCAATTTCTAGACAGCAGGGATAAACATGGGTTGAACCCCTCTAAAGTTGATAACATGATAGAGGGAGCTGGAGGAATACTTCCCCTTATTGTCCAGCTGCCAAATCAGGGCATCCGGCTCGGCAGTAAAGGTAATGCATTTGGCAATTTCCTCCAATTGGAACCATTGTTCCATGAGACTATCACTAAAGTTCCTTCTAAAAGAGAGTTTTAGGCATTGACCATCCCAAACTTCATTGACACTTTTGTTAAGCTCATTGCAGATAGAGTAAATAGGCCAAAATTGGACTGCTAGGGGGGATGTGCCAAACCAAGTATCTTCCCAGAACCTGGTTCTGCTCCCATCCCCTATGTTCCATCTGTAGCCAAATTTCAAAGCATGCATAATAGATTTTAATCCTTTCCAGAATCTAGAGGTCTTAGGGTTGGAGGAAGGGACAAAAATATTAGGTTTATTTCCTAGGTATTTATGGGCAATAAGAAGCTTCCAGGGTTTCAGGTCTTCCTCATAGAATCTTTTAATCCAAGACACTAGAAGACAGATGTTAATTTCTTGGAGGTTAGGTATGCCTAGGCCTCCAAAATCTTTTTTCATAGAGACTAGGGCCCAATTAGCAAGGTGTAGCTTCCTATTTCCCTCAAAATCATTCCACAAGCAATGAGACATCTGAGAATTGATGAGGTTCACTGCCCATTTAGGAAACTTGAAGAAGGAGAGGAGATACACTGGAATGCTAGCCAAACAAGCTTGTATGAGGATCAATCTACCTCTGTAAGAGGTAAGTTTGCCCCTCCACCCAGCAATCCTTTTAATAATTTTATCCAGAAGGGGTTGGATATCCTCTCTCCTCAGTTTATCATAGTGGAGAGGGATACCTAGGTACTTAATGGGGAAGTTACCTTTATTACAGACTAGAATAGAGAGGAAGTCAGCTAACTCCTGATCATCCATGTTGATAGGGATGAGTTCACTTTTAGAGTAGTTGATTCTCATGCCTGAGACTTGTTCAAAACAGGTTAGAATAGTTTTCAGATTGCTAGCATGTGTGGAGTCATTGTCTAAGAAAAGGATGGTATCATCTGCATATTAAAGGCAGATGATGCCACCAGGGCAGACCTCAGGACAGAGCCCTGCAATCAAACTATGATCAGTAGCTTTGCTCAACATTTTAGTAAGAATGTCCACTACTAAATTAAACAAAAGCGGGGAGATGGGGTCACCTTGCCTAAGGCCTTTACCAGCAAGGAAAAAAATCACTTTCACAGTTATTTAACTTGACCCCAACAGACCCCCCATGAGTAAGTTGCTGGATCCAACTAGTCCATTTACCCCCAAAACCTCTAAGCTCTAGGAGTTTCATAAGGAAATCAAGGTCAACTTTATCGAAGGCAGTCTAAACTAGAACTACCATCTAGAGAAAAATTCTGACAAACAGAGCCTTCAGATCTGTTTTGGTGAGGGTAAATAAAGGAAGAGCATTCAATGCCATCATTAAGAGAAGTAACATCTACACCAATCTTAGCAGCAATGGCATTGAAGGAAGGATCATTAAAGTTGGAGAAGGAAGTGTGTTTCATACCCTGGGGTTTTTGCACTTCCAGGTTCTGAAGCTCTTTGAGCTGTTGAGCCTTTTCAATAATGGTTCTCTTGTCACCAGCTACCCTGGCACTGGTTCCGGTGGCTTGAACAGGACCCCATTTGGGAAGGTGCTTCACCTTAGGAAGGGCAGGGAAGTTAGAGTTGTATTTTGAGTCCAAATTGTCTGGGAGTTCAGTTGTTTCAACAAGTGCCTCTTGATCCTCTTGTAGATCTACAGAACCTTCTAATTCCATCAGATCATCATCTTCCAGGAGCTCCATTTCCTCGAGGAGGTTGAATCCATCAGTTTCATCAAGCACAGAATTCAAGATCTTTTCCTGGATGCTGAGTTGAGGAGTGTATGGAGAATCAGGGATGTGTGTCTTGAGGACTGAAGTGGGTGTAGTTTCTCCAAGCATCTGATTGTGGCCAAAAGACTGTCCTCTGATGTTAGGGGCCCCAAAATTGGTAGCAGGCCCTTTATCTGATTCAGATCTAGAGCTCCTATTGGATTCAACATCTTCAGTAAGATTGGTACCAGTTTCAGCTGCAGAGACATATGTACCAGCAGAGAGGTTGGTGGAGGTGCCAGTTTCAGTGGGGGTTAAGGACTGCACCTCAATGAGTAGCCTGTAGATTTTGTTCCCAACTCCAAAAAGCTGTTCATAAGATTTTGACCCTAACAGTTTCATAGAATGACCTGAAATTATGCTGCCAATCCACATCCAGTAAGACCCCCAGAGTGGAAGTGATTTGATCCAGCATAGTCCAGTCACACCACTTGGGGGTTCAATTTCCTGATCTTGATCCAAGTTTCCTGGAGGTCCTCTTCAGCCTCAATCCTGCCTTTCCAGACTTCAACATTGACTACAACATTGTCTTTTTTGAGACCAAAACAGGGGTATCCAACAACTTGAACTACATCTATTTCAGGAGGGAATTTGACCAAGAATGTCCACTCATCTATGGCATTGATTGGTAGAACAATCCCCACATTCTTCAGGGAGCCATGATACTGAGCATTTTCATCAGGTGGGTCTATGTGGTAGAACCCTAATCCTGGAGCAGCACTTCCAATATATCTAGCAGAACTGTGGGTTTTCCTTTTAACATGGCAATTCTCAACTTTATGGGTAACCATTTTGCAGATAAAACAACTCTTGGTCTTGACACATTTACCCAAATGATGCCCTGGTTCCCCACAGTTGTAGAAGATCACCTCAGAGTATGCCATAAGGTCCGAAGCAGGGGCAAGAGCAGTTTTCTGGATGTCCTGTCTCTTATTTTGCTGATTCTTGCCTTGAGATTTCCCACTGATCTGAGAGTCAGAACCACCAACAGATTGATCTTGGGCAATTACAGGAGCCTACCCAAATTGTGCCCCCATTTGGGGCGGAGGTGGGCCGTACCACTGCCCAACCGGCGCTCCCCCCATTGTGACAGGGGAAATTCATCGGAGTTCCTGGTTCCTTCTCACCCTCCAGCCAGATGTTGTCTCTCAGGAAGCAGAAATAACCACCAGACAGCTCAATTGAAGCAGATTGCAAGCTTAATTTCAATCATCTACAGGTTTGGGGGGTAAGGTAGGGGATCCACCTGCTCCGGCTCAGGTGGCGTGCTGGTGGGCATGAGTCCAGTCAAGAATTCCCATCTCGCAGCACGACGTGGATCTCCTGAATTCACTTCTCCTTTCGCCCGTTGAACGAACGCAATCGGAGGCTCCCTGGGGTGGGGTACCCTGTGCTTCTCCGAGAAATCTCCTTTGAAGTAGATCCGCAGGGCTAGATTCAGCAGCTCCCAATCCACATGATCCTTGCACATCCGAGCATACATGCGCGAGTGAGAGAAATTCGGTCCCTCCTCGGCTTCCTCCCTCGCATCTTCCTCCTATGCTTCCCTCCATTCGCGCGTGCATTGGGTCCAGGAGAGAGCGTCGTCGCGGATCCGCATCGCCCGCTCCCTCCATCTCCTCCCTCGAGTCTCCCGCAGCACCGCCGGCGCGACGGAGTTGAGCAGCTGGAGCATCCGCGGGAAGGCTTTGTAGACATGTGGAAGATGCATCTTGTACATCTGCCTGTCTTCCAGCCATTCCCCCGTGGATATGGCCGGCGACTCCAACGGGCGCGCGAGCGAACTTACTGAGGGGGGCGGGTGCGCCCAGAGTCAGGAGGCGGGGGGTGGCGGCGAGATCTATGGCGGCGGCGAGGGTGGAGGTAGTGGCGGGGGCGGCGGCGAGGGTGGAGGTGGTGGCGCGGGCGAAGGGGATCGCGAGAGCGGTCATCTATTTGCCAATTATGTGAACTAAACAGTCAACATATAAAATAATTTAAATATATATATAATATAGTTAGAAGGGAAACATAAGTTGGACCTGGCGTTCCTATTCTTATATAGAAAAATAGAACAGACCTCTGTGTTTTCTTCAAAAAAAATACATAAATTGGGCTGCCAAAAATAAAACCTCGGATGGGAGGTCCATAGGCCGGTCGATACATGACGGCCCTAAGTAAATACAAACACGCCTATGGACCTCCCATCCGAGGTCGTGGGCTGCACATGTTAAAAATGAAAGCCTAGATGGGGTAGCCCAAAACCACGTCCAACACTTGCCAAAACTTCGTCCCTTGTTTTCTCTGTGTTTCGCACACTCGACATTGTGTGGGCATTTTGACTGTGCATCATATGAAGATGTGCTATGCATGAATGTTGATCAGCATGATGTTAACTCGCTGGTAGTTCCATTTTCGACCATGAATAAAACTTCCAACATGATGTTAACCCTGTTTGAAAAGGCCGTGTTAATATAAATGCTCTGCCTTTGAAAGTTGCAGTTTCTTATCTGAAACTGAACTTGCAGTTTCTTCTCTGAGAATCACATTGTCTGCACTTTTATACTCCTATGGAACTACATTTTTAAGTGCTAAAAATAGATGTATAGAATTCATAAAATACTTCATATGCTCAATACTGCAAATCTGAAATTAAAAACACATTCATATCTGAAAGTACTCTCAAAATACACAACACAAAACACAATTCACAACTTGCAAATACTGACAACCCTAAGCTCCTCCTGAAAATTCACAACCTGCCCGACTATTGGGCTGGGGGGGCAGCCCCCTCCTATTCCTCGGCGTCAGACAGCTGCCCCGTGAGATGATGTGAACGGCGAGGGAGACGATGACGGGGAAGCATCGTAGGGCCAACTACTTTTCTCCTCTTGTAGTTGGGTTCGGTCGACGAAGACTCCACCGGCTCGCTTTGGCAGGACACCCTCACAAACGGCACCTTGTAGATGCTCGATCCTTCAATCTCTGGTGGATGGTCCATCTGGGATCAATACTCCCACCACCGCTCCCTCACGATCGGATTCGGTGAATCTGTTTGCTCCATGGCCCAGAGGAGCAGCTCTATGTACTCCGGCGCGACTCCCTCCGGGAGTACCGCCACCTTTTCGCTCTGTTGCAGATATTTGGCCATGGATGTCGCCGTCCCCGCTAGTTGGTCCTTGTTGTCAAACCAAGACTGTATCTCCAACATCCTAGCTAGCTTCACAGGGTCGCGTCTGCGATCCTCATGTATCAGTTGTACTCCTCCATCAATCTACTTCTCCACAACACCTTCACTCGCGGGCGGTGGTTTTTGAATGGAAGAGGAGAGGAGCAGCGCTAGTTTTGGATTAGAACGGGAGAGGAGCGACGCTAGTTTTGGACTGGAACAGGAGAGGAGGGGCGGTGGTTTTGAAATGGAAGAGGAGAGGAGCGGCGCTGCATTTAGATTGGAACATGAGAGGAGCGGCGGTGGTTTAAGAGGAGAAGAGCTGAAGAGCGGTGCTGGTCTTGGAAGTATTTTTTGTTATTTTGCGTATTTTGGGTCAAAGTTTGACCACGTACTGTATTTGACAAGCAAAATGTGAATGCATGTCACCAAAAATTGTATCGTTTGGTTCGTATCTGAATGTACTTTCAAATTATATTATTTTTTGCAATGTATAACATATATTTTATGTGTGAAAATCATGGTCAATTATGACCCAGAATAAAAGGGAGACTAGTTAATGTCGGGTCGCTTTCTTAATGTCGGGTCGTCCAATCCTAAATCGCTGCCGCACGCTCCTCTCCCTCTTCTCCATTGCAAAACCACCTCCTCTCCTCTCCATCATCTCCATTCCAAAACCACCGTCTCGCCTCTCCCTCTTCTGATCTTGTCCATTGCAAAACCACCTCCTCTCCTCTCCATCATCTCCATTCCAAAACCACCGTCTCGCCTCTCCCTCTTCTCTATTGCAAGACCACCGTCTCTCCTCCATTTTGTAGACGCTTTTCTCCATGGCGCGGGCGCAATCCATGGATACAAAATTAGTTTACTGTATCTATTTAAAAGTCGAGGGTGGGGCTTTTCCTGCGCGGTAGGCGGCGGGGCAGTTCCGCCTAGTCGGTTCGAGAGAGATGCGAGAAGACGAGGGAGTAGGCTGCTGCAAATGTAGGGCTGTGTGATTTGACAGCGAGTTACTGTTGGATGGGTGGGGCCCCGTGATTTGACTTGCCATTATCATTTTAACTGCGGCGCTATGACCAGCGTGAGTCTCCCGATTCCTGACCACCTCCATACAGGTGCCTCTCCCAATGCTCCACCATGTAGTAGAGGCTGGCTCTTGCATGAGAGCCCACTTCTCCACTTTTTCCTTGCCTCTCTTTCCTCCACATATGCAAAAATGCCATGTAAAGCGCACTATTGTACTTACTTTTACTTGCTCCTACAAGTGCTTAAGCTTGCCACATAGGCATAAAGTCTGATGTGGCAAGTTAATCAAGAAGAGAGAGACTAGTTTGGTGACCCAAGGAAGAAATGGTGCTAAGCGCGTGTACCTAGGTGAAAAGACAATTTTGAGTCTATAGCTAATTAAATGAAGCAAACTTAGCAACACCATTTCATTGGAAGAGGTCACTCCTTGGCAAATGCAATAAATACTAGTACTCCATGTGTCCCATAATATAAGAACGTTTTTGGCACTACACTAGTGTCAAAAACATTCTTATATTATGGGACGGAGGGAGTACGAAGAAAGAGATAGAGAGGAGTAAAAAAATACACTTATAGTCAACCTTATAGCCAACCTTGTTGTAGTATGAGTGACTAAGTGATGACTATGTATGACATGCCAACATCAGATAGCCTAACGCATCGTGTTAAATCTCCAAGGGCGTGACCGTGCGAGCGACACGACGGTCGTGGTAGGCGCGACCATGATACGGGCTGCTGGCAGCCCTTGGATCTGAGATCAAACGGTCGCATGCTAAGTTGCTGAAAATTTGCAGAATAACCCTCTAGGATAGGATATTCACCCATAGGTCTAGAATCACGCCATGCAACCGTTCGATCTCCTATCCAAGGGCTCTCGGAAGCCCGTATCATGGGAGAATGGAAAGCCACTACCCTGCCGTTTGCACGCTGGCAGTTCGCTCCTACTCGTCCCCGCACGTCCTTCAATACTATGGCGGTTCGCTCCTAGTCGTCCCGTCCATTCACATTACGGCAGTTCCACTAATCCTAACCCTCCTCCCAAATCCATGGCGTCCCAAATCTCCACGATCGGCGGTGAGTACAAGGTTAGAACCATCACCGGTGATGAGTTCGACGTCATCTACACTCATTCTTCCGCGACGGTGAAAGGATGCCTTTCTCGCTTCAGACGCATATTCAAAAACTCAGATGATGAGTGGGTCGCTGGGCTAGATGTTGAGTACACCACAGTCCTGGGACCAGAGAAGGATCTAAAGGACGAAGAGAGGAAGAAGCCCGCCGTGATCCAGGTTTGCGTACATAACATTTGCTTGGTCTACCACATATGCCATGCCGACGTTGAGTGCCAGGATTTTAAGGAACTTCCTCAAGGACAAAACAGTGAAATTCGTTACTGTTGACTTTAAGAATGACAGGGATGTCCTACATCGGATAGGTCTCATTGTAGGTAACCCCTTCGACCTCCAGAAGAATCGGCTGGTGTCCTCTCGTCAGCCTTCAATGTTGAGCCTGGCAGGAGCCATGGTTCATCCTTTGTACGGTAAACTGGAGAAACCTCCATACACGTTTCATCATCATGCATGGCAGCGGAATGTACTAGATATAGACCACATCCACTATGTTGCAATGGATGGCTACCTTTGCTTCAATATCTACAAGGGTTGGATGAAGAGCAACAACCAAGTGCGCAGTTCAAGAAAAGAAGTATCGGCCAAGAGGAAGAGGGACAAGGACGAAGTCGAGGATGTGGATGAGGACTCCGAGTAAGGTGGCAGTGTCGTTTCTCATGGTGGTTCTAATGCAGTGTCTACCAGAATAGTTGCAAAGTTTAATTTCATGTGTGCTTAATTTAATTTGAGGGGTTTGTTATGCTGAGCCCCCAGCAGAACTATGTTATGGTTCTTCTCGTTACTTTAACTCTTCAGTACGTACATACTAGTATTTCTTACATTTCATCTTTTAGTTGGTATAGTACTACCACTCATTTCTTCACATTATATACGTACAATATATATGGCCAACATCAGATAGCCAACAGTTTAGTTGTCGAAGAATTTCAGGGCACTTAGTTTTATCAAAGAATTCCAGGATGCTTAGAGGATGCCTGGATCCAAGGGACTTATTTTAGTCTGACTAAAAATAGTCTCTTTAAGAGGCTAAAGTTCTAAGCACCCCTGACTAAAGAGGGGCTAAAACCAGTCTTGAGACTAAAATTTTTTAGTCAGGGGTACCCCTACTAAAATGTGGATTAGTCCTCTCTCTACTAATTTAACTCCTCTCCTTTAACACAGGCGAGTTCTGGATTGGAGGGTTTGGAGGATAATAAATGCTCATTAAATTAATTTTAGCCTTTTTAGTATTTGGATCCAAGCATGGGTGAGGCTAGCATGTTTTAGTCCCACTACTTTTAGTCATGGGACTAAAACGTATCCAAGCACCCTCTTAGTTTTATTTGAGGGGTGGGTTG
The DNA here is from genome assembly GCF_003073215.2 of Triticum urartu. Lineage (NCBI taxonomy): Eukaryota > Viridiplantae > Streptophyta > Magnoliopsida > Poales > Poaceae > Triticum > Triticum urartu. The sequence goes on along the minus strand of NC_053028.1, from coordinate 497,689,450 downwards.
TGTTGGACACCATTATTGTGACTAGCCTTTTTAATAGTACTATATGCATAATTTGGCGATGAGCGCTCTCTATATGCACCACCTTTTTTTAATTTCAAGTTTTGCTCCATGGCGCAATCCATCCATACTACTGTTGTACAAAAGTATACATTTTTTAAAAGGCTAGAGGGCGGGGCAGTCTAGCTTGGTCGGTTTCACGAGAGGCGAGGGCCTTTGTGATTTGACGGCTCATTACTGCTGGAAGGCGGGGCCTTGTGATTTGACTGCTCGTATAGATGCGCCGACGACCTGATCGAGGAGGAGCAAAGAATCATGCGATATACTCATGTTTTCCACTGGAGTAGTACTGCGACGGAGGAGCAGGAAACACGGCAGCCCAGTGCAATATGGCGATAAAAAATGATCTAATTTGCTAGTCATCTCATTGTTAGCATTGTTCTATTCATTCCCTCAAAAAAACATTGTTCTATTCATGCCTCGCAGAGAACGTGACACGTGCGGCGAACCACCCGAAGCAAAAGATGAAACACAGGAGCAAAAGAAGAAGGAAGATTATCACCGCAAATGATCTAATTCACCGCGGAGTCGTAACTGCTTCTTCATCTCCTCCACGAACTCCATCTACTTGCGCGTCTCCTCCGCCATATTCTTCATTCTGTCCATGACGCGGGATTTCTCGGCGCGAGCCTTCATCATCTGTTCCATGGCCGCATTACGTACCTTGACAGCAGCCGGGTGCTCGATACGGAGCTTCACCAACTCCTCCTTCTGTTCCATGACGAGGGCCTGCAGCATCTTCATCGAGGAACTACTATTCTCATGCAGCTTCTTCCAGCCGGCGTTCTTCTCCTTCAACAGGTCGATCTCGTGGCAGAGCTACGCCTTGTCCGCCTGAAGTCGCAGGATTTCGCCGGTCGCCTTCTTCTCTGAGGCAATGCTCTTCTTCAGCAGCATCACCAAGCCGGTGGTCAACTCCCCCTACTGATTGAGCTCAGCGGGCATGTTGTCGAGGCTCTCCTTCAGAAAATCCATCAAGCCTTGGATGAACTCCTTCTGCTTATTGAGGTGCTTATTGAGCTGATCGGGCATGCCGTCGAGGGATAACGACTCCAGCTCCGCCGGCTCGGCATGTTCGCCACCGCGGCTAGGGCGCTCCTGGGAGCCATCGCCTGCCCATGAGAGATCTTTTGAGGTCTCTGCGTGGCGGTGAGCCCTCTCTTTTTTCCGCAGCCTTGGTTGCCGCTCCCTTGTTACGAGTAGTTCTCGACCTAGAGCTCTGCTCACCGGCCATGGCAACGATGGACGAAGAAGAAGCACTTATGAGGAGGAAAGGTAGAGTAATTTTCGGTTAGGTACTTCCCCTTTTTATAACCTAAGTACTAGCACTAGTACTAATACCTGCATAGTGGGAACACGTTCAGGTTTGGTACGTACTAGTAGGTGTGAGCAGGCTTTCGAATGTGATGGGAACAAGGTAAAGATTAATTGATGGTTTTGGTTTTGAGGCCCGAAACAGCTCCCGATGAGTTTAGCGGAACATAAATTTCAAGTACTACACTGCTCAAATGCGTAAATATTATGTTACTGTCAAAAATTGGCACAAAATACGAAGGAGACCAATGGAAGTACTACTAGCAACCCACGATTTAACTACTCGCATGCGTGCAGTGGAGTAATAATGTCTTTCTTCCGCCCTCACATCCACTCAATTTGCATGCTCTATATTAATTGACCATCAATGAAGTGAACGACTTTCCACGTGTCAAATTATCACATGGGGTGGATCTTGGTACAAAATTGCGTCCGCCCGTGTACCCGCGTGTGCGCGCGAGGGAATGAGTGCGTGCGTGGCGTGCGTGCACATCTTCTCTTCGTGCATGTACCGCCAGTATGGCTCAGGGAGGACGAGTACATTCTTCTAGAACTAGCAGCACGTCACTGTGATCAATCCATGCAAGGAGGTCGCAACAACGCCTCCACATGTGCCACGTGGCTTCATGAACTGTAAGAGAGACGCTGTGTAGCGTGCCATTGGTATTCTAATTTACGTGTTTTGCACATACTCGAAGTACTAGTAAGGTACACGTGCATTGCACGCATCAGATTTTGCAACCAAATTATGAATAAATACCACACTATAGCATGTAAGCTCTGAGTCATATATGCCTGATGTAGCCCTTCGTTTAATTCTTATAGTTCATCTCTTTCAAAATCAATTAGTTTTTATAAAAAAAGCTAAGAACGCAGGAATAGGAAAAACATGGGATTATAGTGGAATGTCGTCTTGAATCCTACAGGATTTTACGAGTGTTTGATTGTGCATAGAAAAAACGCAGAATTCTTTCAAAGAGGTTTGAGTGGATGGGATGTTTCCTATGAAATCTAGTGCAAATGAATTATATGGAAAAATTCCTATGGTTTACAATCCTACGAATCAAACAACCAAGATAGGAAAAATTCCTAATGATTAGAATCCTCCAAAATTCCTTTGAGAATCCTTTGAATCAAAGAAGCCCTTAATCTATTTTATGATTCATGGAATTGTGCGTTGTAAAGCATAAAGTAAAAACAAATAATGGCAATTCAACTAGAAAAAAGTTTGGGCAGTTATGACACGGAAGATTCTAGAACAAAAGAGAACCATGGTTGTTTTGAGGTTTGTGCATTATGCTTAAGTTCAACCATGGAGTCTGCTAGATTGTACATGTGGCAAAATCCGGTGGGGGGCTAGAAGATGGTGCGAGGGGCCGAGTGGAGGGAGACTATGAAGTAAGGCACAAGTGCGAGATCAATATTTAGAGAGAGGGGGAGAACACGTGCATTGTTGCGCGGAGTGGCGGAGCCATGAAAAATAAATGAGCTAGGGGGCCAAGCATTGCTAATCCTTTATGAGGAGGGTCAATACATGAACTTAAACCATTTTTAGCAGCAATTGTCTAATGATCACATTCTTATTAGCCTCGATATATAGTGATGTTAGGGGGAGGGGGCAGGGCCCTTACTGCCCCCTGTCTTCGCCATTGTGCACGCGTCTGAGAGATGAAGCGGAAGGCATGGATGATGAGAGGGGGGCGTCGGATATATAATTAATGTGGGTGTATTAGCTATATATGTTAATCCTATATAGAGAGGTATAGATTGATCGATGTGGACGTGGGAAAGAGGGTTAGACATCACTGGATATATCGATTGATCGGTTTGTGAGGAAAACTATGAAAGACCTAGCTATATACACACATACATAGACGAACATCAATTGTTGCGCATGCATGCGAGAGAGATAAAGAATGCCCGATATGATGGAGAGGGGGATGTGTGTGGGTGTGTGCCTTTATGGGAGACCGACCTGAAGAAAAACATTGCATGCGTGCGATGGATAATGCCGACTGGTAGTGTGTGTGCATGCATGCAGGAGAGAAAGTTAGCGGTACAATTATAAAGAGAAGACTACTGTGTGGGTGTAAAAGAATAGGTGAGGTCATAATCAATGTAAAGTTGAATTCAAATATTTGAATAAGAGATCCTGATGTTTGAAACCCATGCATGCATGAATATAACGGAGATCTGTGCGGTGTGGTTTGGAAACGAGCATGTTGTAATGTATACACATTGAACAAGGTCAGACTAATTTGAATTTGAGATACCGATGGCAGACATCATTTGGCCACGTCGCATCTGTGCATGGACACACTATTCTAATTGGAGATGATGGGCGGCTTTCGCATCACATATCTATATCTATACCCCTATATATATTATTTTTTATATATTTTTATATTGTGTGCGGGTAACTTTAACTTTGAAAGATGGTCGTTGGATGAGGCGAATCCGATGGTCCAAAGATGGGAAATTTGAGCACTACTGGCCGTTGGATATCATCTAGATTCCACCAGATTTCGCCACATGTATAATCTACAAGACTCCATGGCTGAACTTAAGCATAACGCACAGACATCAAAACACAAGCACTTCTTATTTGTTCTAGAATCTTCCATATCAGAATTGCCCAAATGTTTTTCTACATGATTTGCCATTATTTGTTTTTACATTATGTCTTACGACTCACAATTCCATGAATCTTAAAATAGATTAGCTTTCTTATAAAAACTAGATGATTTTGAATGAAATGAACTATAAGAATTAAACAAACATCTACATCATGCACATATGACTCAAAGCTTGCATGCTATAATGTGGTATTTATTCATAATTTGGTTGCCAAATCTCATGCGTGCAATGCACGTGTACCTTACTCTAGTCTAAATGGTGTTTGTGTGTGTTGTGCGTGTTGAGGTGCAAATTGTCTTTTTTGGGTACACGTTAAGCTTGTTCTTCCGAAATTTCAAGCCACGCCTTGTTATGCCGAAAATTCAAGCTAGCGTCTCTGTTTGTCATGCTGCGAAACTCCTGCCTCTTCAACCGGCACCTTGTTAGCCCAAAATATTTAAGATATATCTTTGTCTCGTTGTGCTCCGACAACTCCCTCCATCTCAACCCGCGCCTTGCTATTCCGAAATTACAACGCGCGCGAAAACTCCCACCTCCTGTGAAATCCCGACACGCGAAATGCCCATGGTACCCCTGAACTGAAAGAACCGCCTCAAATCGGTGGGGGTACTTTCGTAACTTACCCCACATTTCGGACAAGCGCGTCTCTAAGCCATGGTTCCCCACTGTCATCCCATCCCCCACCCATTCGTACACCGAGGCAGCGAAAACCCGTGACGAAACCCCACACCCTGCTCCATCTGCCACCCAGCCGGAGCCTCTTCCCCGACGACGTCGTCCAGAGCAACACCTCGACGTCCCTCATCCACTGTACCGGATGAGGATCCGTCGTTGATCTCATCATCCCGCCGGTTCAGCCACCCCGTCCTCCACCTCCAAGGATCTGCCCCGACATTCCCCTCATCTTTCGCGCCACCTCCATTACCACACCACCGTCTTCACCTGCACCACCAGCAGAGCATCATCATCACTGTTTCCTTGGATGAAGCTGTGGCCTAATCGGCGCCACAAAACAGGTTGTAAACTAATCGCCGCATTTTTTTCTTGATTCGATCTCACGGTGCTGCTGGCGCTCGGTCCCGAGCCGACACGACGCGGCTCCATCCACGGCGGCGTCGCCGGCCACTTCCTCCATGGCGTCGCTCCCTCGGCGGCGACGTCCACATCAGTAGGAGCTGCTGCTGCTTTAGCTCTCGCTCACGCTGCTACTCTGCTCTTGCTCTTGGTCCCCTGCCTGGTCTGCTCTTGCTATTACTCTTGCTCGCGCTGCTGCTCTCGCTCTTGTTCTTGCTTGCAATGCTGCTCCGATTTAGCTACACTTAAGTCGACTGAATCGACTTTTGGGTCAGTCGATTTTCAGGGGGTCGGGGGGCTCGCCGGGGTGAAGGAAGAACCAGCCGCAGCAGGGAGTGGGGCTCGCTGGAGAGGTACCCCACTATCTATCTTAGGGTTCAAGATGGGGGCGGTGGTCGCCGGCGATGGCGGGGCGTTGGCATGGCGGTGGCGTGGGGATCGCCGGAGAAAAAGCTCGGCACGGGGGGGGGGCTAGAGGGATGGCCGGGGCGGCGGCCGACCGGTGGTGGGGAGTGTTTTCGGGGCGGGCGGGGCGGTGCACCGTCGGCCGCGGGCGGTGGGGGGTTCTTGTTTGGCCGGTGGTGGCTGGCGGCTCAGGCGGTGGAGGTTGAAGATGAACCGCATGCCCTTAATTTCGTATCCAACGGCTGCAAAATCGACTGACCAGAGATGAAAAAGTTAGTCGACCGACGTGTAGCCTCACCTTGCTAGTGCGTTCAGTTTAAACAGCAAAATTCAGTTTCGACACTTAAGTCCAGTTTCGATAGTTAAGTTCAGTTTCGACAGTTAAATTCAGTTTCGACAGTTAAGCTCAGAGATGAGCGGCTGATGTATTTTACATCTAGCACTTTGTGGTTATGTATTTTACGTCATGTATTGGAGATGCTATTAGAATTCCACTCAGGTTAACGTTGTTCATTGTCTCTCTTGTCCTGCTTCAGCCTCGGCGTCGTACAACTCACCAGAGCTGCTCCAACGATGAAACCCTCCATCACAGCGGAGCAGTACCTCGGGCTCCATCTCCAGACGCCTAAGATCTTCTTCCCCTCCTCCGACAGCCAAGTCAGCCGGAGCATCCTCACCGGCCAACCCAATCACGCTGAGATCGACATGGCTTCGCCAAAGAGGTTGTACACTTGTTGCATCTCTTTTTTACTCTACATGTTATATATATTATCCACTGAGCACTCGTAGTAACGGGAAATATGATTATTTTATCCTACTATATGACAAGTAGTGAGGTACCAGGCAACTTAGCTATCTGTGATGGACTCTCTTGAACGCCATCATTATTTATCTCTGCGCGTTTGAGCTGTGCATTTGTCGATGGGCCTGGGAGTTGAGCTAGTATGGTAGTGGCCTAGGTCCAAAGTAATAGAAGTAGCACAAAACATTTTTTTAATGTAGGATTTTCCTTGCTCAAGCCTGCCTACTAGAATCGCCAGTGCTTGAAACGAAAAGTGAATGAAAAACATCGAAATTGGAAAGTTTCCTATGGTACTAATTTTCATGAATTTGGTGCAAAGGAATGGAGCAAAGGAAAACTGTAGGATTTGTTCCTTTAGTGTCTCCTTGAAAGAAAAACCGTAGGAATTCTAATTTCCACTTCTCCTCCTTTTCATATTCCTATTCATCAAGCATAAGACTAAGAGATAGTAGCATAATAGCATTATAACCGTACATTTTCTTGTGGTTTGACTTAATCTCACCATGCTTTTTTGCATCCTGTGATCTTCCAATTGTTGTGAATCAAACACCCAGATTGGCAGAAATCCTGTGTTTTTAAATTCTCTGTTTTGCACGTGCATTCCTATCATATTCCTGTCTATTTCCTATCCCTACATTGTTCGAATCCTCAAATTCAAACAAGCCCTTACTCAATTACTTCTGTTACAGATATGTGTCAAAGAAAACCTTGTGTGGTTTGTCCTGCTCCTGCGGCGCTGTGTTCCACCCCAGCTCAGCTGCTCCAACGATGGAAGGGTTCACCACAGCAGGGATCCGCTCTCCAGATTGTCTTTCGCCGCCTCAGATCTTCTTCCTCGCTGTCGGCAGCCACGGCAACTGCATTACCATCATCAACTGAGCAGATGACCTTGATGACTACACGGGTCCGCAAGAGAGGTCGCACTCTTCCGTGTCTGCTTATGTTATGCATCGCTTAATATGATGACATGCTACATTATCGTCGTGTTCACCTATTAGACTCTGAGTCAGGTCCAAACTAATGCTGAAACTTGAGTTTTTAAATGGTTGTGGGGTACATATTGGGGTAGCAATCAGTACTATCTGTCTACTATCTAGTTAATCTCCGGTGTCTACTATGAGTTTCATGTTGGGTGCAAACAAACATTAAAGGAGCCATTATCTGTATTTTTTAACTAAAGCTATTATCTGCCCGCTATCATTGGTTTTGGGTCTATCCACAGTTTGCTACCATCACTCTGGATTTGTGCATGCACTCCTTACATAATCTCACTACGTTTTATTCCTATGCATGCCAGTTATTGTACACAATGGAACTGATCATGTAGAGCAAAAGAGGCGAGCCTTGCGTGGCAATAAAATTTCATGGAGACGTCGTTCCATGGTGGCCGCAAAGGCAGCCCCCTCCACCTATTTTGGATCATAATCAAGAGGAAGATAACTATTCTGAGGGTTATTCGGAAGGAGAAGACCACTCCTATTTACCCCATGAGGTCTTCGCTCTAACTTAGCATGCTGATGTTGGTAATATCATGCATATGGTGCCTTGCATTGCTAACTGTATACATTAAAGATGTCATCTGCTTAGTTTAGACATGCTTTGTGTCAATGCCATCTTTTTAGTTTCTTTATCGTATATGTGAATCATGCAATGCCATCTTGTCTAGCCAGACATCATATATGTGATTTTTGCAATGCCACCCTGGTTAGCCAGTCATCTTATATGTGAATTATATCATGCCATCATTTTTTATTACGTGTTAAATTTGTCAACAATGTTAGTACATTCAATTACTCTTCCTGTGCACCAGCCATTCGGCACGGTCATGGAAAAATCTACAGTGGAAACAAGGTCTTCAGAGCAGACAATGCTATCTGACGAAGCACATGTCTTGCTGGTTACCGATAGCTCCTCAGAGGAGGATTCAGAGATAGATGACCAGTCATATCCCCCCCCCCCCCCGAGGTGCATTCCCTAACTTGGCAGGGTTATGTTGCTCATATCATGCGTATGGTAACTTGCATTGCTATGTCATTTGCTTAGTTTAGACATGCTTTGTGTGAATGCCACCTGTTTAGTGTCTAATTACCATATATGTGAATTATGCAATGCCATCTTGTTTCAAGACATTATATATGTGAATTATGCAATGTTATCTTGTTGCAAGGCACTATGTATGTGAATTATGCAATGCCATGATGTTTAGGCAAGCGTCATATATGTGAATTATATCATGCCGTCCTTTTTTTGTATTTCTCATTGCTTTTGTCGACAATGTTTGTATATTCAACTGCTCTTCCTGTGCATCAGCCATTTGAATTGGTGATGGAGAAATCTGGAGTGAAAACAAGGTCTTCAGAGCAGACAATGCTACCTGCTGAAGCAGATATCTTGCTGGTTACAGATAGCTCTTCAGAGGAGGATTCAGAGGTCGATGACCAGTCCTATTATCCCCCTGAGGTGTATGCTCAAACTTGGTAGGGTTATATTACTCATATAATGCATATGTTGTATTGCAATGCTTAGTTTTTACATCATATACACAATATTGAATGCCATCTCCTTTGTTGACACGTCATATATGCGATTGCCCTCTGCTCACTTCCTTAGTATATAAATCATATATTTGAATTATGTCATGCCATGATGTTTACATAGACAACATGTATCTGAATTATGGCATGCCAACCCATTTTCTGAAGACATAATATGTTATATCATCTCATCCTGTTTACACAGTCATCATGTTTTAAATTATGTCATTCTATCCGTGAATTATATCATGCCATCATGTTTCCATCGACGGCATGTTTGTGATTTATGGCATGCCAACCACTTTAATAGACACATCGTATAGTTATATCATGTCATCCTGTTTACATAGTCATCATATTTTGAAGTATGTCATTCTATCCTGTTTAGTTAGCCATCATACATGTGAAATTGTGTCATGCTATCCTGTTTAATTAGCCATCATATATGTGAAATTATGTCCTGCTATTCTGTTTGCTTAGACAACATAAATGTGAATTATTTCATGCCCTGTTTTCTTCCCTACTATCCATTGCACCTGTCTATCTTACAATGTTTGTACATTCAATTACTTTTCTTGTTTATCAGCCATTTCAATTGGAGGGAGTGATGGCAGTTTCTGTGGGAGTAAAAACAGGGTCTTCAGAAAAGATCATGCTACCTGTCGATGCAGATAGAACCACGGTTGTACTTGCCCAAGAACCAGCCCCACAACACATAACCCACACTCATGCAGATTGTACCCCTACCCAGTTGGACAGAGAACCAGCTACACCCCTTCTAACCCTAACCCCAGCAGATAGACACCCAGTTCCCGTTGACACAACACCATCTCCACCACAGAGCACCCAAACACGAGCAGTTAGTAAGGCAACTGCAGTGCCCAAATCACGAGGACCACCACTCCGAACCCGAAGTCAACGCTTAAAGTAGAAGAAGAATTGTTCTCAGGTCAGGTTCTGTAGCTATGGTTCATACTACTTTGCTCTTGCATCACTGTATTTACTGATACCAACTAATTTCAAATTTGAAGGATGCAATTGAAACTCCAATGGCGCAACAGGTATGTTTTAAACCTGTTTCTTCAACGTGTTTGGCTATTTGCTGTTGTAACTTGCTCTATGTTGATTTCAGTTTCAATTGAATAAACAGTTATGTTCTCATGCCATGCACATTACAAGTGTTGTTATTGTTGCGTAGTTTCCCACACTTATATTCTGTCTATGCTGCTTTATCTTAAATAGATATGATTCGAACTGTATCTATCTTGATTTGGCAACATAAACTAGAATGATATAGACCATATAGTGACCATACTACATAGATATATGTTTGTTTCATGTTGTTATCCTGTCCACCTTACTACTGAACTGGTTTACCAAAATGAGTTTCATATACTACATTGTAAACCTGAGATGTGTTTGTTTGTTTCTCTTCTAGAACGCGGATAAAATATTGGAGAAGAGTACCCTGTTATGCAATGGTAAAGGAAGTAATGCATATAAGGTTCAAGATAGTGAGACATCCCTGTTGGTCTCCAAGAAAGTTGATAAAAACTATATTGAAGACACTGAGACAACCCCAAAGTCCTGTCTTGATGTAGTGTTCGAGTTATTGGCTACCACTGCTGGCACCAGCTCTTTGAACTCGTTGCCTGAATCAGTTCGGCTTCTTGAGTCTCAACTTCAGGTTGAAAGACATCGATCAGATGTTATGAGATAGGAAGCCGAAGGACTGAGGAAGTCCCTGCAGAATTCAGATGCATACTTTCTGGTGCAATAGCAAGCGCTGGAGGACTTAAGCGCCAAACAAGAGAAAGTTAATAAGCTTGCTAAGCATCTTGCCAGCATTATGGGTACCCAGGATATTGTTTCTTGAGCTCTTCTGAAGTGGTTTCAGTTCTGGACTTGTTTTGCTGCGACATTTATATGCTGTTGTGTTCCCTATATTTGCACTGGTGGCGAACTTTGATGCCCAGTGGATGTAATATGTGTAATAGCCGTGATAGCCTAGTGTAAGTTGCTTGCTTATTTATTTCCTTGTTGTCTTGTTTATTTGTTTTCTTGTAGTCAGTGCAGTTCTTTTTCTGCGGTTTGCTAGTGGCTGCAAAAACCTATTTTTTAAAACTAGGCCACAATAACCATGTGCTAATATTTACTGTAGTGACACTGGGCCTCCTACGGGCCGTAGAAACAGTGGGCCTTCTACGGGCCGTAGAAACAATGGGCCTTCTACGGGCCGTAGAAACAATGGGCCTTCTATGGGTCGTATCATCAATGGGCCTTATACGGGTCGTATGATCGATTGGCCAAACATGGGCCAAACAGACCGCATTCTGGCCGTAAACGGGCTAGACTTGGAATCGTCCGTTCATGGGACGACCATAACGGGCCATCGTTAATAGGCCGTATTTGATGACGCTATGAAAACGGCCCAACGTATTAATGGACCACAAACGGGCCGACTGTAACCACTGGCTGAATTTGGCCCACAAGCAGAAAATGACAGTAACGGGCCGTAAGTAAAAGAATGCTGGAAAATAGCCCAAGAATAAATGGGCTCTGAGAAGGCCAAAAGATAACATGGGCTGGAAACGGCCCAACTGAATAACGGGCTGTTAATGGGTATAAAGTGATACACTGTTCTTTACGGGGAAGTTTCACCACGGGCCGTTAATGGGTGTAAAGTGATACACTGTTCATTACGGGCTAGTTTCAGCACGGGCCATTAATAGGCCAAGAGTTACACAGGGCCTCATATGGGCCGAAGGACGTCATGGGCCATACATGGGCCAGAAGTGAAAATAGGTTGGAATCATATTGGATGGCCCAGATGACGCTACTGGGCCTAATTCGAATAGGGCGTAATGGGCCTTGGGTTAGCGGGCTGTAAATGGGCTATATGCGAACATGCTGTTAACAGGCTTTCCATGGGCCGGCCCGCCACCTTTTGACCAAGTCAAATGGGCCGGCCTTTTCACAGGAATGGGCCTCTGTTGGGCCGTGCCACGTGTCGACGTATCATAGGCGCCTTCTATCCAATGAGTGGATGACATCTGTCCCAGCGATGAGCCGACACGTGTTTCCTCCAGCCAATGATGATTTTACACGTGGAAAATCCCCATTGGTCGGGGCTATTAATGGGTTATCGGATCCAAACCGACACAATAGCTTAACGGCGTTCCGTTAAGGTGGATGCCACGTGTCGGTCACCATTGACGAAAGCACTTCTATGACGCGCGATTTATCGTCATGGAAGTGGACACTTCCGTGATGATAATTTTGGCAATGTCATTGAACACTTCTACGAAAGCACATGTATGACTATCTTGATTATGTCACAAATTTGTCATGGATGTACATGCATGACAGAAAACGGGACCTACTGTGACAAACACGTATCATCACAGAAGTGTATTTTTTTGTAGTGCCCGGTGGCAATCTGGTGCCACAGAAAGCGAGGGGGAGAGAGCCCCCCTTCTTCTTCTCCTTCTTTGACCTCCTCCCTAGATGGGAGAAGAGTTTCCCCTCTGGTCCATGGCCTCCATGGCACGGGAGGGGCGAGAGCCCCTCCGAGATTGGATCTGTCTCTCTGTCTCTCTGTTTCTGCGTTCGTAGATTCTACCCTTTCGCCATTTCTTATATTCCCGGAGATCCGTAACTCTGATTGGGCTGAAATTTTTACACGATCTCTATCTGGATATTAGCTTTCATGCGGCGAAACAAGGGCATCAACCACCTTACGAGGTGGCCATGATGGTCAGGGGCGCGCCCCCTGCCTCGTGGCCCCCTCGGGCACCGTCTCGCGTGGATTTTTCTTCCCAAAAATCATATATATTCCAAAAAAATCTTCATCAGTTTTTATCCCGTTTGGACTCCGCTTGATATGGATATTCTGTGAAACAAAAACATGCAACAAACAGGAACTGGCACTGGGCACTGGATCAATATGTTAATCCCAAAAATAGTATAAAAAGTTGCCAAAAGTATATGAAAGTTGTGGAATATTGGCATGGAACAATCAAAAATTATAGATATGACGGAGACGTATCAAATGGCAGGAGCCATATGGTTGTCGCTTTATTGTATGAAATGCAATTGCCATGTAGTTGCTATACTTTATCTCTAAGCGGTAGATATAGTCATAAAAGCAATAGTTGGCGATACGACAATGATGCTTCGATGGAGATCAAGGTGTCAAGCCGGTGACGATGGTGATCATGACGGTGCTTTGGAGATGGAGATCAAATGCACAAGATGATGATGGCCATATCATATCACTTATGTTGATTGCATGTGATGTTTATCCTTTATGCATCTTATTTTGCTTAGTACGGCGGTAGCATTATAAGATGATCTCTCACTAAATTTCAAGGTACAAGTGTTCTTCCTGAGTATGCACCGTTGCTACAGTTTGTCGTGCCGAGACACCACGTGATGATCGGGTGTCATAAGCTCTACGTTCACACACAACGGGTGCAAGCCAGTTTTGCACACGCAGAATACTCGGGTTAAACTTGACGAGCCTAGCATATGCAGACATGGCCTCGGAACACTGAGACCGAAAGGTCGAGCATGAATCATATAGTAGATATGATCAACATAGTGATGTTCACCATTGAAAACTACTCCATCTCACGTGATGATCGGACATGGTTTAGTTGATATGGATCACGTGATCACTTAGATGATTAGAGGGATGTCTATCTAAGTGGGAGTTCTTAAGTAATATGATTAATTGAACTTTAATTTATCATGAACTTAGTATCTGATAGTATTTTGCATGTCTATGTTGTTGTAGATAAATGGCCCGTGCTACTGTTCCATTGAATTTTAATGCATTCCTAGAGAAAGCTAAGTTGAAAGATGATGGTAGCAACTATACGGACTGGGTCCGTAACTTGAGGATTATCCTCATTGCAGCACAAAAGAATTACGTCCTGGAAGAACCGCGAGGTGCCAAACCCGTTGTAGGAGCAACTCCAGATGTTATGAACGTCTGGCAGAGCAAAGCTGATGACTACTCGATAGTTCAGTGTGCCCTGCTTTACGGCTTAGAACCGGGACTTCAATGATGTTTTGAACATCATGGAGCATATGAGATGTTCTAGGAGTTGAAGTTAATATTTCAAGCAAATGCCCGTATTGAGAGATATGAAGTCTCCAATAAGTTCTATAGATGCAAAATGGAGGAGAATAGTTCTGTCAGTGAGCATATACTCAGAATGTCTGGGTACCACAATCACTTGACTCAGCTGGGAGTTAATCTTCCGGTTGATAGTGTCATTGACAGAGTTCTTCAATCACTACCACCAAGCTACAAAAGCTTCATGATGAACTATAATATGCAAGGGATGGATAAGACAATTCCTGAGCTCTTCGCGATGCTAAAGGTTGTGGAGGTAGAAATCAAGAAGGAGCATCAAGTGTTGATGGCCAATAAGACCACTAGTTTCAAGAAGAAGGGTAATGGGAAGAAGGGGAACTTCAAGAAGAACGGCAAGCAAGTTGTTGCTCAAGTGAAGAAGCCCATGTCTGGACCTAAGCCTGAGACTGAGTGCTTCTACTGCAAAGGGAATGGTCATTGGAAGCGGAACTGCCCCAAGTATTTGGCGGATAAGAAGGATGGCAAAGTGAAAGGTATATTTGATATACATGTTATTGATGTGTACCTTACTAATGCTCGCAGTAGTGCCTAGGTATTTGATACTAGTTTTGTTGCTCATGTTTGCAACTCAAAATAGGGATTACGGATTAAGCGAAGATTGGCTAAGGACGAGGTGACGATGCACGTGGGAAATGGTTCCAAAGTCGATGTGATCGCCATCGGCATGCTACCTCTACATCTACCTTCGGGATTAGTTTTAGACCTAGATAATTTTTATTTGGTGCCATCGTTAAGCATGAACATTATATCTGGATCGTGTTTAATGCGAGACGGTTATTCATTTAAATCAAAGAATAATGGTTGTTCTATTTATATGCGTAATATCTTTTATGGTCATGCACCCTTGATGAGTGGTCTATTTTTATCGAATCTTGAAGTAGTGATACAGATATTCATAGTATTGAAGCCAAAAGATATATGTTTAATAATGATAGTGCAACTTATTTGTGGCACTGCCCTTTGGGTCATATTGGTGTAAAGCACATGAAGAAACTCCATGTTGATGGGCTTTTGGAATCAGTTGATTATGAGTCACTTGATGCTTGCGAACCATGTGTCATGGGCAAGATGACTAAGACTCCGTTCCCCGGAACAATGGAGCGAGCAACCGACTTATTGGAAATAATACATACTGATGTATGCGGTCCGATGAGTGTTGATGCTCGCGGTGGGTATCATTATTTTTTGACCTTCGCAGATGATTTGAGCAGATATGGGTATATCTACTTAATGAAACATAAGTCTGAGACATTTGAAAAGTTCAAAGAATTTCAGAGTGAAGTGGAAAATCATCGTAACAAGAAAATCAAGTTTCTACGATCTGATCATGGAGGTGAATATTTGAGTTATGAGTTTGGTCTTAATTTGAAACAATGCGGAATAGTTTCGCAACTCACGCCACCCGGAACACCACAATGTAATGGTGTGTCCAAACGTCATAATCGCACTTATGGTGCGATCTATGATGTCTCTTACCGATTTACCGCTATCGTTTTGAGGTTATGCTTTAGAGACAACTACATTCATGTTAAATAGGGCATCATCTAATCCGTTGAGACGACACCATATGAACTATGGTTTGACAAGAAACCCAAGTTGTCGTTTCTTAAAGTTTGGGGCTGCGATGCTTATGTGAAAAAGCTTCAACCTGATAAACTCGAACCCAAATCGTAGAAATGTGTCTTCATAGGATACCCAAAGGAGACTGTTGTGTACACCTTCTATCACAGATCTGAAGGCAAGATATTCGTTGCTAAGAATGGATCCTTTCTAGAGAAGGTGTTTCTCTTGAAAGAAGTGAGTGGGAGGAAAGTAGAACTTGATGGGGTAATTGTACCTTCTCCCTTATTGGAAAGTACTTCATCACAGAAATCAGTTCCAGTGATTCCTACACCAATTAGTGAGGAAGCTAATGATGATGATCATGAAACTTCTGATCAAGTTACTACCGAACCTCGTAGGTCAACCAGATTAAGATCCGCACCAGAGTGGTATGGTAATCTTGTTCTGGAGGTCATGTTACTTGACCATCACGAACCTACGAACTACGAGGAAGTGATCATCAACCCAGATTCCGCGAAATGGCTTGAGGCCATGAAATCTAAGATGGGATCCATGTATGAGAACAAAGTGTGGACTTTGGTTGACTTCTCTGATGATCGGCAGCCATAGAGAATAAATGGATCTTCAAGAAGAAGATTGACGCTGACAGTAATGTTACTGTCAACAAAGATCAACTTGTTGCGAAAGGTTTTCGACAAGTTCAAGGAGTTGACTACGATGAGACCTTCTCACATGTAGCGATGCTTAAGTCCGTCCGAATCATGTTAGCAATTGCCGCATTTCATGATTATGAAATCTGGCAAATGGATGTCAAAACTGCATTCCTTAATGGATATCTTAAAGAAGAGATGTATATGATGCAACCAGAAGGTTTTGTCGATCCAAAAGGTGCTAACAAAGTGTGCAAGCTCCAGCACTCCATTTATGGACTGGTGCAAGCATCTCGAAGTTGGAATATACGCTTTGATAGTGTGATCAAAGCATATGGTTTTATATAGACTTTTGGAGAAGCATGTATTTACAAGAAAGTGAGTGGGAGCTCTGTAGCATTTCTGATATTATATGTAGATGACATATTGTTGATCAGAAATGATACTGAATTTCTGAATGGCATAAAAGGATACTTGAATAAGAATTTTCAATGAAATACCTCGGTGAAGCTGCTTATATATTAGGCATCAAGATCTATATAGATAGATCAAGACATTTAATTGGACTTTCACAACGCACATACCTTGATAAAGCTTTGAAGAGGTTCAAACTGGATCAACAAAAGAAAGGGTTCTTGCCTGTGTTACAAGGTGTGAAGTTGAGTCAGACTCAATGCCCGACCACTGCAGAAGATAGAGAGAAAATGAAAGTAATTCGCTATGCCTCAGCCATAGGTTCTCTCATATATGCAATGCTGTGTACCAGACCTGATGTGTGCCTTGCTATTAGTTTAGCAGGGAGGTACCAAAGTAATCCAAGAGTGGATCACTGGACAGCGGTCAAGAACATCCTGAAATACCTGAAAAGGACTAATGATATGTTTATCTTTTATGGAGGTGATAAAGAGCTTGTCGTAAATGGTTACGTCGATGCAAGCTTTGACACTCATCCGGATGACTCTAAGTATTTACATTGAATGGTGGAGCTGTCAGTTGGTGCAGTTCTGAACAGAGCATCATGGCGGGATCTACGTGTGAAGCGGAGTACATAGCTGCTTCGGAAGCAGCAAATGAAGGAGTCTGGATGAGGGAGTTCATATCCGATCTAGGTGTCATACCTAGTGCATCGAGTCCAATGAAAATCTTTTGTGACAACACTGGTGCAATTGCCTTGGCAAAGGAATCCAGATTTCACAAGAGAACCAAGCACATCAAGAGATGCTTCAATTCCATCTGCGATCATGTCAAGGAGGGAGAAATAGAGATTTGCAAGATACATACGAACCCGAATGTTGCAGACCCTTGCCTAAGCCTCTCTCACGAGCAAAACATGATCAGCACCAAGACTCCATGGGTGTTAGAATCATTACTATGTAATCTAGATTATTGACTCTAGTGCAAGTGGGAGACAGAAGGAAATATGCCTAGAGGCAATAATAAAGTTGTTATTTATATTTCCTTATATCATGATAAATGTTTATTATTCATGCTAGAATTGTATTAACCGGAAACTTAGTACATGTGTGAATACATAGACAAACAGAGTGTCCCTAGTGTGCCTCTACTTGACTAGCTCCTTAATCAAAGATGGTTAAGTTTCCTAGCCATAGACATGTGTTGTCATTGGATGAACGGGATCACATCATTAGAGAATGATGTGATGGACAAGACCAATTCGTTCGCTTAGCACTATGATCATTTAGTTTATTGCTATTGCTTTCTACATGACTTATACATGTTCCAATGACTATGAGATTATGCAACTCCCGTATACCGGAGGAACACTTAGTGTGCTATCAAATGTCACAATGTAACTGGTTGATTATAAAGATGATCCACAGGTTTATCCGATGGTGTTTTTTGAGTTGGAATAGATCGAGATTAGGATTTGTTACTCCGATTGTCGGAGAGGTATCTCTGGGCCCTCTTGGTAATGGACATCACTATAAGCCTTGCAAGCAATGTGACTAATGAGTTAGTTGTGGGATGATGCATTATGGAGCGAGTAAAGAGACTTTCCGGTAACGATATTGAAATAGGTATGATGATACCGACGATAGAATCTCAGGCAATGAGCATCCAGGTTCCGCTATTGGTTATTGACCAGAGATGGGTCGCGGTCATGTCTACATAGTTCTCGAACCCGTAGGGTCCGCACGCTTAACGTTCGATGATGACTCGTATTATGAGTTTATGTGTTTTGATGTACCGAAGGTTGTTTGGAGTCCAGGATGAGATCACGGATATGATGAGAAGTCTCGAAATGGTCGAGACATAAAGATTGATATATTGGAAGGTTATATTCGGATACCGGAATGGTTCCGAAGTGTATCGGGTATTCTCCGGAGTACCGGGAGGTTACCGGAACCCCCCGAGGGATTAATGGGCCACAATGGTCCTTAGTGGAGAAGAGAGAGGGCCGGCCAGAGGTGGCATGCACCCCCCCCTTGCCCAGTACGAATTGGACAAGGGGAGGGGGGTGCCCCCCCTCCTTCCTTCTCTTCTCTCCTCTTTCCCTTCTACTCCTCCTTGTGGTCGGCCCTCCTCCTCCTCCCCTCCTTTATATACGGGGGAAGGGGACACACCATTGGAACAAGTTGATCTTTAGCCGTGTGCGGTGCCCCCCTCCACAGTTTTCCACCTCGTTCATATTGTCGTAGTTCTTAGGCGAAGCCTTGCGTCGATAACTTCATCATCACTGTCACCACGCCGTTGTGCTGACGAAACTCTCCCTAGGCCTCAGCTGGATCTAGAGTTTGAGGGACGTCACCGAGATGAACGTGTGCAGATCGCGGAGGTGCCGTGTGTTCGGTACTTGATCGGTTGGATCACGGAGACGTTCGACTACATCAACCGCGTGACTAAACACTTCCGCTTTCGGTCTACGAGGGTATGTGGACACAGTCTCCTCGCTCCTAGAGAGATCTTGCGTGATCATAGGAAATTTTTTTGAAATACTACGTTCCCCAATGCCTCATTGGTGCATAGAAGAATTACGTCCTAGAAGCACCGCTAGGTGCAAGACCCGCTGGAGGAGCAACTTCGGACGTTGTGAACGTTTGGCAGAGCAAAGCTGATGACTACTCGATTGTTCAGTGTGCCATGCTTTACGGCTTAGAATCGGGACATCAAAGGCGTTTTGAACGTCATGGAGCATATGAGATGTTCCAGGAGTTGAAGTAAATATTTCAAGCAAATGCCTGAATTGAGATATATGAAGTCTCCAATCAGTTCTATAGCTGCAAAATGGAGGAGAATAGTTATGTCGGTGAACATATACTCACAATGTCTGGGTACCACAACCACTTGACTAAACTGGGAGTTAATCTTCCTGATGATAGTGTCATAGACAGAGTTCTTCAATCACTGCCACCAAGCTATAAAAGCTTCGTGATGAACTATAATATGCAAGGGATGGATAAGACAATTCCCGAGCTCTTCGCGGTGCTAAAGGCTGCAGAGCTAGAAATCAAGACGGAGCATCAAGTGTTGATGGTTAACAAGACCACTAGTTTCAAGAAAAAGGGCAAAGGGAAGAAGGGCAACTTCAAGAAGAACGTCAAGCAAGTTGCTGCACAAGTGAAGAAGCCCAAGTCTGGACCTAAGCCTGAGACTGAGTGCTTCTACTGCAAAGGGACTGGTCATTGGAAGCGGAACTTCCCCAAGTATTTGGCGGATAAGAAGGATGGCAAAGTGAAAGATATATTTGATATACATGTTATTGATGTGTACCTTACTAATGCTCGTAGTAGCGCCTGGGTATTTGATACTGGTTCTGTTGCTCATATTTGCAACTCGAAACAGGGGCTATGGATTAAATGAAGATTGGCTAAGGATGAGGTGACGATGCACGTGGGAAATGGTTCCAAAGTCGATGTGATCACCGTCGGCACACTACCTCTACATCTATCGTCGGGATTAGTTTTAGACCTAAATAATTTTTATTTGGTGCCAGCGTTGAGCATGAACATTATATCTGGATCTTGTTTAATGTGAGATGGTTATTCATTTAAATCAAAGAATAATGGTTGTTCTATTTATATGAGTAATATCTTTTATGGTCATGCACCCTTGATGAGTGGTATATTTTTGTTAATCTCGATTGTAGTGATACACATATTCATAATATTGAAGCCAAAAGATGCAAGGTTAATAATGATAGTGCAACTTATTTGTGGCACAGCCGTTTAGGTCATATTGGTGTAAAGCGGATGCATAAACTACATGCTGATGGGCTTTTGCAATCACTTGATTATGAATGACTTGATGCTTGCGAACCATGCCTCATGGGCAAGATGACTAAAACTCCGTTCTCCGGAACAATGGAGCGAGCAACTGACTTATTAGACATAATGCATACTGATGTATGCGGTCTGATGAGTGTTGAAGCTCGCTACGGGTATCGTTATTTTTTGACCTTCACAGATGATTTGAGCAGATATGGATATATCTATTTAATGAAACATAAGTCTGAAACAATTGAAAAGTTCAAAGAATTTCAGAGTGAAGTGGAAAATCATCGTAACAAGAAAATAATGTTTCTACGATCTGATCGTGGAGGCGAATATTTGAGTTATGAGTTTGGTCTTCATTTGAAACAATGTGGAATAGTTTTGCAACTCACGCCACCTGGAACACCACAGCGTAATGGTGTGTCCGAACGTCGTAATCGTACTTTATTAGATATGGTGCGATCTATGATGTCTCTTACTGATTTACCGCTATCGTTTTGGAGTTATATATGCTTTAGAGATGGCTGCATTCATGTTAAATAGGGCACCATCTAAATCCGTTGAGATGACACCATATGAACTGTGGTTTGGCAAGAAACCTAAGCTGTCGTTTCTTAAAGTTTGGGGCTGCGATGCTTATGTGAAAAAGCTTCAACCTGATAAGCTCGAAACCAAATCGAAGAAACGTGTCTTCATAGGATACCCAAAGGAGACTGTTGGGTACACCTTCTATCACATATCCAAAGGCAAGATATTCTTTGCTAAGAATGGATCCTTTCTACAGAAGGAGTTTCTCTCGAAAGAAGTGAGTGGGAGAAAAGTAGAACTTGATGAGGTAATTACACCTTCTCCAGAATTGGAAAGTAGTTCATCACAGAAATTAGTTCCAGTGATTCCTACACCAATTAGTGAGGAAGCTAATGATGATGATCATGAAACTTCTAATTAACTTACTACCGAACCTCATAGGTTAACTAGAGTACGATCCGCACCAGAGTTGTTGGGGATATGGTTACTGGAGGTAAACAGGCTAGGAGTGGCCGGGTTAGCTCCATGAAGATAGAAGCCCATGAAGATGTGAAGATGGTGGTGCTTTACGAAGGCCCATGGCCCAAAGGTGGGTTAAAGCCTGTAGATGTGAACCGACTTTATCATGTAACTTGTATTGTAAGTTAGAGGAATAGAGACCGAGCCGGACACCTCTATGATCCGGCCTCGGGACTCTGTAAACCGGCGGGCGTCAACCAATGTATATA
Organism: Triticum urartu; assembly: GCF_003073215.2. NCBI lineage: Eukaryota > Viridiplantae > Streptophyta > Magnoliopsida > Poales > Poaceae > Triticum > Triticum urartu. The sequence goes on along the minus strand of NC_053028.1, from coordinate 497,667,762 downwards.
AAGGGACGACCCAGCCGCGATTTGGGGACACAGACAACAACTCGAGAGCTAGGCAAAGCGGATTCGCTCCCTGGTCATCGAAACCCTAGCAATACCAATCACAACTAGACGTAGAGTTTTACCTTCATTGAAGGGGCCGAACTAGTATAAAACCTCTCGTGTCCCCTTGTCCGGTTTAACCCCTTTAAGCTAACCCATAGCGATGGCTCCACGACTAAGTCCTTTCACGAGGACATCTGCCGTGACAAACCCATGATAGTTGGCGCCCACCGTGGGGCTATCGCACGATGGTTTCGAGTTCTTGAAGGGCAGCTTTGATGGACTCAAGGGATACGCTGTGGGCCGGATGACGAAGAGTCATGGTGGCAAGCTCTACATCGACGACGCAGGATGGGGCCCCGAGGCCGGTTCAATTGAATACGGGTATTGGGTCCCCTTTGGCGGGATTCACGTCTTCATCGGCAAGATCGGCGAACTGAGCCCTGAGCCGGACACCTGCACCGACATCATCGAGACAGCTCGGCGTGCAAGCCCTTCCCCGGTTCAGCCCGCAGCAAGGCATGTTTTCGTAGGTGTCATCCATGGAGCAGAATATGAGGAAGGACCGACATCTGATGGAGAAACAGTTGTCTGCTCTGACGACGAGTCTTCGACTGGAGAGACCGAATTGCTATATCAGTTGCAGGATGGCCGGATTAGCGGAGGTTTCGATGGCAACAGTATTCCGGACCCCCTTGATCTGCCAAACCAGGTCGCTATCTTCATGGCCGGTACCCAATCAGCGCCCCACTCATCAACCGCCGCGGCAATGCTCTCTGGTTCAATCACAGCAACGCCGGTGGGAGTAGGGGGCTTTGCGCTGCCTCTGGCTCAAGTTCTATCTGACTTGTTTGACACTTTGGGAACATTGATGGCCGCGGAGGTGGACGCAGCAGCCCGAGACCAGCACAATACGGAGATCGCAAAGGTGAAAGATCAGATAACCCAGACTAAAGTGGACCTAGCAGCGGAGAACGCTAGGATGGCTACAGAACGGGCCGAGTTGGAAGCCCAGGCCTACCGGCTTAGGCTGGATCAGAATGCCTCAGAGAAAGTCATGAGAAGAAGATTCCGGTCGCATCTCCCGCTGAGTTATGAGCCAAGAAATATCTTCAACACGCTAGGAGCAGGAACTAGTAACCAGCCAGTATTAAACTGGATGGAGGCGCCGGGAACAGGAGCACCGGTTCAGCCGCGCATGATGGACCCGCCTCGTCAGAACAACATTGTCCCACAGTATGTTCCGACACCCCCGGGGCATTACTCCAACCTGTTGGACAACATTGTGGCCGCCGCTTCACGATTAGCAGCCCTCCCGACCGACGGCGAGTCACCGGTTGCGATTGAGGCACGACCGGCCAGAGAGCTCCTTCAAACAGCTTTAAACCAGCAGCAGGCTTATTCGCATAGTGGTGAGAGGATTCATTCCACCCCCCGCCCGAGCCGGAGCTACAGTAGGCAAGCTGAGGATGAACCGGCCGTGTCCAGCAGTGCACGCCGCCATAACTCGCCGCGAGGGCACAACCCGGCAGGTGGAGATGCTGATGCGCAGGATGTGGTAGATCATGGTCGTGCACGTCGAGAGGCTGAGTTAGCAGTTCTGCATGGAGCCCGTCAACCTACTCCGGTTCACCATACCGCTTCAGTAGAGCCAGGTGTGGCATTCAGTTCCTTAGGGGTTCCGTGCCTCACCCCCGCTTTACGTAATGTGCGACTACCCAAGGATTTTAAAGGCCCTCGTAAGGTACCCAATTACACCGCCGATTTGCAAGTAGAGGCATGGGTTGAAAGATACGAGATGGCAATGGAGATGTTAGATGTGGATGAAGCAGTATGTGCTAAATACTTCACCATAATGTTGGAAGGGACAGCTCGTACTTGGTTGAAGAGCTTACCAGCTAACTCTGTCGGATCATGGGCCGAATTGAAGCACCAGTTTATCCAGAACTTTAACGATACTTGTAAGCAGCCTATGTCAATTGTGGACCTGGCCGCTTGTGTCCAAGAGGATGGGGAGTCTACAACCCATTGGGTGAAACAGGTCTCAGTTATTCTGCATTCGTCGGATTGCATTAATGCAGACACCGTGGTATTAACATTGGAGGGCAATTGCCGGTTTCTGCCGCTCAAATAGAAGTTAGGAAGGCTCAAAAGCCACTGCAATGATATGTCAACGCTTATGGCCGCTTTGGTTAAATATGCCAATTCAGGTAATACCAAAGACCCTGAATCTTAGGAGGATAAACCGGGGAAAGGGAAAAATAACGGCAACACCAAGGGACAGTAGCATAACCTGGCAGGTCATGGGAATAATGGTAAGCGTAAGGCCGACAATAGTTTGGACTTTGTGGCTAACACCAATGCTCAGGAGAACGGTCAGTGTCGTAAGGGCAAACAACCCCAGAGGGGCGGAGTTTCGGGCCCCAATCTGGAGCGCCTGTTAAATCAACCTTGTCCAAAGCATGGATCAAAGGAGAAGCCAGCGTCGCATCTTTGGAAGGATTGTTATATCATGCGAGATTTTAAGAACTCCAACATGTTTCAGTACGATAATGGCCTGCCCAGCGGTTCAGGAGGTGGTTTTCATGGGCCGGGTTACGGAGGCGGCGGCCCCGGTTTAGGATTTCAGGGCAATCAAACCGGACATAACAATCAAGGGAACCAGGGCAACCAGGGAGGTTATAACCATCAGGGGAGCCAGCAGCAGCAGCAGTCGGGTTACCAGAGCAATCCGAAGCACTTAAATAGTGGGCAATATCATGTCTTCACCACTAGCTTGTGCAAGCGTGATCAGAAGCTTCACAAGAGGGCCGTGAACTCTGTTGAACCGGCTGTGCCTCAGTATTTGCGCTGGTCTGAGCAACCCATTTTATGGAGTAGAGAGGATCACCCACCCCGGGTTGACAATCCGGGTCATCTAGCCTTAGTGGTGGCACCTCAGGTTGGGGGGGTATAAGTTCACCAAGGTGCTCATGGATGGAGGAAGCAGTATCAACATTCTATATTATGATACCTTCCGTCGCATGAGGTTCACAGATAAGAATCTTAAACCGTCAAACACCATTTTTCATGGTGTGGTACCCGGTAAATCTGCATATCCAGTGGGCAAGATAGCCCTAGAGGTGGCCTTTGGAGATGACCATGATTCAAGGTCAGAAAAATTGACTTTTGAGGTGGTGAAAATCAAAAGTCCGTATCATGCTCTGTTTGGGCGACCGGCTTACGCCAAGTTCATGGCGAGTCCGTGTTATGTTTATCTGCAGCTTAAGATGCCAAGTCATAAGGGGACCATCACAGTACATGGGAGCAGGAAGATCGCTTTGGAATGTGAGGAAGGTGATGCGGCGTACGCTGAGTCAGTTTGTGCCATGGAAGAGTTGAAGTTTTACAAAGACAAGGTTGATCCGGCAGACATGACCCCTTTGAAAAAGCCAACTACGGAGCATGATCCGGCGCCGAAGTTTAAATCGGCCACAGACACTAAGATGGTTGGTTTTGTTCCTGGCGATCCATCCAAATAGTTCAGCATCAGTGCTAACCTAGATCCCAAATAGGAAAGCGCGCTCATCGAGTTCATCTGTGAGAACCGGGACATCTTTGTATGGAAGCCTTCTGACATGCCAGGTGTATCGAGGGAACTCGCTGAGCACGCACTTAATATTGGTCCTAAGTTTAAACCGGCCAGACAGTTTCTACAGTGCTTCAACGAAGAAAGGTGCAAGGCTATTGGTGAAGAGGTAGCCCATTTGCTGGCCGCAGGGTTTATCGTGGAGGTCTTTCACCCGGAGTGGTTGGCTAATCCGGTGCTGGTTCTCAAGAAAAAAGCCACTTGGCGTATGTGTGTGGACTAGACAGACTTGAACAAGGCTTGCCCAGCAGATCCCTTTGCCCTCCCTCGTATTGATCAGATTATTGATGCTACGGCGGGTTCTGACCGCTTGTGTTTTTTGGACGCTTATTCTGGTTATCATTAGATCAAAATGGAAGTTAAGGACCAGGAGAAGACAGCTTTTATAACTCCCTTTGGAGCCCTCTTCTATGTCTCCATGCCCTTTGGGCTCAAGAGCGCCCACACGACTTATCAACGATGTGTTTAGAATTGTCTTCATAAGCAGATTGGGTGCAATGTTCATGCATATGTGGATGATATTGTGATAAAGTCCAGGAAGGAGGAAACTTTGGTAGATGACCTGAGAGAAACCTTTGACAACCTCCGGGTTTACAAGATGATGCTCAATCCGGACAAATGTGTCTTTGGTGTCCCGGCAGGCAAACTCTTGGGCTTTCTGGTGTCAAACAGGGGCATCGAGGCTAATCCGGAAAAAAATTCAGCAATCACATCTTTGGCTAAACCGGCGTGTATCAATGACGTTCAACGTTTGGCCGGCCGGATTGCGGCTTTGAGCCGGTTTATCGGTCGTATCAGGCAGAAAGCTATCCCTTTATATCAGATGCTAAAGAAAACGGATGACTTTGTCTGGAGCGATGCGGCTGATAAAGCGTTTGAGGATCTGAAGAGGCAGTTAGCTGAACCGCCTGTGCTTGCAGCTCCAATCGATAAAGAGCCTTTACTACTGTATGTGGCTGCTAATGCCAGAGCTGTTAGCGTGGCTATTGTTGTGGAGCGCAAGGAGGCTGGAAAGGAATATCCGGTTCAACGGCTGGTTTATTATATCAGTGAGGTGCTTATTGAATCAAAGCAGAGGTATCCACATTGGCAGAAGCTGGTGTATGGAGTGTTTATGGCAAGCCGGAAGCTCAAACATTATTTTCAGGGTCATCCTATCACAGTGGTCAGTTCAGCCCCTCTGGGAGATATCATTCAAAATAGAGAAGCAACTGGTCGGATTGCCAAGTGGGCTATTGAGCTAGGACCTCACAGGCTCAAATACACACCTCGCACAGCGATTAAATCCCAAGCACTCGTGGACTTCATCAATGATTGGACAGAGTTGAGGGCACCAGAGGAAAAGCCAGATAACATGTATTGGACTATTCACTTTGATGGATCCAGACAGTTGGAGGGCTCGGGGGCTGGAGTCATATTAACTTCCCCACGAGGTGACAAGTTTTGTTATGTCCTCCATTTAATGTTCCCTTGTACTAACAATGTAGCTGAGTATGAGGCCCTACTCCACGTTCTTCGGATGGCTATGGAGATGAACTTAAGCCGGGTTAAGTGCTTTGGTGACTCGGATCTGGTGGCTCAACAGGTAGCTGGCACTTGGGATTCCAAAGACCCACTCATGGCTGCATATCGACGAGAGGTGGACATAGTGGCTGGTCATTTCATGGGTTATCAAGTTGACCATATAGACCGGCGAAAGAATGAAGCGGCGGACTCTTTAAGCCGCCTTGGCTCTCAGCGTAAACCGGTCCCACCAAATGTCTTCCTTGACGTACTCAATAATCCGTCGGTTAAGATACCAACAGAGGAGGAGTTGGCTATTCTTGACCCGGAGGCCCAATTGGTCGCAGCTTTGCATGTTATACCGGATTGGACAATCCCGTACCTAGATTACATGAACCGGGGCGAGTTATCGAAGGATGAAACCTCGACCCGGCAGATAATCCGGTATTCCAAGTGAATGACCATATTCAACGGGGAGTTACATCATTACAGCGTCACAGGGGCAATTCAGCGTTGTGTCTCTCCTCAAGAGGGTTGTGAGATTTTGCAAGAAATCCATGAAGGGGATTGTGGTCACCACGCCGGTTCAAAATCTATGGTGGCTAAAGCTTTTCGTCACGGTTTCTATTGGTTAACATCTCATGCTGAGGATTTAGTCAAGAGGTGCGATGGTTGTCAAAAATTTGCACGCCGCGCTCATATTCCGGCTCAAGAGTTGAGGATGATTCCAATAACTTGGCCATTTGTGACTTGGGGGCTTGATATGGTTGGACCCTTTAAAAGATCCAAGGACAAAAAGACTCACCTATTAGTTGCAGTTGACAAGTTTACCAAATGGGTAGAAGCAGAGCCAGTCAGTAAGTGTGATGTGGCCACGGCAGTTTAGTTCATCAAAAAGGTGATATCCGGTTTGGCTTTCCACACAGTATTATAACTGATAATGGTACTAATCTTTCAAAGGGTGAGATGGAGGAATTTTGCCAACATGAGCACATCCGGCTTGATGTAGCATCAGTGGCTCACCCCCAATCTAATGGTCATGCGGAAAGGGAAAATCAGGAAATCTTGCGAGGTATTAAACCCCGGCTTATGGTTCCTTTAAAACGGACACCGAGTTGTTGGGTGGAGGAGTTGCCTTCTGTATTATGGAGCATTAACACCACACCTAACCGATCTACAGGTTATACGCATTTCTTCATGGTTTATGGAGCAGATGCGTTTCTTCCTAGTGACATCCGTCATGACTCGCCCCGTGTAGCAGCTTATGTTGAAACTGATAATGAGACGGCACGTCAGGACTCACTAGACCTGCTAGATGAGGAGCATGATCTCGCAGCAGCATGTTCGGCGATTTATCAACAAGATCTCCGACGTTATCACAGCCGCCGGGTTAAGACCAGAACCTTTCAAGGGGGAGATCTGGTGCTCCGGCTCATCCAGGATCAGACTGATATGCACAAGTTATCCCCACCTTGGGAAGGACCTTTTGTGGTCAGCAATAATATGCACAACGGGTCATACTACCTCATTGATGTTCGAGAGCACAAAGACTCACGTAAATCGGAGGAGAAGACAAAACGGCTGTGGAATATAGCTCTTCTTCGGCCTTACTATACTTGAGCCACGGGCTCTTCTTATGTACATACTTATGACAATGTATATATTATATAATAAACCGGAGCCTCGAATAAAGCGGGGTCTCAGTTCTTTTTTACATCATGTGTGAGCGTACAAAGAGCTTATACTGACAAAGCGGAGTTTTGTTAAACTGGCCTCTACGGCCGCACGGATATAAAGAATATCACTAGGGGCTTGGTCATATCTGAACCATAGCTACACTTGTTGATCAGTTTAAAACCAAAAAGGGATATCACTAGGGGGCTTGGTCATATCTGAACCATAGCTACACCTCGATCGGTTTAAAACTAAAAAGGGATATCACTAGGGGGCTTGGTTGTTTTCACGCCATAGCTACACCTCTTGATAGGTTTTAAGCCAAAAGGAAATTATGTGGAGCCAAAGCGAATATGTTGCATTTTAGCACAGTTCAAACATAGGTAACCACTGAGCATAGCTCACATATTACCTGTGGGCTCTTTGCTTCTCAAAGAACAGTGAGCTTGAACCCTTGTAATAGGCTATCAAGCCAGGCTTGGAAGCCAGGTGTATTCACCTAAAACCCCGGGTTATCCTGCCTCTTTAAGTAAGCCACTCCGTACAGGTAAACTTGGTATGACCCATCGAATGTTTGACAAGTCAATCCCATGGACCCTGAACTTGTCAAAGTTAAAACGGTGATTGGTTAAAGATTGAGGTCCATCTTAACAGGCTTTGCAAAATGGTTTAACTCAGCGGCCTGGCAGCTCATGAAAAGCCTCGATTTAGGGCCTGGCAGACCATGAAAATCCTTGTATATTTTTTTGTCTTTGTGATTATTTATGATAATGGATTTATGAATATTTTTCTGATAAACCGGTGTTCTTTACAACCCGGCATGCCTTTCAACGCTTAGTTGTGAGTACATGATCAGTTTTAAATCGGTAGTATATTCTTCTGGTCTGGTTTTTGAATAGATGTCACCAACATTATGCAGCTATTATAGCTCAATATGGTTTCTATATGAACCGACAAGAGGGCAAGGAGTTGACAATGCTATGGACTGCTGTTCTTCACCTTTACCATACAAGCAGTTGGTCGGCTAAACGAGGTATGTCACCGATAGTATTTATTTTATCTGGTTTAAATAAATCTCGGACATCCATCCAAGTTATGTATATCTTTTGGGCATCATGACCCGTCTAGTGGTAAACCACTAGGACGCTTTCAAGTTCTTACATGCAGGAACATAAACTATAATGGATTATGCATAAATAGATCCCAGAAGTGGAACAAGTTTTCACAATATCAAGCAACACAAGCATGCTCGATAGCATGGCAGATAAAGGTGTCTCTGCTATCCTATTACAAGGAGCTTCAAAACGGTTTAAATTTAATAATTCTTTCAAGCAGTGGCACGCTATGTCTGATAAACCGGGCGCCGGTTTAGGATGCTTCATCGGGACGGCTTGACGATTGAGGGTCATCTTGTGCAATCACCTCCTCTTCACCCCTCCCCAGACGCTGGAAATCAACTGTTGACCAATCGATTCCGGTTAAAGCTTGAAACACAGCCTCTTCATGGATAAGGCTGGAGGGGTCAATATCAGGAGCGTAAGTATGCTTACGTATTGGAGGCACAAGTTCTTCAACTTCATGGATCATGGTAGGCTGTCTTTTTCCTTCAGCATCGTAAACCGGCTAGAAATGAGATAAGTCTGTGTCCTCTGCCAGTTTGCTGGCTATTGGCCGCATCTCCTTTGTCAGCTTTTGGAGGTCATCATTGTTGAAGTCTGAACCGTCCTCCTTCACACCTGGATATCCTTTAATGATATATGCCGCTTCAAGATCTAGAATCCATGCCTTGGCCTGGATTAGTGCGGTCAGCGCTCCTGCTCTTGCGGCTGCCTTCTTCAGTTCGGTAATCTGGGCTGGTAGCATGGCCAGCTTCTCAAGGGTTTCTTCTATCAATGATGGCGCCGACTTGTTGTATGCTGGAGTGCAAATAGCACGCTGGGATCGAGATTATAGCTGTGCTATTAAGGTGTAAGCCGCTTTAAGCTTCATCTGCATGTCAGAGCCCAGATGAGCAATACGGGTGCCTGTCATGGTTTAATATCAGTAAACTGGTAAATGATAAGATCTCATGAATTAGACAAACAGCATAAGGAGGTACTTACCAACACAGCGGACGTCATGGCGTTGATCTACCGCTTCAGGCCGGTCAGTTCATCTACCACTGGCTTCAGGGCTGCTTCTACGTCCTCGGCTTTCTTGGTTAAACCGGCCTTTTCGGTTTCCCAGTCAGCACGCTCCTTGTTAAAGGTCTCTTTAAACTTCTCCATAGTTGCCAGGGCATTGGTCAGCTCCTCTTTGGCTTTCGAAGCCTCTGCCTGTTGGGACTTCACGTTCTCTTGAAGATCAGCGGTTTGAGCATCCCTATTACTTAGCTCGTCCTGCAAAGGCGAAGATATATCAACAACATGATATGTATTTTCTAAGTACCAAGCGTATAACAAGTTATGCACTTCGTACTTGGGGGCTAATGCCTATTTGCTCTATTATCAACAACTCTTTCACAAGTCTCAAGTACAATGCAAGCGTTATCCTTAACACTTGGGGGCTAATGTACATCTGTTCAAAACTGACGCATTGATTCAAGACCCGGTTTACCTCGCAAAGCTAAACTGGCCCTTGGGGGCTACAGCGATGAAAGCTCCATAACTACACTGATAAAGTATCGGTTTTGTTTTTACTGAGGACATGACATATTGAGGATCAGCATGCAAGGATTAAGACATTACAAAGTCCCGGTTTAAGATTAACATCCTAAACCGGCCCTTGGGGGCTACTTGGGCTGATGTTTAGACTTTGGAGTCAATAAATGAAAGGTGATGAAAAATACCTCATAGCGTTCCTTCATCAGGTTCACCAAACCGGCTTCATAATCACGGTTTGAGTGTAGACGGTTTAAAAAACCGGAGTGGAGTTCTTCAACGCTGAGATGAGCATAGCGTGACAAATCAGTGCTCCATTTACCCTTCTCCATGGCAGCACGCTCTTCCCTGGCACTATGTTTGGCCAGGATGACAGGATGGCCAAGAGAGCTGTGGCCCATGCCAGTAATGATAACATCATCTCCTTGGTCTCCAGTAGTTTTTACGGGCGATGGTGGAGTGTCGGTAGCTCTCACCGGACTAGCCCGGATTGGATCTGTCGGTTCAGTATCAGGCACAATAGTATCAGCTTCTGGTTGTTCGTCGATATTGTGATCTTGAGGGGGTGGCTTGTCAAAGGTGGCTTCAGGATGGGGACCCTCCGGTTCACCAGTTCGTTCCGGTTTACCTGTTTGCTCCTGTTCAAGAACCACCTGGTCTTCAGACGGATTGTTCACCCCGAGCTTTTTTGCTAGGTCAGGCTTTGGCTCTTCAAACAAAAATAAAAGAGGTGAAAAATAAGCATAGTATTCACGATATTAAAATATTCGAGGAAAGGGTTTGAGTACTTACCCAGCTACAGTTTTGAGAGGAGGGAGTTGGGTCGTTGTTGACTCGCCAGAGGATGAGGGAGGTCTCACCTGATAATTTGAATCGGACGGATTAAGAGGCTGTTGGAAATAACCTGCCTTGGGATAAGAATTGTCAAAAGTGGGGGAGTCCTCAGATCGGTGCTTCTGAACAGGGGTGTCAGGTAAACCAGCCGAAGTGACCTGTTGGCCGCTGTGCCGGGTTGTCCGGCGAGCCTCATGTTGCCGCGTCTTCAAAATAAATGTTGGATCCAAGTAAGCAAGAGGATGAGAAAAGCTTACTTTCCGGACCGCTTGACGGGTTTTTTTTGTGTTGGCACAGAGTCTGAACCGGAGGAAAGGGTAATTACCTCTACCTCATCAGCTTGGCTGCCTTCCACGTCCTCCTGATAAGTACCATTGTTAATGAGATGCATGAAAAGGGAGCCAAGTGAATCAAGTTCTACCTCAACTTTCGGTTCATCTGCATCTTCATCAAGTTCCATGTTGATACGTTCAGCTGTTTTCCGCTTCGAGGTTCTCTTGATGGCTTTTGTTTTGGGACAGGATGGCTTTGCCGCATTATCTGCGGGTTTCTTCTTCCAGAATGGATCATCACCCTGTTTATAAACAAAGGAGAAGAATGTTCACGGGTTGAACAAATTAAAAAGATGTCGAAGATAAAAAGGAAGGACAGTACTTATAGCAGGCGGTTTGTTTTTTGTGTAGAAGGGGTTCAAGCTGGTTTGGCGGCAGACAAATTCTGATTCATTCAAAATCTTCTTAACACCTTCAGTGACTTGTTCATCGGTTAACTAAATGTTGATGTGGCGTTGGGAGTCTTCGAATTCACCGGTGTACTCACACATTAAACCGGAGCGGTGGCTTAATGGCAAGATGCTCCAAGATATCCAGCAACGCACAAAGTCGACGCCCGATAAACCGTTGGCCATAAAGGCTCGGAGTTTGGCGAGTTGAGGGGCATATGAGGCCCGTTCCGCAGCACTTAAACATTGCGGGAATGGATGAGTGTTGGAAAGCCGGTGGGCACGATAGCATGGCAGAGGGTTCTCATCTTCAGGGGAGGTATCCTTATAGTAGAACCAAGTTTGGTTTCAGTCCTTGGGATTACTATGCAGCTTGGCATGAGGGAACTCAACCTCTTTCCATTTTTGAATAGAGGCGCCACCAAGTTCAGTGTTGGGACCGTCTACAAATTATGTGTGCCTGTTCAGATGAAAAAAATCCTGGAACAACTCAGCAATTGGTTCTTCTTGTAAGTACACTTCACAGAAGACTTGGAAGTTGCATATATTGGACACCGAGTTGGGTCCAATATCTTGAGGGTGGCGCTGGAAACTGGCAAGAACATCTCAGAAAAACTTCGACCCAGGCAGTTTGAAACCACGGCCTATGTGGTCAACAAAAACCACTACCTCACCCTGCTTCGGGGTAGGAGGATTCTCTGTTCCTGGAACTCGCCACTGGATCTCAGTCTTCTTGGGAAAAGTACCAATATTGACCATTCCGTTCAACTGTTCTTGGTAACCCGGGAAGGAGCCCAGTTGCAAGCATAAAACTATTTGGCCATTGCAAACGAAAGGCTGAAAAGAAATACCGGTTTACAAATCATTCATGGTGGTACATAAGGTGCGACGGGATAAAGATACACAGGTATGTAAGTTTGCGTAAATCGGAGGCTGATACAATAATGAATGACAAGGTAATATCAGAACAAAGGTATACACATGGTGTTAAACCAGATTATAACAATGGAGGTAAAAAGGGCTTGCTGGTTCACCACGGGACTAATGGTATGTGATAGGTTGTTTTTACAAAGGTAAAACCGCCTACGTGGTAAAGAGGATACAGAGCTAAGGTAAAAATGAATAAGTAAGGTGAAACAGGTTCCACAAGGGGACATGGAAATTTTGGATCTACCGAAAGACAGGAAAGAAAAAATATTTTGACCTAAAAGGGTTGGACCCAAAGCAGTTTGTAATGGTTCAGATCAGTTTTTCACGCACAAAAGGTTTGTTGTGGTAGTGAAAGGTAAACCATTACGAGGAATATATCAAACTTGAGTTTTTCTACCCATAGACTAAGGAGGAACAGGGAAGAGCCGCACCAGAGCCCTGAGGAACTTCGATGAACTGCGAAGAACGAGGAAACCCTAGACAGATCTATAGGGGGGAAAGGAAAAGACTTACAGCAATTGATTGAAGCATTCTGGTGCAACCAGGTTGATGCAGCGGTCGGCGGAGAGATGGAGGCAAAGCTCGGTGATGGCGGCGGCGCTCAGGGACAGATATGTCGCAAGGAGGAAGAAGAGGTGAAGGAGACAAAGGGGAAAAAGAGAAGGGCACGTGGTCCTATTTATAAGGTGAACCGATAAGCGACAGGTGCGTAAATTGAGGAGCTGGATATGGATAGTTAATAAGGATGTCGCCTCGAGGGTTGGATATTCATTAATGAAGGGTATCTTTGGCTTCAACGGGTAGATGACGTCATAACGATTTATGGCTGATTTAAAGGATGACGTCACGTCGATTTACCAGATTTATATGAAGGTGCCAGGGCAAGAATTTTTCTAAGTATTGAAGATTGACATGAACAAGTCCAAATCAATCTGGGGCCTAATGTTGGGGATATGGTTACTGAAGGTAAACCGACTGGGAGTGGCCGGGTTAGCTCCATGAAGATAGAAGCCCATGAAGATGTGAAGATGGTGGTGCTTTACGAAGGCCCAAGGCCCAAAGGCAGGTTAAAGCCTGTAGATGTGAACCGACTTTATCATGTAACTTGTATTGTAAGTGAGAGGAATAGAGACCGAGCCGGACACCTCTATGATCCGGCCTTGGGACTCTGTAAACCGGCGGGCGTCAACCTATGTATATAAAGGGACGACCCGGCCATGGTTTGGGGACACAGACAACAACTCGAGAGCTAGGCAAAGCGGATTCACTCCCTGGTCATCGAAACCCTAGCAATACCAATCACAACTAGACGTAGGCTTTTACCTTCATCGAAGGGGACGAACTAGTATAAAACCTCTCGTGTCCCCTTGTCTAGTTTAACCCCTTTAAGCTAACCCGTAGCGATGGCTCCACGACTAAGTCCTTTCACGTGGACATCTATCATGACAAACCCACGACAAGAGTGGTACGGTAATCCTGTTCTGGAGGTCATGTTACTTGACCATGGCGAACCTATGAACTATGCAGAAGCGATGATGAGCCCAGATTCTGCAAAATGGCTTGAGGCCATGAAATCTGAGATGGGATCCATGTATGAGAACAAGTGTGGACTTCGGTTGACTTGCCTGATGATCGGCAAGCAATAGAGAATAAATGGATCTTCAAGAAGAAGACTAATGCTGACCGGTAATGTTATTGTCTACAAAGCTCGACTTGTTGTGAAAGGTTTTTGACAAGTTCAAGGAGTTGACTACGATGAGACCTTCTCGCCCGTAGCGATGCTTAAGTCTGCCCGGATCATTTTAGCATTTGCCGCATTTTATGATTATGAAATTTGGCAAATGGATGTCAAAACTGCATTCCTAAATGGATATCTTAAAGAAGAGTTATAGATGATGCAACCAGAAGGTTTTGTCGATCCAAAAGGTGCTAACAAAGTGTGCATGCTCCAGCGATCCATTTATGGACTGGTGCAGGCCTCTCGGAGTTGGAATATACGCTTTGATAGTGTGATCAAAGCATATGGTTTTATACAGACTTTTGGAGAAGCCTGTATTTACAAGAAAGTGAGTGGGAGCTCTCTAGCATTTCTAATATTATATGTGGATGACATATTGTTGATTGGAAATAATACAGAATTTCTGGATAGCATAAAAGAATACTTGAATAAGAATTTCTTAATGAAATACCTCAGTGAAGCTACTTATATATTGGGCATCAAGATCTACACAGATAGGTCAAGACGCTTAATTGGACTTTCACAAAGCACATACCTTGATAAAGTTTTGAAGAATTTAAAAATGGATCAGTCAAAGAAAGGGTTCTTGCCTGTGTCACAAGGTGTGAAGTTGAGTCAGACTCAATGTCCAACCACTGTAGAAGATAGAGAGAAAATGAAAGGCATTCCCTATGCTTCAACCATAGGTACTATCATGCATGCAATGTTGTGTACCAAACCTGATGTGTGCCTTGCTATACGTTTAGCAGGGAGGTACCAAAGTAATCCAGGAGTGGATCACTGGACGTCGCTCAAGAACATCTTGAAATGCCTGAAAAGGACTAAGGGTATGTTTCTCGTTTATGGAGGTGACAAAGAGCTCGTCGTAAATGGTTACGTCGATGCAAGCTTCGACACTGATCCGGATGACTCTAAGTCACAAACCGGATACGTATTTATATTGAATGGTGGAGCCGTCAGTTGGTGCAGTTCCAAGCAGAGCGTTGTGGAGGGATCTACGTGTGAAGTGGAGTACATAGCTGCTTTGGAAGCAGCAAATGAAGGAGTCTGGATGAAGGAGTTCATATCCGATCTATGTGTACTACCTACTGCATCGTGTCTTATGAAAATCTTCTGTGACAATGCTGGAGCAATTGCCTTGCCGAAGGAATCCAGATTTCACAAGAGAACCAAACACATCAAGAGATGCTTCAATTCCATCCGCGATCAAGTCAAGGAGGGAGACATAGAGATTTGCAAGATACATACGGATCTGAATGTTGCAGACCTGTTGACTAAGCCTCTCTCATGAGCAAAACATGATCAACACCAAGTGTTAGAATCATTACTATGTAATCTAGATCATTGACTCTAGTGCAAGTGGGAGACTGAAGGAAATATGCCCTAGAGGCAATAATAAAGTTGTTATTTATATTTCCTTATATCAAGATAAATGTTTATTATTCATGCTAGAATTGTATTAACCGGAAACTTAGTACATGTGTGAATACATAGACAAATAGAGTGTCCCCAGTATGCCTCTACTTGACTAGCTCATTAATCAAAGATGGTTAATTTTCCTGACCATAGACATGTGTTGTCATTTGATGAACGGGATCACATCATTAGAGAATGATGTGATGGACAGAGACCCATCCATTAGCTTAGCATAAATGATTTTTTATTAGTTTTATTGCTATTGCTTTCTTCATGACCTATACATATTCCTCTGACTATGAGATTATGCAACTCCCGAATACCGGAGGAACACTTTGGGTGCTATAAAATGTCACAACATAACTGGGTGATTATAAAGATGCTCTAGAGGTGTCTCCGATGGTGTTTGTTGAGTTGGCATAGATCAAGATTAGGATTTGTCACTCCGAGTATCTGAGAGGTATGTCTGGGCCCTCTCGGTAATGCACATCACTATATGCCTTGCAAGCAATGTGAATAATGAGTTAGTTACAGGATGATACATTATGGAATGACTAAAGAGACTTGCTAGAAATGAGATTGAACTAGGTAGGATGATACCGACGATCGAATCTCGGGCAAGTAACATACTGATGACAAAGGGAATCGCGTATGTTGTTATGCGGTTTGACCGATAAAGATCTTCGTAGAATATGTAGGAGCCAATATGAGCATCCAGGTTCCGGTTTTGGTTATTGACCGAGGAGGTGTCTCGGTCATGTCTACATAGTTCTCGAACCCGTAGGGTTCGCACGCTTAACGTTCGATGATGATTTTGTATTATATGAGTTATGTGTTTTGATGACCGAATGTTGTTCGGAGTCTCGGATAAGATCATGGACATGACGAGGAGTATCGAAATAGTCAAGACATAAAGAATGATATATTGGACGATGTTATTCGGACACCGGAAGAGTTTCGGGAGGTACCGGGTAAAAACGGAGTGCCGGAGGGGTTACCGGAACCCCACGAGGAAGTAATGGGCCAACATGGGCCTTAGGGGAAAGAGAGAGCAGGCCACGAAGAGGTGGCATGGGCCCCACCCCATGGGGAGTATGAATAGGACTAGGGGAGGGGGCACTGCCCCCCTTTCCCTCTCTCGCTCCCTCTCCCTTCCTTCTCCCCCTTCCACCAAGTGGAATCCTACTAGGACTTGGAGTCCTAGTAGGACTCCTCTCTCTTGGCGCGCCCTACAGGGGCCGGCCGGCCTCCGTCTCTCCTCCTTTATATACGGAGGCAGGGGGCATTCTAGAACACACAAGATCAATTGTCTTAGCCGTGTGCGGTGCCCCCTCCATGGTTTACCACCTCGGCCATATCGTCGTAGTGTTTAGGTGAAGCCTTGCACCGGTAAATCCAGCATCACCGTCGCCATGTTGTCATGCTTACGGAACTCTCCCTCGTCCTCAACTGGATCAAGAGCTCGAGGGACGTCACCGTGATGAACGTGTGCTGAACACAGAGGTGCCATATGTTCGGTACTTGGATCGGTTGGATCGTGAAGACGTTCGACTAAATCAACCGCATTACTAAACGCTTCCTCTTTCGATCTACGAGGGTACATGGACACACTCTCCCCTCTCGTTGCTATGCATCTCCTAGTTATGTGATCATACGATTTTTTTTAAATACTACATTCCCCAACTGTCGTGGAATTATCACGACAGATGTCCTAGTTGAAAGGACTTAGTCATGAGGCCAACGCATCTATGTGGTAGCTCGAGAGGGGTTGAGCGGGACGAAAGACGCGAGGTTTTACCCAGGTTCGGCCCCTCGCGGTGGAGGTAAAAGCCTACATCTTTCTTCATTGATATTGATGATGATCATCACGATTACAGGGATGCTCTATTTCGAGAGCTATTGACTTGCTTGTCTAAACCTAACTTGTGAAATCCGTCTCTCTTGGGGTGCCCTGCCCCTCCTTATATATGTTGAAGGGGCGGCTTACATGACTAGTCCTATTAGGATTAGGATTACTCTATTACAAGTGGAGTCCTAGTCTTGCTTCCTTTGTAAGGGAATATTCCTTATGCTTTCCTCTTAAGCCGGCCCACCATAACATAACTAGTCTTCCATGAACCACCTGTCGGGCCATCGGGTCTTGTTGTTCCTCTGACCCACCTGCCGGGTTACCAATGAGTCACCAGGCCCAGCTGGGTCATCGGTGAGTGGAGAGATCCGGGCGGGTCACTTCGTGAGTCGCCAAGTCAGGGCGGGTCACCAGTGAATCGCCAAGTCCGTCCGGGTCATTCCGCGGGGTATATCCCCGACATTAGCCCCCAGTTTAATTTGGATTTATCCATGTTAAACTTATCCTGCAAAATAAACACAAGAACAAATTTGACAGGTTGTGCTCTGGGTTAAAAATTCTTGTAAGCCGGCACCTGATCATTCTGATGTCCTTGTCATTTCCTTCTTCTAGAAACTCCGGGTCAATAGGACATCTTCATAATCAATTTTGCTATCATTGGTTTCTCACCAAAAAATATTGTGAAGAATAATTCATTTGATTCAGCTACCAATGCTTAACAAAAAATATTAGTCTTGAAATACTCATCTGATTTTCAACCGGCTTGAAGATGTAGAACTTGCCGGTTTATCATTGCCAAAATATCCGGTTTGTAAATATTGATAGCATCGTGTCATAATCGCTGCCAACGCGGGGTCATAGTTATTGGTCACACCGAGTCATGATTGTTGGTGACGCCAGGTCAATCTGGTTTGCTTAAAACTAAAAATTCGAAGATATTTGTCCCTTATATCCATATTACATATAGCCCCCAAGTCTTGAGCAGAAACAAAGTGAGGACTTAAGACTTGCTTCAATATAAATACTGCCACTTTGAAGAAATCCATGTTGTTCATCTTAGTAAAGACTGAATACTCCATATATGTAGCCCCTAAGTGACGGGTTGTCATGCTTCCAGCAACCTGGGACTTGTAATTGCCTTATACTCATAAAAACTTCAACCAGTGTAGCCCCCAAGGGCCGAGTCATTATGCAATAATGAGCAGGGACTTTATAAATATGATCATATAGACTTGAACAACAACGTGTAGCCCCCAAAGGCCGGCTCAATAAGATAATATTGAGCCGGGACTTTATATATACTTCTTTGAAAAGAACCTCATATGATGTAACCCCCATCATGGGGCTTGAACCCACGTCCACAAGGTTTAAGAGCTTTGTGCTTTACCAACTGAGCAGTGGACCCTTCAATATAATGGAATAAAACATGTGTACCTTGAATTGTTGACAGGAGCAATTGGTAGCCCCCAAGGGCAGGCTCATTATAATGTGATGTGTCGGGTCTTCAATAAGGCCAGTAAAAATGACTTTGCATTAGCCCCCAAGTGCCATGGTGCATGCTGGCAGTGACATGGGACTTGCATATTTGATGTGATCTCAACTTGAATAATGTAGGCCCCAAGTGCCGGGTCGTAAGCCTGCAGCGACTCGGGACTATTCCCTCCATTGTAAAAATAAATCATGTCCATTAATAAAATAATAACCGTTGCGCTGAAGCGACTTTGAAGACCTCCATCATAATATTGGATATTGATAACCATAATAAAAATCCAGCCATGTTGGCTATTAAAGATTTGAATAATATAACCCGGTTTGAAAAACCGGTTCATGTGATATTGAATCATACTACCGGTTTAGGATACCTATGCAGTAAGGGTGATAACCCAATCTATAGAAGCCAAAAACTTCCAAATGTTTATGATTGTCATATATGGCGACTTATCATCCAAAGTCAAGCCGGGTTAATCGAAACCACATATATGCTTCAGATATGAAAAAAAAGTCCCAAGACGTACCCAAAAGACTGTTTTAAAAAAACTTAAGCAAAATAGAAAGAAGAACTTGAGGTTTCTGATTCGAATAAGATCAGTAAACCGGACCAAAGGGGTTAAGCTAGGATTCGAATACGATCATGTACCCCCCAGTGGCTTTGGCGTTGCGCCGATCAAGAGGGTACGGACAGCTATGTTCTCTTTGGTTCGAATATGATCTATGTTTGAACAGGAAGCCCCCAAATGACCTGTAAACGTGGCTATGAGCCAGATCAAAGGGTAATCATAGCTTAGTTCAATAAGCTAGAAGCCCCCAAGTGATATATTTTTGAGTTGTGCTCGCCGGGTGCCTATGTTTGAGTTGTGTTGTGCAACAAACTCTCTTTGGTCCCTATAAATTTTTCTGAAAACTCAAACTTGCGAGAGATGAATTCTTTTTAAACCGAAATTTCAAACCGGAGATTTAGAGCTTCAAAGCTTTGTGGGAGACAGGTTTACCTGAGCTGGATTGTAAACCGAAGCATCATTGTGAGCCGGAAATTTTCTGACGGCCTTTACATTTTTACCAATATGGCGGTAGCCTCCAGGACCGGGTTATCTTCCCTCTAATGATCCGGAGTTCTTGAGCCTGCTGAAACTGGCAAGATTTGTTGAGTCATGTCATCACAGCCCCTGAATCTTAAGACGACTCGAGGAGCTGTCTTGAGATTCTCCATATTCGACCATGATATAAACCGGTATGAGTCATTCAATGGCTCAGCGATATAACAATCCCTTTTGCAGCAGACAACTTGTCCTGCATTAGAAAACTTACAAGCCAGAGTGATTGCTCCTTTAAAGAAAGCAATATGTAATATAAAAAATATACCGGATGGATTTCACCTGATGCGTCAGGTCAGTAATTATCACCGTGGAGTTGATGATCACCGGGTGAAGCTGAAAATAAGCACGGCCGAGTCGGCCGCGGGAGCAGACAGATGAGTCGGCCGCGGCGTTGTAAACCGGCGCGGGCGGGAGAATCGGTCGCGGGGGCGGACAATAAGTCAATCGCGTGTGTTGATGTAGCGGGGGTGGCAACCTGCGCAGAATGAGCGCTAGTGCAAAAATAATATTTGCTCACGCCCCTTTCGTAACACCTTTTTGTAAGGAACAATGGTCCTGTGAAAAAATATCATAGACCAAGTATTTGTTCTTTGATAAAAACAATATGTGTTAAGAAAAAATAATCTTTAGATGAATATCACCTGATTTGTTTGGATGACGGATGATCCCTTCAATCGCGATAGAGGCGGCTCAGGCAGACCAACGGCTCAAAATAGTCCCGGCGGTTTAGACAGACCGGCAACTCCCAGCGGCCCAACACGTTAAAGGCAGCTCATGGCCCCGACAGCTCTCACACCTCCAAGTTAGTAGCAATGCAAAACGTTGTGCTACTGACACCATAGCGCTAGGGGATGTTGGATGCAGCAATTCAGTGGCCTTTTGAATAGCCAAAATATGCTCCCTTTCTCGGAGACCTGTTCGTTGCAATCTCCACCACTGTTGACCTTTGACTTGGTCACGGCGGCTCTGAAAACAGCCATGGAAATGACTTGGCGAAGGTGGAGCATCACTAAAGCAGACCGCAAGCGAGCTGAAGATGAGACGGCTCGACACGACTTGGCCAGGTTGCAACGGCGGCGGGTATAGCCGTGGGCGAAGGCATGGCAGTGAGGTAAGACAGCGATGTAGTTGTTTGAGGTCCGGCGGCTTAGGGCGCGGATGGCGAGACCGCCTGGCTCAGGGCGCGGTTTGGATGACGGGCGCTCGTCTTGCAGCAACAGCAGGCGGTTTTAGATAAAGACCGCAGTTTCAAGTCAGTGCAAGCGGGCGGCTCGGAAGTGAACATCACGGCGGCTCACCCGGCATTCCCTTGACGATGGCGGGTTAAACGCAGTAGGCAGATCGAGCGTAGCGGATCGGAACCCGTGAACGGGCGGATCCGATGATAGGCACAGCAGCCGGCGAGTTAGCATCGCGGAGTGGAGTGGCAACGGGGCGCGGGCCTGAGGGCCGCGGGGGCCAGAGCAGAGGACACCCATAAGGCGGTCTGGCCAACGCAGGACTAGGCGAGCGGCAATGGGGGCGGCTGACGGAAGGAGTCACCGCGAGGCGATGGAAGCGGCGTCTGACTCGGAGTCGAATAGGAACTGCTAGCGATGTAGTGGATCTGGCGTGGCGGCTCGGGGCGGACAACTAGGCCGCTTGACCGGGGCGACTCAGGGCACAGCTCGGACATCAGGCACTCGTCTCACGGCGGCAGTAGCAGCAGAAGCGAAGAAACAGATCGCGATGGTGACAGCAGCAGGAGGTGTGTCAACAGGCAGAGACTCGATCAGGCTGACTGGGCAATGGTTCAAGACCGGGCGGCGGCTCTCAGCAGAAGAGGCCGAGTCGAAGGTGGTCAGGGGGTAGCTCTTGACGACAGAGGAAACGGCACGGCAAACCGGACAGAGCCGGGACATGACAGAGGCGGAGGCAAGCGCGGCGGCGGTTCAATGCGAGGGTTTTGCCTGGCAGCTCCTCGGCAACGGAAAGCCGGCGACGCGGCGAGCCATGGCAACGGCAGGACGATCCGACTGTAGCTCAAAGGCACTCGCGAACTTCAGCCGAGTCCTTTTTCCGAGTCGTAGAGTTTTGACCAATCATTGTTTTGAGCAATTAGGTTTCTTGCTTCAGAACGTAGTTCCTTTCTGTGTATAGTCATATTTCCTTTAATGTAATGATGATTGTCTCCTCGATTCGTATATCCACAGAAATCCTGGCTTTCTTTCTCTTCCTCGTACTGTAGTATTAGCACACCATGCGATTGATTCAGACACAGGTTGAGATTTTGGCACTAGTGCATGATTTTGGCACTAGCAATCGCCGCCGGCCAGCTGTCCAAGGCCACAGAAAATATTACTAGGAAGCCCGTGTTTTCCAGTGCGCCACGACCGGCCGGCTCGAAACTTGATCCAGTATATCTCAGAAACAATAGCAGTCGGACACGGCTACTGTACATCTCGGAACTTACAGCAAAAATTCTTGTAGGCCTCAAGATGGCGACTTGCGGCGGTGCACAAGATGCAACCCTAATTTCTTTGATCTCAGTCTTGCACATGCTGGATCCAAAAACAATGATCTTGTCGGCTTTTCATCATCCAATGAAATCGTGAGCTTCTCGAACCCTAGGAGAGATCCCTCTAAGAACTCAACACCATCGTGGGCAGGCCCCACGGTGGGCGCCAACTGTCGTGGAATTATCACGACAGATGTCCTAGTTGAAAGGACTTAGTCATGAGGCCAACGCATCTATGTGGTAGCTTGAGAGGGGTTGAGCGGGACGAAAGATGCGAGGTTTTACCCAGGTTCGGCCCCTCGCGGTGGAGGTAAAAGCCTACATCTTTCTTCATTGATATTGATGATGATCATCACGATTACAGGGATGCTCTATTTCGAGAGCTTTTGACTTGCTTGTCTAAACCTAACTTGTGAAATCCGTCTCTCTTGGGGTGCCCTGCCCCTCCTTATATATGTTGAAGGGGCGGCTTACATGACTAGTCCTATTAGGATTAGTATTACTCTATTACAAGTGGAGTCCTAGTCTTGCTTCCTTTGTAAGGGAATATTCCTTATGCTTTCCTGTTATGCCGGCCCATCATACCATAAGCCGGTCTTCCATGAACCACCTGTCGGGCCATCGGGTCTTGTTGTTCCTCTGACCCACCTACCGGGTTACCAATGAGTCACCATGCCCAGCTGGGTCATCAGTGAGTGGAGAGATCCGGGCGGGTCACTTCATGAGTCGCCAAGTTAGGGCGGGTCACTAGTGAATCGCCAAGTCCGGCCGGGTCATACTTCCGGCTGGGTCATTCCGCGGGGTATATCCCCTACCCACCCCGGATCCACGGGTACTAGTTAGGGATGCATGTGTCGATGCATCCAATCGTGGAGGCTTGGACCCGGACCCGATGGCTGATGCCGAGTGAGTACTGGAAGGAGATGCCTTCTACTCTTCCTATTGAAGTGTTGAGATGTGGATGGGTGGCGCAGTCTTGAGATTTGGACGTTGGGGCGGCGGCCCGAGATGGTGGTCTAGGCTCTTGGACGGCCATCATGGTGGCGATGGTGACTATGCCTCTGCTATGGGGGCGACGAGGGGGGGTAGCGCTAGTGGCTATGGAACATTCTCTATCACTAGCTATGCCAGCGCTCAGACCCGGGCGGGTATGGAGGTCTGTGCTCGTCGCGGTTGTCCCATGGGCCTCTATTGAGCTATCGGGTGAAAGCACCGCGCTTCGGCGCCGACTTGCGCAGGCGTCATTCTCCTATGTAGGTCATTGTTGGCTTCTCGTGTCTCTGTGTCAAGGTTCCACGTGAAGACTTTTATCTACTATTGACTCAGAAATGACCACAGTTTGCGCCTTCTCCCTCCCGAGGGTGCTGTCGTGGATCTTAGGTGTTCTATGGCATGGTGTGGCATAGTCTTTAGTCAATCCTATATTCTTTCTTGGCAACATAGTGTGCACGTGTGTTGTCTGGTTATCTTGGGTCTACTTTGTAAGAGGACCGCCTCACTACCTTGCATCATTCGGTTGTGTACTTTGATATATGTTTTATCTATAATGCAGGCGATAACTTGTTTCGTGTGCAACAGGGGCACCTGCCAAGGTCTCAACACTACATCTACATGTGTGATTATGTAGTGTCACTACCTGTTAATTGCCGAGTGTCAAGTTGTTTGCCGAGTGGTTCTTGTGGGGCACTGGGGACTAGGCAAAGTCCTTCCTAACCCAAGTGAGGTCGAAAAGCAACTGGCGCACAACCGCAACTCGAAAAATAGTAGCGGAGCTAGACAGGGAATGTTGAAGCGACAAATGGCAAATACAGCAATACCTGAGGGGCCCAAAGAATATAATCTTTGTAACATATAACTTTTGTAACTAAGCACCTTCATCTTCAGTCATTTTTGTCAAGGTTGGGGTGCCTCTATCAAGTGTTTTTCTCCCATAGCATGTAGTGTGTCATAAACATAGTAGGAGGGCTCATTCCACATCTTTTGGATGGGGGGGAGGCGGGTCCCATATTACAATATGCTAACGATTTAATTATTTTCATGGAGCGTGATATGACAAAAGCTAGAAATATGAAGCTGGTTTTATGTCTCTTCAAACAACTATCTAGTTTGAAAATAAATTTCCACAAAAGTGAGAATTGTTCTACTTTGGGCGCGTCAAGGAGGAACAGGAAAACTATAGACATTTGTTCGGTTGTGAACTTGGACCCTTACCTTTTTTGCAGGAAAACTTCTAATTTATTCATCTTCAATCATGGCAGTACAACAAAACCAAAAATAATAAAATTTAGATTAAGATCCGTAGACCACCTAGCGACGATTATAAGCACTCAAGCGAGTCGAAGGCACGCCACCGTCATTGCTCCTCCCTCGTTGGTGTTGGGAAAAACTTGTTGTATTAAACAATTAGGAAGTCATTGTGTTAAGGCCCCATAGGATCAGTGCACCAGAATAGCACCCACCGTCGATGAATAGTAGCGTATATCAAAAGGATCCAACCTAAAGACACACGAATATAGACAAACGACAACACATCCGAGCAGATCCTCCAAAGACAGATCCATTAGAGACACACCTCCTCACGCCCACAGATGATGCTAGATGCACCACCGGGATGAGGGCTAGGCAGGGAGAACCTTATTCCATCTTTAGGGAGACACCGCCATCTTGTCTTCCTGAGCAGGACACAAACCCTAAGAAAACTCAAAAAAATATCTAAAAAGGAGCCCTCCCACTGGAAAGGGTCAGGATCCATCGCGCCCCAATGGCCCTAGGGCCACCAAAGAGGAAGCGGACCATCGGCGGCACCGGCAAGAGGCAGAGGAACCCTAGCCTTTTCTTGGAGAGGAGGTAGCGGCTTGAAGCGATGGATCCTTGCCTTTTAGTTACCTAGGGATCCCCACTAGTAGAAAACAGGGCTTTGGTTCGGTCCTGGTTAGCCCATTAGTCCCGGTTCAGCCACGAACCGGGACCCATGGGGGCATATGTCAGGACCCCGATTCTAAGTCACACCGACCTAGCCTGTAACACCTCATATCACTTTGCAGCCTCACGCACGGTATCCCCACGGGTGTCGCCTTACCATGGCCCGGGACCGTTTGCGCCTTTTGTCTCACGTATATGATAGTGTCGCTA
The DNA here is from genome assembly GCF_003073215.2 of Triticum urartu. Lineage (NCBI taxonomy): Eukaryota > Viridiplantae > Streptophyta > Magnoliopsida > Poales > Poaceae > Triticum > Triticum urartu. The sequence goes on along the minus strand of NC_053028.1, from coordinate 497,642,568 downwards.
GCATCCATATGACAGAGAACCCAGGCTGACATGGCTAGTCATGAACCCAAAGTGACACTAACTTACAGGAAGAGGCATACATGACCCAGCAACGAACGTGTCGATCAACAGCGAGTGAATCCTAAGTCATAGCAAGCTACAAGGACTTAAAGGATCACCGTGTGACATTTCCCTGAAGGGACAGACACATGAACGAAGAAGGACACATGCCGGCCAGCCTAAGTGTTCCGGAGCAGTAGCAATTGGGCTAGCAGGACTCCGGTAATCCGGGCTATAGCAGGCTACCATGGCTAAGTGGAAGCACTAGGAAACATTTCTCAGTAAGAGAGGCTACCAAGGATAAACAACTAGATAGTCAGATCCCACACATACCAAGCATTTCAATAACATACACACAATATGCTCGATATGTGCAGATACAACATGGCATCACAACATGACTCTACAACTCAAGTATTTTATTCATTAGGCTCCGAGGAGAGAGATATTACAAACATGGGTCTCATGACCCAAGATTCAGAGCATACAACTCAAAGCACATACATAAGCTTAACATGTCTGAGTACAGACATCTACAAATGAAAAAGGCTGAGAAGCCTGACTATCTACCAGATCCTACCGAGGGCACAAGTTCGTAGCCGAGGTATCAAGCTAAACATCTAAGTCCACACGGAACTACTAGGGAGACTGGCGTCTCTCTGCAAAAACATAAAATAAGCAAATGTGAGTACAAATGTACCCAGCAAGACTTACATCAGAACTAGCTACATATGCATAGGTATCAACAAAGGGGGTGGTGGAGTTTAACTGCAGCAAGCCAACTTTGACTCAGTGGCTAACCTGAACTACTACTGCAAATAACTCTTTGAGGTGGCACACACGAGTCCACATATTCACCATATCAATACACCACTATGGATCCTCTCCCGTCTCCCTACGAGAACGCCATCCATAGCACTCACGCTTATCTTGCGCATTTTAGAGTATCCACTTTCACTTGTCTATGAACGATGCAATGGGTCCAAGTTTCCATATCCGAGGAATCCGGCTATTCGAATAGATAATGATAACCCTGCAGGGGTGTACCTCTTCACACACGCTCTCGCCACTTACCACCATGTACACATCGTGTACCGCGGGAACCTTCAAGAGGAAGCCTAGCGAGGGAGTCGTTGTTGGGTTTCATAGTAATTTCAAAAAATTTCCTACGCACACGCAAGATCATGGTGATGCACAGCAACGAGAGGGGAGAGTGTTGTCTACGTACCCACGCAGACCGACTGCGGAAGCGTTGACACAACATAGAGGAAGTAGTCGTACGTCTTCACGATCCAACCGATCCAAGCACCGTTACTCCGGCACCTCCGAGTTCTTAGCACACGTACAGCTCGATGACGATCCCCGGGCTCCGATCCAGCAAAGCGTCGGGGAGGAGTTTCGTCAGCACGACGGCGTGGTGACGATCTTGATGTTCTACCGATGCAGGGCTTCGCCTAAGCACTACAACGATATGACCGAGGTGGAATATGGTGGCAGGGGGCACCGCACATGGCTAAGGAACGATCACGTGGATCAACTTGTGTGTCTAGAGGTGCCCCCTGCCTCCGTATATAAAGGAGCCAAGGGGGAGGGGGCCGCCGGCCAGGAGGAGGGCGCAGGAGGAGTCCTACTCCTACCGGGAGTAGGGCCCCCCCCCCCCCCCAAATCCTAGTTGGACTAGGATTCCCCGAGGGGGAAAGAGAGAGAGGGGGGCCGGCCACCTCTCCTAGTCCTAATAGGAGTAGGGGAGGGGGGAGGCGCGCGGCCATCTTGGGCTGCCCCTTTCTCCTTTCCACTAAAGCCCATTAAGGCCCATATGGCTCCCGGGGGGTTCCGGTAACCTCCCGGTACTCCGGTAAAATCCCGATTTCACCCGGAACACTTCCGATGTCCAAATATAGACTTCCAATATATCAATCTTTATGTCTCGACCATTTCGAGACTCCTCGTCGTGTCCGTGATCACATCCGGGACTCCGAACTAAATTCGGTACATCAAAATGCATAAACTCATAATAACTGTCATCGTAACGTTAAGCGTGCGGACCCTACGGTTCGAGAATAATGTAGACATGACTGAGACACATCTCCGGTCAATAACCAATAGCGGGACCTGGATGCCCATATTGGCTCCTACATATTCAACGAAGATCTTTATCGGTCAGACCGCATAACAACATACGTTGTTCCCTTTGTCATCGGTATGTTACTTGCCCGAGATTCGATCGTCGGTATCCAATACCTAGTTCAATCTCGTTACCGGCAAGTCTCTTTACTCGTTCCGTAATACATCATCCCGGAACTAACTCATTAGTTGCAATGCTTGCAAGGCTTATGTGATGTGCATTACCGAGAGGGCCCAGAGATACCTCTCCAACAATCGGAGTGACAAATCCTATTCTCGAAATATGCCAACCCAACATCTACCATTGGAGACACCTGTAGAGCTCCTTTATAATCACCCAGTTACGTTGTGACGTTTGGTAGCACACAAAGTGTTCCTCCGGCAAACGGGAGTTGCATAATCTCATAGTCATAGGAACATGTATAAGTCATGAAGAAAGCAATAGCAACATACTAAACGATCGGGTGCTAAGCTAATGGAATGGGTCATGTCAATCAGATCATTCAACTAATGATGTGATCCTGTTAATCAAATAACAACTCTTTGTTCATGGTTAGGAAACATAACCATCTTTGATTAACTAGCTAGTCAAGTAGAGGCATACTAGTGACACTCTGTTTGTCTATGTATTCACACATGTATTATGTTTCCGGTTAATACAATTCTAGCATGAATAATAAACATTTATCATGATATAAGGAAATAAATAATAACTTTATTATTGCCTCTAGGGCATATTTCCTTCAGTCTCCCACTTGCACTAGAGTCAATAATCTAGTTCACATCGCCATGTGATTTAACAGCAATAGTTCACATCACCATGTGATTAACACCCATAGTCCACATCGATATGTGACCAACACCCAAAGGGTTTACTAGAGTCAATAATCTAGTTCACATTGTATTATGTGATTAACACCCAAAGAGTACTAAGGTGTGATCATGTTTTGCTTGTGAGATAATATTAGTCAACGGGTCTGTCACATACAGATCCGTAAGTATTTTGCGAATTCTATGTCTACAATGCTCCACATGGAGCTACTCTAGCTAATTGCTCCCACTTTCAATATGTATCTAGATCGAGACTTAGAGTCATCCAGATCTGTGTCAAAACTTGCATTGACGTAACTTTTTACGACGAACCTTTTTGTCACGTCCATAATCGAGAAACATATCCTTATTTTACTAAGGATAATTCTGACCGCTGTCCAGTGATCTACTCCTAGATCACTATCGTACTCCCTTGCTAAATCAGTGCAGGGTATACAATAGATCTGGTATACAGCATGACATACTTTATAAAACCTATGGCCAAGGCATAGGGAATGACTTTCATTCTCTTTCTATCTTCTGCCGTGGTCGGGCTTTGAGTCTTACTTAACTTCACACCTTGTAATACAGGCAAGAACTCTTTCTTTGACTACTCTATTTTGAACTACTTCAAAAATCTTGTCAAGGTATGTACTCATTGAAAAAACTTATCAAGCGTCTTGATCTATCTTTATAGATCTTGAAGCTCAATATGTAAGCAGCTTCACTGAAGTCTTTCTTTGAAAAAACTCCTTTCAAATACTCCTTTATGCTTTACAGAATAATTCTACATTATTTCCGATCAACAATATGTCATTCACATATACTTATCAGAAATGCTGTAGTGCTCCCACTCACTTTCTTGTAAATACAGGCTTCACCGCAAGTCTGTATAAAACTATATGCTTTGATCAACTCATCAAAGCGTATATTCCAACTCCGAGATGCTTGTACCAGTCCATAGATGGATTGCTGGAGCTTGCATATTTTGTTAACACCTTTAGGATTGACAAAACCTTCTAGTTGCATCGTATACAACTCTTCTTTAATAAATCCATTAAGGAATGCAGTTTTGTTTATCCATTTGCCAGATTTCATAAAATGTGGCAATTGCTAACATGATTCGAACAGACTTAAGCATAGATACGAGTGAGAAACTCTCATCGTAGTCAACACCTTGAACTTGTCGAAAACCTTTTGCGACAATTCTAGCTTTTTAGATAGTAACACTACTATCAGCGTCCGTCTTCCTCTTGAAGATCCATTTATTTTCTATGGCTTGCCGATCATCGGGCAAATCCATCAAAGTCCATAATTTGTTCTCATACATGGATCATATCTCAGATTTCATGCCCTCAAACCATTTTGCGGAATCTGGGCTCATCATCGCTTCCTCATAGTTCGCAAGTTCGTCATGGTCTAGTAACATGACTTCCAGAACAGGATTACCGTACCACTCTGGTCCGGATCTCACTCTGGTTTACCTATGAGATTCGGTAGTAACTTGATCTGAAGTTTCATGATCATCATCATTAGCTTCCTCACTAATTGGTGTAGGTGTCACAGAAACCGGTTTCTGTGATGTACTACTTTCCAATAAGGGAGGAGGTACAGTTACCTCATCAAGTTCTACTTTCCTCCCACTCACTTCTTTCGAGAGAAACTCCTTCTCCAGAAAGTTTCCGAATTTAGCAACAAAATTCTTGCCTTCGGATCTGTGATAGAAGGTGTACCCAACAATCTCCTTTGGGTATCCTATGAAGACATATTTCTCCGATTTGGGTTTGAGCTTATCAGGTTGAAACTTTTTCACATAAGCATTGCAACCTCAAACTTTAAGAAACGACAACTTAGGTTTCTTGCTAAACCATAGTTCATACGGTGTCGTCTCAACGGATTTAGATGGTGCCCTATTTAACGTGAATGCAGCTATCTCTAATGCATAACCCCAAAACGATAGTGGTAGATTAGTAAGATACATCATAGATTGCACTATATCCAATAAAGTACGGTTATGACGTTCGGACACACCATTACATTGTGGTGTTCCAGGTGGCATGAGTAGTGAAACTATTTCACATTGTTTTTAACTGAAGGCCAAACTCGTAACTCAAATACTCTTATCTACGATCAGATCGTAGAAACTTTATTTTCTTGTTACGATGATTTTTCACTTCACTCTGAAATTCTTTGAACTTTTCAAATGTTTCAGACTTATGTTTCATCAAGTAGATATACTCATATCTGCTCAAATCATCTGTGAAGATCAGAAAATAATGATACTTGTCGCGAGCCTCAATATTCATCGGACCATATACATCAGTATGTATGATTTCCAACAAATCCGTTGCTCGCTCCATTGTTCCGAAGAACAGAGTCTTAGTCATCTTGCCCATGAGGCATGGTTCGCAAGCATCAACTGATTCATAATCAAGTGATTCCAAAAGCCCATCAGCATGGAGTTTCTTCATGCGCTTTACACCAATATGACCTAAACGGCAGTGCTACAAATAAGTTGCACTATCATTATTAACTTTGCATCTTTTGGTTTCAATATTATGATTATGTGTATCACTACGATCGAGATCCAATGAACTATTTTCATTGGGTGTGTAACCATATAAGGTTTTGTTCATATACACAGAACAACAATTTATTCTCTTACTTAAATGAATAACCGTATTACAATAAACATGATCAAATCATATTCATGCTCAACGCAAACACCAAATAACACTTATTTAGGTTCAACACTAATCTCGAAATTATAGGGAGTGTGCGATGATGATCATATCAATCTTGGAACCACTTCCAACACACATCGTCACTTCACCCTTAACTAGTCTCTGTTTATTCTGCAACTCCCGTTTCGAGTTACTAATCATAGCAACTGAACTAGTATCAAATACTGAGGGTTTGCTATAAACACTAGTAAAGTACACATCAATAACATGTATATCAAATATACTTATGTTCACTTTGCCATCCTTCTTATCCTCCAATCACTTGGGGTAGTTCCGCTTCCAGTGACCAGTCCCTTTGCAGTAGAAGCACTTAGTCTCAGGCTTAGGACCAGACTTGGGCTTCTTCACTTGAGCAGCAACTTGCTTGCTGTTTTTCTTGAAGTTCCCCTTCTTCCCTCTGCCCTTTTCTTGAAACTAGTGATCTTGTCAACCATCAACACTTGATGTTTTTCTTGATTTCTACCTTCGTTGATTTCAGCATCACGAATAGCTTGGGAGTTGTTTCCGTTATCCCTTGCATATTATAGTTCATCACGAAGTTCTACTAACTTGGTGATGGTGACTAGAGAATTCTGTCAATCACTATCTTATCTAGAAGATTAACTCCCACTTGATTCAAGCGATTGTAGTACCCAGACAATCTGAGCACATGCTCACTAGTTGAGCGATTCTCCTCCATCTTTTAGCTATAGAACTTGTTGGAGACTTCATATCTCTCAACTCGGGTATTTGCTTGTAATATTAACTTCAACTCCTGGAACATCTCATATGGTCCATGACGTTCAAAACATCTTTGAAGTCCCGATTCTAAGCCGTTAAGCATGGTGCACTTAAACTATCAAGTAGTCATCATATTGAGCTAGCCAAACGTTCATAACGTCTGCATCTGCTCCTGCAATAGGTCTGTCACCTAGCGGTGCATCAAGGACATAATTCTTCTGTGCAGCAATGAGGATAAACCTCAGATCACGGATCCAATCCGCATCATTTCTACTAACATCTTTCAACACAATTTTCTCTAGGAACATATCAAAATAAACATATGAAAGCAACAACGCGAGCTATTGATCTACAACATAGATATGCTAATACTACCAGGACTAAGTTCATGATAAATTAAAGTTCAATTAATCATATTACTTAAGAACTCCCACTTAGATGGACATCCCTCTAATATTCTAAGTGATCACGTGATCCAAATCAACTAAACCATAACCGATCATCACGTGAGATGGATTAGTCTTCAATGGTGAACATCATTATGTTGATCATATCTACTATATGATTCACGCTCGACCTTTCGGTCTCCGTGTTCCGAGGCCATATCTGCATATGCTAGGCTCATCAAGTATAAGCCGAGTATTCTGCGTGTGCAAAACTGGCTTGCACCCGTTGTAGATGGACGTAGAGCTTATCACACCCGATCATCACGTGGTGTCTGGGCACGACGAACTTTGGCAACGGTGCATACTCAGGGAGAACACTTCTTGATAATTTAGTGAGAGATCATCTTATAATGCTACCGTCAATCAAAGCAAGATAAGATGCATAAAAGATAAACATCACATGCAATCAATATAAGTGATATGATATGGCCATCATCATCTTGTGCCTGTGATCTCCATCTTCGAAGCACTGTCATGATCACCATTGTCACCAGCGCGACACCTTGATCTCCATCATAGCATCGTTGTCGTCTCACCAATCTTATGCTTCCACGACTATCGCTACCGCTTAGTGATAAAGTAAAGCATTACATCGCGATTGCATTGCATACAATAAAGCGACAACCATATGGCTCCTGCTAGTTGCCGATAACTCGATTACAAAACATGATCATCTCATACAATAAAATTTAGCATCATGTCTTGGCCATATCACATCACAACATGCCCTGCAAAAACAAGTTAGACGTCCTCTACTTTGTTGTTGCAAGTTTTACGTGGCTGCTACGGGCTTAAGCAAGAACCAATCTCACCTACGCATCAAAACCACAACGATAGTTTGTCAATTTGACTCCGTTTTAACCTTCGCAAGGACCGGGCGTAGCCACACTCGGTTCAACTAAAGTTGGAGAGACTGTCGCCCGCAAGCCACCTATGTGCAAAGCACGTCGGGAGAACCGGTCTCGCGTAAGCATACGCGTAATGTTGGTCCGGGTCGTCTCGTCCAACAATACCGCCGAACCAAAGTATGACATGCTGGTAGGCAGTATGACTTATATCACCCACAACTCACTTGTGTTCTACTCGTGCATATAACATCAAACCATAAAACCTAGGCTCGGATACCACTGTTGGGTTTCGTAGTAATTTCAAAAAAATTCCTACGCACACGCAAGGTCATGGTGATGCACAGCAATGAGAGGGGAGAGTGTTGTCTACGTACCCACGCAGACCGACTGCGGAAGCGTTGACACAACGTAGAGGAAGTAGTCGTACGTCTTCACGATCCGACCGATCCAAGCACCGTTACTCCGGCACCTCCGAGTTCTTAGCACACGTACAGCTCGATGACGATCCCCGGGCTCCGATCCAGCAAAGCGTCGGGGAGGAGTTTCGTCAGCACGACGGCGTGGTGACGATCTTGATGTTCTACCGACGCAGGGCTTCGCCTAAGCACTACAACTATATGACCGAGGTGGAATATGGTGGCAGGGGGCACCGCACACGGCTAAGGAACGATCACGTGGATCAACTTGTGTGTCTAGAGGTGCCCCCTGCCTCCGTATATAAAGGAGCCAAGGGGGAGGGGGCCGCCGGCCAGGAGGAGGGCGCAGGAGGAGTCCTACTCCTACCGGGAGTAGGACTCCCCCCCCCCCCCAAATCCTAGTTGGACTAGGATTCCCCGAGGGGGAAAGAGAAAGAGGGGGGCCGGCCACCTCTCCTAGTCCTAATAGGACTAGGGGAGGGGGGAGGCGTGTGGCCATCTTGGGCTGCCCCTTTCTCCTTTCCACTAAAGCCCATTAAGGCCCATATGGCTCCCGGGGGGTTTCGGTAACCTCCCGGTACTCCGGTAAAATCCCGATTTCACCCGGAACACTTTCGATGTCCAAATATAGGCTTCCAATATATCAATCTTTATGTCTCAACCATTTCGAGACTCCTCCTCATGCCCGTGATCACATCCGGGACTCCGAACTAACTTCGGTACATCAAAATGCATAAACTCATAATAACTGTCATCGTAACGTTAAGCGTGCAGACCCTACGGTTCGAGAATAATGTAGACATGACTGAGACACATCTCCGGTCAATAACCAATAGCGGGACCTGGATGCCCATATTGGCTCCTACATATTCAACGAAGATCTTTATCGGTCAGACCGCATAACAACATACGTTGTTCCCTTTGTCATCGGTATGTTACTTGCCTGAGATTCGATCGTCGGTATCCAATACCTAGTTCAATCTCGTTACCGGCAAGTCTCTTTACTTGTTCCGTAATACATCATCCCGCAACTAACTCATTAGTTGCAATGCTTGCAAGGATTATGTGATGTGCATTACCGAGAGGGCCCTGAGATACCTCTCCAACAATCGGAGTGACAAATCCTATTCTCGAAATATGCCAACCCAACATCTACCATTGGAGACACCTGTAGAGCTCCTTTATAATCACCCAGTTACGTTGTGACGTTTGGTAGCACACAAAGTGTTCCTCCGGCAAACGGGAGTTGCATAATCTCATAGTCATAGGAACATGTATAAGTCATGAAGAAAGCAATAGCAACATACTAAACGATCAGGTGCTAAGCTAATGGAATGGGTCATGTCAATCAGATCATTCAACTAATGATGTGATCCTGTTAATCAAATAACAACTCTTTTTTCATGGTTAGGAAACATAACCATCTTTGATTAACGAGCTAGTCCAGTAGAGGCATACTAGTGACACTCTGTTTGTCTATGTATTCACACATGTATTATGTTTCCGGTTAATACAATTCTAGCATGAATAATAAACATTTATCATGATATAAGGAAATAAATAATAACTTTATTATTGCCTCTAGGGCATATTTCCTTCAGTCGTCCACGACCGGACTAACCACACAAGTCTCTCGTCCAGGTTTATCGCCTATTCGGGTTCCATCCGCAAAGAGATCCGGCCGGGGTGTCGCTCACGGCCCCAAACGATGTGTGCAGGGTTCCCAAGCCCACCATCCGGGTGCCATTTGGTACACCGTGCCACTGTGCCTAGTCTGTCCCAAGCCCACCTGTACCGGGTGCCACTTGGTGGACTACTAACACTACCTACAAACACCAGAAACTAGTTGCAACTCCTGGACAGAGATCGAGTTGATTAATAAGCCGAGAGGGGCCGAGTTACCGGAACCCAATGTGTGGTAGTAACTGTTCATGGATAACAAACACAGAACTCAGTTCCTGAGAACGGCTGCAATGAGACAACCCACCATGTACTCCTACATGGCCTCTCACCACTGCCTTTACCAAATCATGTTCACACACTTAGATCTCAACGGTAGGACATGTTCACCACGTTCCAATTCATTCCCGGTGAATCAGACCTGACTCAACTCTAAGCAGTAGTAGGCATGACAACAAGCATGAATGAGTAGGCACATCAGGGCTCAAACAATTCCTACTCATGTTAGTGGGTTTCATCTATTTACTGTGGCAATGACACATCATGCAGAGGAAAGGGGTTCAACTACCCCAGCATGTAACAGTTGAATCGTTGTTGTCCTAATGAAGTAAAAGAGAACAGGAGCGAGAGAGTGGTATTGTAGAGGAATGGACAAGGGGGTTTTGCTTTCCTGGCACTTTTGAAGATAGCATTCGGTCTTCATCAGTGTCAACGATCACAGCATCGGAACAACGTCTACCGAGGGGGAACAACATCGGCAAACAGAGAATAAACACAATCAATGCAATGCACAATATGATGCATGAACATGGCATGTATATGTGAACATGGCAACAAGTTCAATGGAGCTCATTTGAATTAAGGATTCAAATGCAATTCCAAACTTACGCATTTTAAATGCCCTTTATGTGTTTTCATCTATACAACAGGTTTAGGTTGGTTTGTCATGCATGAAACTAGTACAGATGGATAGATTGATTTTTTCTGAACATTTTTCATATATAACTTATTTCATTCTGAGTTACGGTTTAATTACTATGAAATTTCAAAGTTTTGGATATTTTCTGAATTAAACAAATCATTTAAGATTTATTTAAATTCCAGAGAAGGATTACTGCGTCAGCCTAACATCATCATGATATCAGCAGGTCAACGGGGCACGGTCTAGGTCAAACCTGACCAGTGGGACCCACTGGTCAGTGACCCTGTGACATTTAGTGTCACAGACAGGTGGGTCCGGTCAACGGCCACGTCAGCGAGGTCAATGCCGATGCGTGGGGCCACTTTGTTTACATGAGACTTAAACTATTTTTGTTAGCTGGTTAGTTAGGCAGTCGGGCCCGCATGTCAGTGAACCAGGGGGTTAGTTAGTGGGTCATTAGCCACTAATGACGTTGCCACATTAGCACGCCGGAGTTGAACGCCGATAAGCACCCGAACGCGGCGGCGACGCTCGGGAACGCGTTACGGGCGGCGGCTGGACGCGCGAAGACCACCAGAGGGTAGCTCGCGCTCTTCTGCATCCAGAGGAGCAGGTGGGTGGCTGTAGGGGCACCGGAGCTCGCCGCAACGGAGCTCGCGGCGGTGGCCGTAGCACGGTTCCGTGCGAGTTCGTATTGTGGTGCACGGCAGGACGTGGGGATGGTTGTGTTCGTCTCCAGGGGACGTGTTGAGCGCGTTGGCAGGCTCGGACGCGAGCGGCAGCAGCTGTGGCCACGGCGGTGCCATGGCCGGCGGTGGTGAGCTTTCGGCTCCGGTGAAACGACGGCTAGAGGTCGAATTAGAGCATGGGAGTAGGGGAAACGTAACAGGGGCTCACGGTGATCTCGAGGGTGTGGTCGGAGAGCTCGGGGGAGATCTGGTGCAGCCGGGACGACGACGGTGATCTCGGGCAGCCAACGATGAAGACGGCGGCGAGGACGACGATACGGGGCTTCTGGCATCACGCGCGTCGGCGTAGAGGACGAGGGCGTCAAGGCGGAGCCCATGGGCACGTCAGAGGGGTGAGGGAGAGGCGGTGGCTGTCACCGGCGGCAGTGGGTGTGTTCGCTGGTGCCTTGCGGAGAGGACAGAGAGAGGGGGAAGGGGTCCAGAGCGAGAGGGGAGAGGTGCAGGGGGAGAGGGGGAGTGCGTGGCTCTCGGGGCTGGCTCTAGAAGCGGCAGAAGCAGGAGGTGGCTCGGGCACGTGTCGGCGCGCGGTGGCCACACGCGTCGCAGCCTTCTGGCGCGAGGTTGGAGATAGTGGCGGTGCTGGTGGGCTGGGCCGCCTGGGCTGGACAGGTAAGTGGGCTGGCAGGTACAGTGCCCTCTCTGTGCCTTTTCTATTTCTATTTTGTTTTATTTCTGTAATTTGTTTTGATTTGATTAAAATATCAAATCATTTCTTAAAACTTCTAAAAATTTATATGTGGACTGAGTGGACTTGTCCAAAGCCACATACTAATTTTCAGAATTGTTGAGTATATATTTATATTATTTAACAGTATAAACCCAAACCAAATAGTTATCAGTTTAATTCAAAGGCCCAAAATAAATATTTTTAAGCCTCCAAAAATATTGGTTTAAATTTTATTCCTGCCAATATTTTTCAAGGTTTAGCAGGAACATTTTCTGGGGCTCCTTTGATGAGATTTAAATGTTGGTTATTTTTAGAGGTCTTCTGAGGCTTTTGAAAATTCCTCAATTCAAATTTCATTTGAAGTTAAACATGATGCTCACATGAAGGGCTAGCCTAGTGCATACCAGAACTAGAGATGTGACAGCTCACCCCTACTAAACAAGAATCTCGTCCCGAGATTCAAGTCGTGAGGTAAGAAGACTAAGGGACACAAGCTAACACAATCTTCACGATCCAGATGTCTTTCTCGAGGATGTTGATTCATTGCATCACCTTGATCTCGACGTCTTGCGTTGAGAACTTCATCCAACATGACAACGAGAGGGAAGGAGAATTTAGAAGAATTGATCTTCTTGAGGTTCGAGCAACTTAGGATCATCTCAATGATCACAAGATCAACTCATGGAATGAGACGTAGGAACATCTCTGGAGTTGAGAGGCAAAACATGCATCAGGAGGGACGGAATAAACAATTTGATGAGGGTTTCAAAGTAGCGAGGAAAATTGCCATGATTCCATAACGGGGCACCTCGGGAAAGGTGACTCATGGAATTATTCCTTTAAGTGCCAACAAGAATTACTTTTGGTACATAGCTCATTGAAACTCTTTATACCAGCCTAAGGCAATCACAATCGATCATTTGGAGTTCGAATGGATGATGTGGACTACCTTGTTGAAGACAACCTGATGGATGATTTCTGCTAATCATCGAAAATGGAAGGGACCCATGGCAGACTAACACAATGACGAGTGCAAGCTGGGAACAAAATGCAAATACTGGGAATGAACCAACCATCATATCTGCCTGAGATTCAGATCTGGTTGGTGACGGAATATTTCAGACAGGATGTCTGGAGAGGAAAGTTTGCAACACAAACCGACGAGATGACGTTGCGAGATTCTTGGGAAATGAACTACAATAGCAAGCTCCAAAACATGAGCTGGTTCTGCTACACACATGTGAGCATGCCGTCCTAGACAAGCATGATCACATGGTGGTCTTACAATGAAACACTACCGAGTTCTGGTTGGGAACCGACATCGAGGATAACGGAATCTTGTACAAATCCGTCTGGCACCTTCAGGACTAGCACTTAGAACTTATTATCCTTGAACAAATCAATCATTGGCTTGGTGTGCTAGGAATTACATATGGAATGAAGATGATCAGCCTAGCAGACCATAGAATACTTCACACGGGCATGACTGACTTGGGATGATTCCAAAAGAAGCAAAAAAAAACTTTCTCGAATTCATGGTGGCAACTTACATCAAGTGCACGTGACTTAGAGGAAGTATCTTCTTTCATCCAGACATATACTTCATGGGCTAACATGAGGAAATGCTTTCAAAAGTTTCCAACACTAGCTTAATGTCCACCACAAGTCATGGAAGAGACAAGGATGTTGTCGATGGGCTTAACAACAATTCATCTAGGTTTCCATATAGGTGGGTTCCCATAACTACATGAACATGGTGATAGTATTGGTCAGACCAATAGATATAATGGTGTATGCTCGAGGTAACAACCACGAGTAAGACAACATTATGAACATCGTTGGTTCTGATTTGACTTGATGATAGCCCACACTCAAATCAAAGACTGGGTAAGACAATAGTTCCAACAACTGATCACGAGAATCAATCGATGAAAATATCGCCTCTCTTCAACACACACACACAAAGATATCCCTTTGGAATGAACTAAGTCGGACAAGCTTTTATTTTCCAACTCTCTAAGTTGTTGATTAGCTCAACCAACTAGTTCAGGGGTATCCAACACAGATTCTTGGAGAAGGGTGGTTTACAAGAAACCAACTTGATCACAAGCTCAACATAGCGGTCAGGGGTAACCTAGTGATACTGCCGAGAAGATATTCGGAAAATCACGAACCACCGATATGTTACTAAGCTCGAGAACAATCTTGCTTTTCAAGGCAAGACGATGTGATCAATAGAGCAAGGGTTTGACAAAATCCTAACTCATCAATTGAAGAGTGCACCAACAGGAATGGACTAGGTAGCATGATCAGTCCTAGGATGGTGATTCAATAACCAACACGCTAAGGATGAGAATATTGTCCTTTAACTACCAAGCAACGCAGTTGCTAGGAGTATTGATTTCACGCATCATGATTCACTTGTCGGCATTCCGGTTACAACAACACGGGACCGAGGAATGAATAATGATGGAGAGAAGTATCACTGCGTCAAGAATTCATAAGAGGTGGTGCAATTCTCTTGGCATTCTTGACATACAGAGGGTAATACTCCAGGGTCGAATAGAGCAAAAGCTGGATTGACATTCTTGATCTACGGAATACAACTGCTTTGACCCAATCCAAGAAACGGACGAGGTACTAGAGTTTATTTCTCCTAGTCATTCTGAAGCGGAATGACTTGATGGACCACAAGAGTAAAAGGCATCGATGAACGAATGCGGACATACTTTTTACTATCAATTGATAGACTAGGGTCGAAATATAACTAAAGAGTGACAACTCAAAAGGAACGTACAGTTTTCTGAGTTGTGGTGCATAGATTAGTATGTCGAACGAGTTCAACATATTTCTTCCGGATAACCCATGCAGAAAGGTAGAACTGGCAGAGTCACAATTATAGCGGAGAACTCATCAAGAGCACTCTTATTGCGATCCTTTCGTTCAACACGAACGTCTGCCATGGATGGTTCATGGTATTGGAAGAATGATATACCATGGACCTGGAAGGCTATCACAAGGTTGCTAATATCCTAAAGGAACGAGCAAACACTATCAACAGGGATATGCAGAATGACTCATGGGTTTCAGGAACCCATGGATAGAATACCTAGTAAACTAGATGGAATCACGGGATGCTTTCAAGAATGATGGCTAGAATTATCACACTGGGGATACAAAACATGGCTAGGGTAATAGGTGGTTCCCTACTATATCCAGGGTCATAATAATAGCTCCAACATATATGTTGAGGCAATGGATTACCTCAACTTACCGACTAGTGTGGTTAATCTAGCTCAAAGGAACACCGGGAACGTGAAGGAAGGATTTGCAAATGCATCAGACTATTTAGAGACCTGGGATGACTCGGACAGCTCAACGGCTGTAAATGCTCAAAAAGATTTGAGAAAACCTGCAAAAATGGTGGCATAGCCACTCAACATCACAAACTCAAGGTTCTGAGGCCAGCTATGAACATACTGAAGTAGTAGGAACTGAAGTAAGGCTTGAAACCAACAATCCTATAAGCCTACGGATTAGTAACACGTGATCCTGGTAGAAAGATGAGAAGCCTAGTTCTTAATCCCCGTAGAAAAGAAGAGGTTGACTCAGAGCAGAAGGGCATAAGGTAAAGGAGTAAAAAGAGCCTTACGTTCCCATCCACAATCAATTCCCTTACATAACTAAAGCATTTCTAGACACAACTTCGACCAGTTTGGCTTGGTAATCCTACAAGCAGTCAGGCTCTGATACCAAAAGCTGTGAGGACCCCGATTCTAAGTCACACCGACCTAGCCTGTAACACCTCATATCACTTTGCGGCCTCACGCACGGTATCCCCACGGGTGTCGCCTTACCATGGCCCGGGACCGTTTGCGCCTTTTGGCTCACGTATATGATAGTGTCGCTAGCATCCATATGACAGAGAACCCGGGCTGACATGGCTAGTCATGAACCCAAAGTGGCACTAACTTACAGGAACAGGCATACATGACCCAACAACAAACGTGTCGATCAACAGCGAGTGAATCCTAAGTCGTAGCAAGCTACAAGGACTTAAAGGATCACCGCGTGACATTTCCCCAAAGGGACAGACACAGGAACGAAGAAGGACACATGCCGGCCAGCCTAAGTGTTCCGGAGCAGTAGCAACTTGGCTAGTAGGACTCCGATAATCCGGGCTGTAGCAGGCTACCATGGCTCAGTGGAAGCACTAGGAGGTATTTCCCGGTAAGAGAGGCTACCAAGGATAAACAACTAGATAGTCAGATCCCACACATACTAAGCATTTCAATAACATACACACAATATGCTCGATATGTGTAGATACAACATGGCATCACAATATGACTCTACAACTCAAGTATTTTATTCATTAGGCTCCGAGGAGCGAGATATTACAAACATGGGACTCATGACCCAAGATTCAGAGCATACAAGTCAAAGCACATACGTAAGCTTAACATGTCTGAGTACAGACATCTACAAATGAAAAAGGCTGAGAAGCCTGACTATCTACCAGATCCTGCCGAGGGCACAAGATCGTAGCTGAGGTATCAAGCTAAACGTCGAAGTCCACACGGAACTACTAGCGAGACTGACGTCTCTCTGCAAAAACATAAAATAAGCAAACGTGAGTACAAATGTGATGTCTACTACACAACCTTCTTCTTGTAGACGTTGTTGGGCCTCCAAGTGCAGAGGTTTGTAGGACAGTAGCAAATTTCCCTCAAGTGGATGACCTAAGGTTTATCACTCCGTAGGAGGTGTAGGATGAAGATGGTCTCTTTCAAGCAACCCTGCAACCAAGTAACAAAGAGTCTCTTGTGTCCCCAACACACCCAATACAATGGTAAATTGTATAGGTGCACTAGTTCGGCGAAGAGATGGTGATACAAGTGCAATATGGATAGTAGATAATAGTTTTTGTAATCTGAAATAATAAAAACAGCAAGGTAGCAAGTGATAAAAGTGAGCGTAAACGGTATTGCAATGATAGTAAACAAGGCCTAGGGTTCATACTTTCACTAGTGCAAGTTACCTTAACAATACTAACATAATTGGATCACATAACTATCCCTCAACATGCAACAAAGAGTCACTCCAAAGTCACTAATAGCGGAGAACAAACGAAGATATTATGGTAGGGTACGAAACCACCTCAAAGTTATTCTTTCCAATCAATCCGTTGGGCTATTCCTATAAGTGTCACAAACAGCCCTAGAGTTCGTACTAGAATAACACCTTAAGACACAAATCAACCAAAACCCTAATGTCACCTAGATACTCCAATGTCACATCAAGTATCCGTGGGTATGATTATACGATATGCATCACACAATCTCAGATTCATCTATTCAACCAACACAAAGGACCTCAAAGAGTGCCCCAAAGTTCCTACCGAAGAATCACGACGAAAACGTGTGCCAACCCCTATGCATAGGTTCTCGGGCGGAACCCACAAGTTGGTCACCAAAACATACATCAAGTGGCACGTGGTATGCCATTGTCACCACAGATATCCACGGCAAGACATACATCAAGTGTTCTCAAATCTTTAAAGACTCAATCCGATAAGATTACTTCAAAGGGGAAACTCAATTCATTACAAGAGAGTAGAGGGGGGAAGAAACATCATAGGATCCAAATATAATAGCAAAGCTCGCGATACGTCAAGATCATATCACCTCAAGAACACGAAAGAGAGAGAGAGAGAGAGATCAAACACATAGCTACTGGTACATACCCTCAGCCCCGAGGGAGAACTACTCCCTCCTCGTCATGGAGAGCACCGAGATGATGAAGATGGCCACCGGAGAAGGATTGCCCCCTCCGGCAGGGTGCCGAAACGGGTCTATATTGGTTTTTGGTGGCTATGGAGGCTTCTGGCGGCGGAACTCCCGATCTATTGTGCGTTCTGAAAGTTTTAGGTCACGTAGTTATATATGGGTGCAGGAGGTACGTCAGGGGAGCCACGAGGGCCCCACGAGACAGGGAGCATGCCCTAGGGAGGCGCCCCCACCCTCGTGAGCACCTCGTTCCTTCCTTGACGTAGGGTCCAAGTCCATCGGGTGTGTTTCCTTCCAAAAATAACTTCTCCAGTTGATTTCGTTCCGTTTCGACTCTGTCTGATATTCCTTTTCTTCAAAACACTGAAATAGGCATAAAACAGCAAATCTGGGATGGGCCTCCGGTTAATAGGTTAGTCCCAAAAGTAATATAAAAGTGGATAATAAAGCCCAATATTGCCCAAAACAGTAGATAATATAGCATGGAGTAATCAAAAATTATCGATATGTTGGAGACGTATCAAGCATCCCCAAGCTTAATTCCTCGTCGTCCTCGAGTAGGTAAATGATAAAAAGATAATTTTTGATGTGGAGTGCTAGTTGGTATAATTTCAATGTAATTCTTCTTAATTGTGGCATGAATATTCAGATCCATAAGATTCAAGACAAAAGTTTAATATTGACATAGAAACAATAATACTTCAAGCATACTAACAAAGCAATCATGTCTTCTCAAAATAACATGGCCAAAGAAAGTTATCCCTACAAAATCATATAGTCTGGCTATGCTCCATCTTCACCACACAAAATATTTAAATCATGCACAACCCCGATGACAAGCCATGCAATTGTTTCATACTTTTGTTGTTCTCAAACTTTTTCAATCTTCACGCAATACATGAGCGTGAGCCATGGACATAGCACTATAGGTGGAATAGAATGGTGGTTGTGGAGAAGACAAAAAGGGAGAAGATAGTCTCACATCAACTAGGCGTATCAACGGGCTATGGAGATGCCCATTAATAGATATCAATGTGAGTGAGTAGGGATTGCCATGCAACGGATGCACTGGAGCTATAAATGTATGAAAGCTCAACAAAAGAAACTAGTGTGTGTGCATCCAACTTGCTTGCTCATGAAGACCTAGGGAAATTTGAGGAAGCCCATCATTGGAATATACAAGCCAAGTTCTATAATGAAAGATTCCCACTAGTATATGAAAGTGACAACATAGGAGACTCTCTATCATGAAGATCATAGTGCTACTTTGAAGCACAAGTGTGGTAAAAGGATAGTAGCATTGTCCCTTCTCTCTTTTTCTCTCATTTTTTTATTTTTATATTTTTTTATTTGGGCCTTCTCTTTTTTTATGGCCTCTTTTCTCTTTTTTTTATTTGGGCTTCTTTGGCCTCTTTTATTTATTTATTTATTTTCGTCCGGAGTCTCATCCCGACTTATGGGGAAATCATAGTCTCCATCATCCTTTCCTCACTGGGACAATGCTCTAATAATGATAATCATCACACTTTTATTTACTTACAACTCGATACTTAGAACAAGATATGACTCTATATGAATGCCCCCGGCGGTGTACCGGGATATGCAATGACTCATGAGTGAAAAGTATGAAAGAATTATGAACAGTGGCTTTGCCACAAATACTATGTCAACTACATGATCATGCTAAGCAATGTGACAATGATGAAGCGTGTCATAATAAACGGAACGGTGGAAAGTTGCACGGCAATATATCTCGGAATGGCTATGGAAATGCTATAATAGGTAGGTATGGTGGCTGTTTTGAGGAAGGTATATGGTGGGTTTATGGTACCGGTGAAAATTGTGCGGTACTAGAGAGGCTAGCAAAGGTGGAAGGGTGAGAGTGCGTATAATCCATGGACTCAACATTAGTCATAAAGAACTCACATATTTATTGCAAAAATCTATTAGTTATCGAAACAAAGTACTACGTGCATGCTCCTAGGGGGATAGATTGGTAGGAAAAGACCATCACTTGGCCCCGACCGCCACTCATAAGGAAGGCAATCAATAAATAAATCATGCTCCGACTTCATCACATAACGGTTCACCATACGTGCATGCTACGGGAATCACAAACTTCAACACAAGTATTTCTCAAATTCACAACTACTCAACTAGCATGACTCTAATATTACCATCCTCATATCTCAAAACAATCATCAAGTATCAAACTTCTCTTAGTATTCAACACACTCATAAGAGAATTTTATTATTCTTGAATACCTAGCATATTAGGATTTTTAAGCACATTACCATGCTATTTAAGACTCTCAAAATAATATAAGTGAAGCATGAGAGTTCATCTATTTCTTCAAAATAAAACTACCACCATACTCTAAAAGGTATAAGTGAAGCACTAGAGCAAATGGCAAACTACTCCGAAAGATTTAAGTGAAGATCAATGAGTAGTTGAATAATTATGCAACTATGTGAAGACTCTCTAACATTTAATAATTTCAGATCTTGGTACTCTATTCAAACAGAAATCAAAGCAAAATAAAATGACATTCTAAGAATAGCAAACATCATGTGAAGAAGCAAAAACTTAGGATCAACTGAAACTAACCGATAGTTGTTGAAGAAGAAAGGTGGGATGCCAACCGGGGCATCCCCAAGCTTAGATGCTTGATACTTCTTGAAATATTATCTTGGGATGCCTTGGGCATCCCCAAGCTTGAGCTTTTGTGTCTCCTTAATTCCTCTCATATCATTGTCTCCCTAAATCTCAAAAGCTTCATCCACACAAAACTCAACAAGGACTCGTGAGATAAGTTAGTATAAACCATTGAAAAAACCTTATTATACTCTACTGTAGAAAATTACTAAAATTATTATTCAACATTTCATAATAAATTCATCTGCATATTTAATAGTCCTATCCTCAAATAGAATCATTAAAAAGCAAACATATTCAAACAATGCAAACATAACAGCAATCTGCCTAAACAGGATAGTCTGTAAAGAATGCTGCAACATCCATACTTTCCTAGCTCCAAAAATTATGAAATAAAATTCCCACTGTAGTAAATTTATCAGATCTTAATATGCAAAAGGTTTCAACATTTTATAAAATTCTGAATTTTCTAGGGAATTATTGCAACAGCGGTAAACTTTCTGTTTTCAAACAGCAACATGTGGAATTCTAGAATAGGCATAGTAAAGACTATCAATGCCACTTTTATTGAAATAAAAGATGCAAAACATTTTTCTAAATAACAGCAAGCAAATCCTAACAAAATAAATTGACGCTCCAAGCAAAACACATATCATGTGGTGAATAAAAATATAGCTCCAAGTAAAGTTACCGATGAACGAAGACGAAAGAGGGGATGCCTTCCGGGGCATCCCCAAGCTTAGGCTCTTGGATATCCTTGAATATTACCTTGGGGTGCCTCTGGAATCCCCAAGCTTAGGCTCTTGCCACTCCTTATGTTGGAAATATGCCCTAGAGGCAATAATAAAAGTATTATTATTATATTTCTTTGTTCATGATAATTGTCTTTATTCATGCTATAACTGTATTATCCGGAAATCGTAATACACGTGTGAATACATAGACCATAATATGTCCCTAGTAAGCCTCTAGTTGACTAGCTCGTTGATCAACAGATAGTCATGGTTTCCTGGCTATGGACATTGGATGTCATTGATAACGGGATCACATCATTAGGAGAATGATGTGATGGACAAGACCTAATCCTAAGCATAGCACAAGATCGTGTAGTTCGTTTGCTAGAGCTTTTCCAATGTCAAGTATCTTTTCCTTTGACCATGAGATCGTGTAACTCCCGGATACCGTAAGATGTGCTTTGGGTGTATCAATCATCACAACGTAACTGGGTGACTATAAAGGTGCACTACAGGTATTTCCGAAAGTGTCTGTTGGGTTGACACGGATCGAGACTGGGATTTGTCACTCCATATAACGGAGAGGTATCACTGGGCCCACTCGGTAATGCATCATCATTATGAGCTCAAAGTGACCAAGTGGTTGATCACGGGATCAGGCATTACGGTACGAGTAAAGTGACTTGTTGGTAACGAGACTGAACAAGGTATTGGGATACCCGACGATCGAGTCTCGGGCAAGTAACATACCGATTGACAAAGGGAATTGTATACGGGGTTGTTTAATCCTCGACATCGTGGTTCATCCGATGAGATCATTGTGGAGGATGTGGGAGCCAACATGGGTATCCAGATCCCGCTGTTGGTTATTGACCGGAGAGTCGTCTCGGTCATGTCTGCTTGTCTCCCGAACCCGTAGGGTCTACACACTTAAGGTTCGGTGACGCTAGGGTTGTGAAGATATGTATATGCAGTAACCCGAATGTTGTTCGGAGTCCCGGATGAGATCCCGGACGTCACGAGGAGTTCCGGAATGGTCCGGAGGTAAAGAATTATATATAGGAAGTGCTGTTTCGGCCATCGGGACGAGTTTCGGGGTTACCGGTATTGTACCGGGACCACCGGAGGGGTCCCGGGGGCCCACCGGGTGGGGCCACCTGTCTCGGGGGGCCACATGGGCTGTAGGGGGTGCGCCTTGGCCTGCATGGGCCAAGGGCACCAGCCCCAAAAGCCCATGCGCCTAGGTTTCCACAAAAGGGAAGAGTCCCAATGGTGGAAGGCACCTCTAGGTGCCTTGGGGGGGGGGGGGGGGAAACCCCCCCTTGGCCGCCGGCCCTAGGAGATTGGATCTCCTAGGCTGGCGCACCCCCCCCCCTTGGCCCTCCTATATATAGTTGAGGAGAGGGAGGACTTCATACCTCAGCCTTTGGTGCTTCCCTCTCCCCTGTTACATCTCTCCCTCGTAGTACACGACGAAGCCCTGCTACTGTGACGCCCTGCATCCACCACCACGCCGTCGTGCTGCTGGATCTTCATCAACCCCTCCTCCCCCCTTGCTGGATCAAGAAAGGAGGAGACGTCATCCGTTCCGTACGTGTGTTGAACGCGGAGGTGCCGTCCGTTCGGCGCTTGGTCATCGGTGATTTGGATCACGTCGTGTTCGACTACATCAACCCCGTTCTTTGAACGCTTCCGCTCGCGATCTACAAAGGTATGTAGATGCATCCAATCACTCGCTGCTAGATGAACTCATAGGTGGATCTTGGTGAAACCGTAGGAAAATTTTTGTTTTCTGCTACGTTCCCCAACAGTGGTATCAGAGCTAGGTCTATGTGTAGTTCTCTTGCGCGAGTAGAACACAATTTGTTGTGGGCGTCGATGTTGTCAACTTTCTTGCCGCTACTAGTCTTATCTTGCTTCAACGGTATTGTGGGATGAAGCGGCCCGGACCAACCGTACACGTATGCTTACGTGAGACCGGTTCCACCGACTAACATGCACAAGTTGCATAAGGTGGCTGGCGGGTGTCTGTTTCTCCTACTTTAGTTGGAGCAGATTCGATGAACAGGGTCCTTATGAAGGGTAAATAGAAGTTGACAAATCACGTTGTGGCTTTCACGTAGGTAAGAAAACGTTCTTGTTAGAACCCTACTTCAGCCACGTAAAACCTGCAACAACAATTAGAGGACGTCTAACTTGTTTTTGCAGCAAGTGCTTTGTGATATGATATGGCCAAAGTTGTGATGAATGATGAATGATCTATATGTGATGTATGAGATGTTCATGCTATTGTACAAGGAATCACAACTTACATGTCGATGAGTATGACGGTGACAGGATGATCATGGAGCCCCAAGATGGAGATCAAAGGAGCTATGTGATATTGGCCATATCATGTCACTATTATTATTTGATTGCATGTGATGTTTATCATGTTTTGCATCTTGTTTACTTAGAACGACGGTAGTAAATAAGATGATCCCTTACAACAATTTCAAGAAGTGTTCTCCCCTAACTGTGCACCGTTGCTACAGTTCGTCGTTTCGAAGCACCACGTGTTAATCGGTTGTGATAGATCCTTACGTTCACATACAACGGGTGTAAGACAATTTTACACATGCAAAAACACTTAGGGTTAACTTGACGAGCCTAGCATGTACAGACATGGCCTCGGAACACAGAGACCGAAAGGTCGAACACGAGTCGTATGGAAGATACGATCAACATGAAGATGTTCACCGGCGATGACTAGTCCGTCTCACGTGTTAATCGGACACGGCCTAGTCGACTCGGATCGTGTAACACTTAGATGACTAGAGGTATGTCTAATCTGAGTGGGAGTTCATTAATAATTTGATTAGATGAACTTAATTATCATGAACTTAGTCTAAAATCTTTACAATATGTCTTGTAGATCAAATGGCCAACGTTGTATTCAATTTCAACGCGTTCCTAGAGAAAACCAAGCTGAAAGACGATGGCAGCAACTATACGGACTGGGTCCGAAACCTGAGGATCATCCTCATAGCTGCCAAGAAAGATTATGTCCTACAAGCACCGCTAGGTGATCCACCCGTCCCACAGAACCAAGACGCTATGAACGCTTGGCAGACACGTACTGATGACTACTCCCTCGTTCAGTGCGGCATGCTTTACAGCTTAGAGCCGGGGCTCCAAAAGCGTTTTGAGAGACATGGAGCATATGAGATGTTCGAAGAGCTAAAAATGGTTTTTCAAGCTCATGCCCGGATCGAGAGATATGAAGTCTCCGATAAGTTCTTCAGCTGTAAGATGGAGGAAAATAGTTCTGTCAGTGAGCACATACTCACTATGTCTGGGTTACATAACCGCTTGTCTCAGCTGGGAGTTAATCTCCCGGATGATGCGGTCATTGACAGAATCCTCCAGTCGCTTCCACCAAGCTACAAGAGCTTTGTGATGAACTTCAACATGCAGGGGATGCAAAAGACCATTCCTGAGTTGTTCTCAATGCTGAAATCAGCGGAGGTAGAAGTCAAGAAGGAACATCAAGTGTTGATGGTCAATAAAGCCACTAAGTTCAAGAAAGGCAAGGGTAAAAAGAACTTCAAGAAGGACGGCAAGGAGGTTGCTGCACCCGGCAAGCAAGCTGCCGGGAAGAAGCCAAAGAATGGACCCAAGCCCGAGACTGAGTGCTTTTATTGCAAGGGAAGCGGTCACTGGAAGCGGAACTGCCCTAAATACTTAGCAGACAAGAAGGCCGGCAAAACAAAAGGTATATGTGATATACATGTAATTGATGTGTACCTTACCAGTGCTCGCAGTAACTCCTGGGTATTTGATACCGGTGCCGTTGCTCATATTTGTAACTCACAGCAGGAGCTGCGGAATAAACGGAGACTGGTGAAGGACGAGGTGACGATGCGCGTTGGGAATGGTTCCAAGGTCGATGTGATCGCCGTCGGCATGCTACCTCTACATTTACCTACAGGATTAGTTATAAACCTCAATAATTGTTATTTAGTGCCATGTTTGAGCATGAACATTGTATCAAGATCTCGTTTAATACGAGATGGCTACTCATTTAAATCCGAGAATAATGGTTGTTCTATTTATATGAGAGATATGTTTTATGGTCATGCTTCGATAGTCAATGGTTTATTCTTAATGAATCTTGAGCGTATTACTACACATATTCATAGTGTGAGAACCAAAAGATGTAAGGTTGATAATGATAGTCCCACATACTTGTGGCACTGCCGCCTTGGTCACATAGGTGTCAAACGCATGAAGAAGCTCCATGCAGATGGACTTTTAGAGTCTCTTGATTATAAATCATTTGACACGTGCGAACCATGCCTCATGGAAAAAATGACCAAGACTCCGTTCTCAGGAACAATGGAGCGAGCAACCAACTTATTGGAAATCATACATACTGATGTGTGCGGTCCAATGAGTGTTGAGGCTCGCGGTGGCTATCGTTATGTTCTCACCCTCACTGATGACTTGAGTAGATATGGGTATGACTACTTAATGAAACACAAGTCTGAAACCTTTGAAAAGTTCAAGGAATTTCAGAGTGAGGTTGAGAATCAACGTGACAAGAAAATCAAGTTTCTACGATCAGATCGTGGAGGAGAATACTTGAGTCACGAATTTGGCACACACTTAAGAAAATGTGGAATAGTTTCACAACTCACGCCGCCTGGAACACCTCAGCGTAATGGTGTGTCCGAACGTCGTAATCGCACTCTATTAGATATGGTACGATCTATGATGTCTCTTACCAATTTACCGCTATCTTTTTGGGGCTATGCTTTAGAGACTGCCGCATTCACTTTAAATAGGGCTCCGTCGAAATCCGTTGAAACGACACCGTATGAATTATGGTTTGGGAAGAAACCTAAACTGTCGTTTCTAAAAGTTTGGGGATGCGATGCTTATGTCAAGAAACTTCAACCTAAAAAGCTCGAACCCAAGTCGGAAAAATGCGTCTTCATAGGATACCCTAAAGAAACTGCTGGGTATACCTTCTACCTCAGATCCGAAGGCAAGATCTTTATTGCCAGGAATGGATCCTTTCTAGAGAAAGAGTTTCTCTCGAAAGAAGTAAGTGGGAGGAAAGTAGAGCTTGATGAAGTATTACCTCTTGAACCGGAAAATGGCACAACTCAAGAAAATGTTCCTGAGGTGCCTGCACTGACTAGAGAGGAAGTTAATGATAATGATCAAGATACTTCTGATCAAGCTCCTACTGAAATTCGAAGGTCCACAAGAACACGTTCCGCACCAGAGTGATACGGCAACCTTGTCTTGGAAATCATGTTGTTAGACAACGGTGAACCTTCGAACTATGAAGAAGCAATGGCGGGACCGGATTCCGACAAATGGCTAGAAGCCATAAAATCCGAGATAGGATCCATGTATGAAAATGAAGTATGGACTTTGACTGACTTGCCCGTTGAACGGCGAGCCATAGAAAATAAATGGATCTTTAAGAAGAAGACAGACACGGATGGTAATGTGACCATCTATAAAGCTTGACTTGTCGCTAAGGGTTATCGACAAGTTCAAGGGGTTGACTACGATGATACTTTCTCACCGGTAGCGAAGCTAAAGTCCGTCCGAATCATGTTAGCAATTGCCGCATTCTACGATTATGAAATATGGCAAATGGACGTCAAAACGGCATTCCTTAATGGTTTCCTTAAGGAAGAATTGTATATGATGCAGCCAGAAGGTTTTGTCGATCCTAAGAATGCTGACAAGGTGTGCAAGCTCCAACGCTCGATTTATGGGCTGGTGCAAGCATCTCGGAGTTGGAACATTCGCTTTGATGAGATGATCAAAGCGTTTGGGTTTACGCAGACTTATGGAGAAGCCTGCGTTTACAAGAAAGTGAGTGGGAGCTCTGTAGCATTTCTCATATTATATGTAGATGACATACTTTTGATGGGAAATGATATAGAACTCTTGGACAGCATCAAGGCCTACTTGAATAAGAGTTTTTCAATGAAGGACCTTGGAGAAGCTGCTTATATATTAGGCATCAAAATCTATAGAGATAGATCGAGACGCCTCATAGGTCTTTCACAAAGCACATACCTTGATAAGATATTGAAGAAGTTCAATATGGATCAATCCAAGAAAGGGTTCTTGCCTGTTTTGCAAGGTGTGAGATTGAGCTCGGCTCAATGCCCGACCACGGCAGAAGAGATAGAAGAAATGAGTGTCATCCCCTATGCCTCAGCCATAGGTTCTATTATGTATGACATGCTATGTACCAGACCTGATGTAATCCTTGCCGTAAGTTTGGTAGGAAGGTACCAAAGTAATCCCGGCAAGGAACACTGGACAGCGGTCAAGAATCTCCTGAAGTACCTGAAAAGGACTAAGGAAATGTTTCTCATTTATGGAGGTGACGAAGAGCTCGTTGTAAAGGGTTACGTCGACGCTAGCTTCGACACAGATCTGGATGACTCTAAGTCACAAACCGGATACGTGTATATATTGAATGGTGGAGTAGTGACCTGGTGCAGCTGCAAGCAGAGCGTCGTGGCGGGATCTACATGTGAAGCGGAGTACATGGCAGCCTCGGAGGCAGCACATGAAGCAATATGGGTGAAGGAGTTCATCACCGACCTAGGAGTCATACCCAATGCGTCGGGGCCAATCAAACTCTTCTGTGATAACACTGGAGCTATTGCACTTGCCAAGGAGCCCAGGTTTCACAAGAAGACAAGGCACATCAAGCGTCGCTTCAACTCCATTCGTGAAAATGTTCAAGATGGAGACATGGAGATTTGTAAAGTACATACGGACCTGAATATAGCAGATCCGTTGACTAAACCTCTCCCTAGGGCAAAACATGATCAACACCAGAATTCCATGGGTGTTCGATTCATCACAATGTAACTAGATTATTGACTCTAGTGCAAGTGGGAGACTGTTGGAAATATGCCCTAGAGGCAATAATAAAAGTATTATTATTATATTTCTTTGTTCATGATAATTGTCTTTATTCATGCTATAACTGTATTATCCGGAAATCGTAATACACGTGTGAATACATAGACCATAATATGTCCCTAGTAAGCCTCTAGTTGACTAGCTCGTTGATCAACAGATAGTCATGGTTTCCTGGCTATGGACATTGGATGTCATTGATAACGGGATCACATCATTAGGAGAATGATGTGATGGACAAGACCTAATCCTAAGCATAGCACAAGATCGTGTAGTTCGTTTGCTAGAGCTTTTCCAATGTCAAGTATCTTTTCCTTTGACCATGAGATCGTGTAACTCCCGGATACCGTAAGAATGCTTTGGGTGTATCAAACGTCATAACGTAACTGGGTGACTATAAAGGTGCACTACAGGTATTTCCGAAAGTGTCTGTTGGGTTGACACGGATCGAGACTGGGATTTGTCACTCCATATAACGGAGAGGTATCACTGGGCCCACTCGGTAATGCATCATCATTATGAGCTCAAGGTGACCAAGTGGTTGATCACGGGATCATGCATTACGGTACGAGTAAAGTGACTTGCGGGTAACGAGACTGAACAAGGTATTGGGATACCGACGATCGAGTCTCGGGCAAGTAACATACCGATTGACAAAGGGAATTGTATACGGGGTTGTTTAATCCTCGACATCGTGGTTCATCCGATGAGATCATCGTGGAGCATGTGGGAGCCAACATGGGTATCCAGATCCCGTTTTTGGTTATTGACCGGAGAGTCGTCTCGGTCATGTCTGCTTGTCTCCCGAACCCGTAGGGTCTACACACTTAAGGTTCGGTGACGCTAGGGTTGTGAAGATATGTATATGCAGTAACCCGAATGTTGTTCGGAGTCCCGGATGAGATCCCGGACGTCACGAGGAGTTCCGGAATGGTCCGGAGGTAAAGAATTATATATAGGAAGTGCTGTTTCGGCCATCGGGACGAGTTTCGGGGTTATCGGTATTGTACCGGGACCACCGGAGGGGTCCCGGGGGCCCACCGGGTGGGGCCACCTGTCCCGGGGAGGCACATGGGCTGTAGGGGGTGCACCTTGGCCTGCATGGGCCAAGGGAACCAGCCCCAAAAGCCCATGCACCTAGGTTTCCACAAAAGGGAAGAGTCCCAATGGTGGAAGGCACCTCTAGGTGCCTTGGGGGGGAGGGAAACCTCCCCTTGGCCGCCGGCCCTAGGAGATTGGATCTCCTAGGCTGGCACACCCCCCCCCACTTGGCCCTCCTATATATAGTTGAGGAGAGGGAGGACTTCATACCTCAGCCTTTGGTGCTTCCCTCTCCCTTGTTACATCTCTCCCTCGTAGTACACGACGAAGCCCTGCTATTGTGACGCCCTGCATCCACCACCACGCCGTCGTGCTGCTGGATCTTCATCAACCTCTCCTCCCCCCTTGCTGGATCAACAAAGGAGGAGACGTCATCCGTTCCGTACGTGTGTTGAACGCGGAGGTGCCATCCGTTCGGCGCTTGGTCATCGGTGATTTGGATCACATCGTGTTCGACTACATCAACCCCGTTCTTTGAACGCTTCCGCTCGCGATCTACAAAGGTATGTAGATGCATCCAATCACTCGCTGCTAGATGAACTCATAGATCTTGGTGAAACCTTAGGAAAATTTTTGTTTTCTGCTACGTTCCCCAACACCTTATTCCATAGTCCATCGAATCCTTACCCAAAACTTGAAAACTTCACAACACAAAACTTAACAGAAAACTCGTAAGCTCCGTTAGTATAAGAAAGCAAAACACCACTTCAAGGTACTGTAATGAACTCATTCTTTATTTATATTGGTGTTAAACCTACTGTATTTCAACTTCTCTATGGTTTATAAACTATTTTGCTAGCCATAGATTCATCAAAATAAGTAAACAACACATGAAAAAAAGAATCTGTCAAAAACAGAACAGTCTGTAGTAATATGGATCAAACGTATACTTATGGAACTCATAAAATTCTAAAATACATTTCTGGACCTGAGGAATTTATCTATTAATCATCTGCAAAAATAATTAACTAAATATCACTCCCAAATAAAAATGGCAGCCATTCTCGTGAGCGCTAAAGTTTCTGTTTTTGACAGCATGATCAACAAGACTTTCCCCAAGTCTTCCCAAAGGTTCTACTTGGCACAAACACTAATTAAACATATAAAACCACATCTAAACAGAGTCTAGATGGATTATTTATTATTAAACAGGAAGAAAAATCAAGGAACTAAAATAAAATTGGGTTGCCTCCCAACAAGCGCTATCGTTTAACGCCCCTAGCTAGGCATGATGATTTCAATGATGCTCACATGAAGGATAAGAATTGTAACATAAAGAGAGCATAATGAAGAATATTGCTAGCACATTTAAGTCTAACAAGATTCCTATGCATAGGGATTTTGTGAGCAAACAATTTATGGGAACAATAATCAACTAGCACAGGAGAGCAAAACAAGCATAATTTCAAAATTTTAAGCACATAGAGAGGAAACTTAATATTATTGCAATTCCTACAAGCATATGTTCCTCCCTCATAATAATTTTCAGTAGCATCATGAATGAATTCAACAATATAACCAGCACCTAAAGCATTCTTTTCATGATCTACAAGCATAGAAATTTTATTACTCTCCATATAAGCAAAATTCTTCTCATTCGGGATAGTGGAAGTATCATAAGAGACTTGGATACTATAAATTGTTTCCACATTAAAAGAGTAATGTTCAGAGAAGGGGTAATCATAATCATAACAAGTTTTATAAATATAATCACTACTTTTTATAGCATATGTATCATCACAATAATTATCATAAGTAGGAGGCATGCTAACATCATTATAAATTTGCATATCAAAACTTGGGAGATTAAAAATATCATCTTCATTAATCATAGCTTCCCAAAGCTTGGGACAAACATTAATTGCAGCAAATATATTCTCAAAAACATCATCTTCATCAAACATAGCATCCCCAAGCTTGGGCCTTTTCATATTATAAGCATAATCACTCTCATCATTAATAGTATGGATAGCACCAATAGTATAGAAATTATCATATTCTTCCAAGCAAGTGCCAAAAAGATTTTCAAGATCATAACAAGTATCATTATCTTCCCAATCATAATCATCACAACAAGAAATAGGCATAACAAGACCATCATCAAGTGTATCATCTTCATTTTCATGAGGCACAACAATAATAGGAGCAACTTTATTTGGGAGAGATACATTTTTACCTCTCTTCCTTTTTATTTTCTTCTTTTTCACCACATCATGTGTGGATTCAATCCTATTTTTGGAGCTCCTTATTAATGAGATTGGTTGAATAGGAGGCTCCTCCTCATTACCTGATTCATCATAAGAAATAATAGGAGGGTATTGGGAAGTCTCTTCCCTTTCATTAGTATTCTCTTCATCTTCTATTTGTTTTCTTTTCTTTATGTAATTGGCAATATAAGGATTTTCAATGCAATTCACCGCACAATACATATAAATCTTCTCTAGATCAAAATGAAGAACTTTATCAAGATTAAACTTTGGAATACCCTCAGTTATACGTTTCATTTCTTCATAACCCAAAAGAAGGCTAAGCTCTTTATGATGCTCAAGGGTAATCAAATTATCACAATGTTTGAACACGACTTGATCATGAAACAAATAGCATTGGAGCTTTAAATGACCATGTTCATTGCAAAGTTCACAAGGGGCACGAAAAATATTGAATTTTTCAGCACATTCATCTAGCTCTTCTTGCAACAATTTGGTTTCTAAGTACTTATGCCTCTTGCAATATCTATCTTCCCTATTTGGTGTGTACTTGCAAACCCAGTCTACTCCACAAAAATTGACATGTTTATAGGAGGCATTTTCATCATAACTAGTGCAATCAACATTAGCATCATGGATATTCAAAGAATTCGTACTAACAACATTGCAATCATGCTCATCATTCAAATATTTAGTGCCAAACATTTTATAGATTTCTTCTTCTAGCACTTGAGCACAATTATCCTTTCCATCATACTTACGAAAGATATTAAAAAGGTGAAGCGTATGAGACAAACTTAATTCCGTTTTTTATAGTTTTCTTTTATAAACTAAACTAGTGATAAAACAAGAAACTAAAAGACTCGATTGCAAGATCTAAAGATATACCTTCAAGCGCTAACCTCCCCGGCAACGGCTCTAGAAAATAGCTGATGTCTACTACACAACCTTCTTCTTGTAGACGTTGTTGGGCCTCCAAGTGCAAAGATTTGTAGGACAGTAGCAAATTTCCCTCAAGTGGATGACCTAAGGTTTATCAATCCGTAGGAGGCGTAGGATGAAGATGGTCTCTCTCAAGCAACCCTGCAACCAAATAACAAAGAGTCTCTTGTGTCCCCAACACACCCAATACAATGATAAATTGTATAGGTGCACTAGTTCGGCGAAGAGATGGTGATACAAGTGCAATATGGATAGTAGATAATAGTTTTTGTAATCTGAAATAATAAAAACAGCAAGGTAGCAAGTGATAAAAGTGAGCGTAAACGGTATTGCAATGATAGTAAACAAGGCCTAGGGTTCATACTTTCACTAGTGCAAGTTACCTTAACAATACTAACATAATTGGATCACATAACTATCCCTCAACATGCAACAAAGAGTCACTCCAAAGTCACTAATAGCGGAGAACAAACGAAGATATTATGGTAGGGTACGAAACCACCTCAAAGTTATCTTTCCAATCAATCCGTTGGGCTATTCCTATAAGTGTCACAAACAGCCCTAGAGTTCGTACTAGAATAACACCTTAAGACACAAATCAACCAAAACCCTAATGTCACCTAGATACTCCAATGTCACATCAAGTATCCGTGGGTATGATTATACGATATGCATCACACAATCTCAGATTCATCTATTCAACCAACACAAAGGACCTCAAAGAGTGCCCCAAAGTTCCTACCGAAGAATCACGACGAAAACGTGTGCCAACCCCTATGCATAGGTTCATGGGCGGAACCCGCAAGTTGGTCTCCAAAACATACATCAAGTGGCACGTGGTATCCCATTGTCACCACATATATCCACGGCAAGACATACATCAAGTGTTCTCAAATCTTTAAAGACTCAATCCGATAAGATTACTTCAAAGGGGAAACTCAATTCATTACAAGAGAGTAGAGGGGGGAAGAAACATCATAGGATCCAAATATAATAGCAAAGCTCGCGATACATCAAGATTG
Organism: Triticum urartu; assembly: GCF_003073215.2. Classification (NCBI taxonomy): domain Eukaryota; kingdom Viridiplantae; phylum Streptophyta; class Magnoliopsida; order Poales; family Poaceae; genus Triticum; species Triticum urartu. Next base: position 497,609,007 of record NC_053028.1, on the reverse strand, counting down.
TATCACCTCAAGAACACGAGAGAGAGATCAAACACATAGCTACTGGTACATACCCTCAGCCCTGAGGGAGAACTACTCCCTCCTCGTCATGGAGAGCGCCGGGATGATGAAGATGTCCACCGGAGAAGGATTGCCCCATCCGGCAGGGTGGTGGAACGGATCTAGATTGGTTTTTGGTGGCTACGGAGGCTTCTGGCGGCGGAACTCCTGATCTATTGTGCGTTCGGGAAGTTTTAGGTCATGTAGGTATATATGGGTGCAGGAGGTACGTCAGGGGAGCCACGAGGGCCCCACGAGACAGGGGGCGCGCCCTAGGGGGGCGCCCCCCACCCTCGTGAGCACCTCGTTCCTTCCTTGACGTAGGGTCCAAGTCCATCGGGTGTGTTTCCTTCCAAAAATAACTTCTCCAGTTGATTTCGTTCCGTTTCGACTCTGTCTAATATTCCTTTTCTTCAAAACACTGAAATAGGCATAAAACAACAAATTTGGGCTGGGCCTCCGGTTAATAGGTTAGTCCCAAAAGTAATATAAAAGTGGATAATAAAGCCCAATGTTGCCCAAAACAGTAGATAATATAGCATGGAGCAATCAAAAATTATAGATATGTTGGAGACGTAACAAAATGTACCCAACAAGACTTACATCAGAACTAGCTACATATGCATCGGTATCAACAAAGGGGGTGGTGGAGTTTAACTGCAGCAAGCCAACTTTGACTCAGTGGCTAACCTGAACTACTACTGCAAATAACTCTTTGAGGTGGCGCACACGAGTCCACATATTCACCATATCAATACACCACTATGGATCCGCTCCCGTCTCCCTACGAGAACGCCATCCATAGCACTCACGTTTATCTTGTGCATTTTAGAGTATCCACTTTCACTTGTCTATGAACGATGCAAGGGGTCCAAGTTTCCATATCCGAGGAATCCGGCTATTCGAATAGATAATGATAACCCTGCAGGGGTGTACTTATTCACACACGCTGTCGCCACTTACCACCATGTACACGTCGTGTACCTCGGCAACCTTCTAGCGGAAGCCTGGCGAGGGAGTCGGCCACGACCTGACTAACCACACAAGTCTCTCGTCCAGGTTTATCGCCTATTCGGGTTCCATCCGCAAGGAGATCCGGCCGGGGTGTCGCTCACGGCCCCAAACGATGTGTGAAGGGTTCCCAAGCCCACCATCCGGGTGCCACTTGGTACACCGTGCCACTGTGCCTAGTCTGTCCCAAGCCCACCTGTACTGGGTGCCACTTGGTAGACTACTAACACTACCTACAAACACCAGAAACTAGTTGCAACTCCTGGACAGAGATCGAGTTGATTAATAAGCCGAGAGGGGCCGAGTTACCGGAACCCAATGTGTGGTAGTAACTGTTCATGGATAACAAACACAGAACTCAGTTCCTGAGAACGACTGCAATGAGACAACCCACCATGTACTCCTACATGGCCTCTCACCACTGCCTTTACCAAATCATGTTCACACACTTAGCTCTCAACGGTAGGACATGTTCACCACGTTCCAATTCATTCCCGATGAATCAGACTTGACTCAACTCTAAGCAGTAGCAGGCATGACAACAAGCATGAATGAGTAGGCACATCAGGGCTCAAACAATTCCTACTCATGTTAGTGGGTTTCATCTATTTACTGTGGCAATGACACGTCATGCAGAGGAAAGGGGTTCAACTACCCTAGCATGTAATAGTTGAATCGTTGTTGTCCTAATGCAGTAAAAGAGAGCAGGAGCGGGAGAGTGGGATTGTAGTGGAATGGACAAGGGGGTTTTGCTTGCCTGGCACTTTTGAAGATAGCATTCGGTCTTCATCAGTGTCAACGATCACAGCGTCGGAACAACGTCTACCGAGGGGGAACAACACCGGCAAACAGAGAATAAACACAATCAATGCAATGCACAATATGATGCATGAACATGGCATGTATATGTGATGTTGTTTGTGCTAATGCAAACGGCAACAAGTTCAATGGAGCTCATTTGAATCAAGGATTCAAATGCAATTCCAAACTTTAAATGCCCTTTATGTGTTTTCATCTATACAGCAGGTTTAGGTTGGTTTGTCATGCATGAAACTAGTACAGATGGATAGATTGAATTTTTCTGAATATTTTTCATATATAACTTATTTCATTCTGAGTTACGGTTTAATTACTATGAAATTTCAAAGTTTTGGATATTTTCTGAATTAAACAAATCATTTAAGATTTATTTAAATTCCAGAGAAGGATTACTGCGTCAGCCTGACATCATCATGATGTCAGCAGGTCAATGGGGCACGGTCCAGGTCAAACCTGACCAGTGGGACCCACTTGTCAGTGACCCTGTGACATTTAGTGTCACAAACAGGTGGGTCCGGTCAACAGCCACGTCAGCAAGGTCAACGCCGACGCGTGGGGCCACTATGTTTAGATTAAACTTAAACTATTTTTGTTAGCTGGTTAGTTAGGTAGCGGGGCCCGCATGTCAGTGAGCCAGGGGGTTAGTTAGTGGGTCATTAGCCACTAATGACGATGCCACGTCAGCACGCCGGAGTTGAACGCCGGCGAGCACCCAACCGCGGAAGTGACGCTCGGGAACGCGCTACGGGCGACAGCTGGACGCGCGAAGACCACCAGAGGGTAGCCCGCGCTCTTCCGCATCCAGAGGAGCAGGTGGCTGGCTGCAGGGGCGTCGGAGCTCGCCTGAACGGAGCTCGCGGCGGTGGCCGGAGCATGGTTCCGTGCGGGTTCGCATTGTGGTGCACGGCAGGACGTGGGGGTGGTTGTGTTCGTCTCCTGTGGACGTGTTGAGCGCGTTGGCGGGCTCGGACGCGAGCGGCAGCAGCTGTGGCGGCGGTAGTGAGCTTTCGGCTCCGGTGAAACGACGGCTAGAGGTCGAATTAGAGCACGGGAGTAGGGGAAACAGAACAAGGGCTCACGGCGATCTCGAGGGCATGGTCGGAGTGCTCGGGGGAGGTCTGGTGCAGTCGGGACAACGACGGCGATCTCAGGTGGCCGACGATGAAGACGGCAGCGAGGACGACAATACGGGGCTTCCGGCATCGCGCGCGTCGACGTAGAGGACGAGGGCGTCAAGGCGGAGCCCATGGGCACGTCAGAGGGGCGAGGGAGAGGCGGTGTCTGCTACCTCTTGAGCACTGCGTTGGATTTCCCCGAAGACGAGAGGATGATGCAGCAAAGTAGCGTAAGTATTTCCCTCAGTTTTTTAGAACCAAGGTATCAATCCAGTAGGAGGCCACGCACAAGTCCCTTGTACCTACACCAAAACAATAGCTCAACACAACCAACGCGCTTAGGGGTTGTCAATCCCTTCACAGTCACTTACGAAAGTGAGATCTGATAGAGATGATAACTAATATTTTTGGTATTTTTGGTATAGAGATGCAAAGTAAAAAAGTAAAAGCAAAGTAACAGCAAAGCAATAATAAAGTGATGGAGATTGATATGATGAGAAAGAGACCCGGGGGCCATAGGTTTCACTAGTGGCTTCTCTCAAGAGCATAAATATTCTACGATGGGTGAACAAATTACTGTTGAGCAATTGACAGAATTGAGCATAGTTATGAGAATATCTTGGTATGATCATGTATATAGGCATCACGTCCGACACAAGTAGACCGAAACGATTCTGCATCTACTACTATTACTCCACTCATCGATCGCTATGCAGCATGCATCTAGAGTATTATGTTAAAAAACAGAGTAACGCCTTAAGCAAGATGACATGATGTAGAGGGATAGTTTCATGCAATATGATAAAAACCCCATCTTGTTATCCTCGATGGCAACGATACAATACGTGCCTTGCTGCCCCTTCTGTCACTGGGAAATGACACCGCAAGATCGAACCAAAAGCTAAGCACTTCTCCCATGGAAAGCACAACCAATCTAGTAGGCCAAACCAAACTGATAATTTGAAGAGACTTGCAAAGATAACCAGTCATACATAAAAGAATTCAAAGAAGATTCAAATATTATTCATAGATAGACTTGATCATAAACCCACAATTCATCAGTCTCAACAAACACACCGCAAAAAGAAGATTACATCGAATAGATCTCCATGAGAGAGGGGGAGAACATTGTATTGAGATCCAAAAAGAGAGAAAAGCCATCTAGCTACTAGCTATGGACCCGTAGGTCTGAAGTAAACTACTCACACTTCATCGGAGGGGCTTGGATGATGATGTAGAAGCCCTCCGTGATCGATGCCCCCTCCGGCGGAGCTCCGGAACAGGCCCCAAGATGGGATCTCGTGGATACAGAAAGTTGCGGCGGTGGAATTAGGTTTTAGGCTCCGTATCTGATCGTTTGGGGGTACGTGGATATATATAAGAGGATGAAGTACGTCGGTGGAGCTTCGAGGGGCCCACGAGGCAGGGGGCGCGCCCTAGGGGGGCGCCCTCCACCCTCGTGACTGCCTCGTGGCTTTCCGAAGGTTTCATTCCGTTTGGACTTCGTTTGATATTCCTTTTCTTCGAAACCCTAAAACAGGCAAAAAAACAGCAATTCTGGGCTGGGCCTCCGGTTAATAGTTTAGTCCCAAAAATAATATAAAAGTGAATAATAAAGCCCAATAATGTCCAAAACAGTAGATAATATAGTATGGAGAAATAAAAAAATTTAGATACGTTGGAGACGTATCAAGCACCCCCAAGCTTAATTCCTGCTCATCCTCGAGTAGGTAAATGATAAAAACAGAATTTTTGATGCGGAGTGCTACTTGGCATAATTTTAATGTAAATCTTCTTAATTGTGGTATGAATATTCAGATTCAAAAGATTCAAGACAAAAGTTCATGTTGACATAAAAATTATAATACTTCAAGCATACTAACAAAGCAATTATGTCTTCTCAAAATAACATGGCCAAAGAAAGCTATCCCTACAAAATCATATAGTCTGGCTATGCTCTATCTTCATCACACAAAGTATTTAAATCATGCACAACCCCGATGACAAGCCAAGCAATTGTTTCATACTTTTGGCATTTTCAAAACTTTTTCGATCTTCACGCAATACATGAGAGTGAGCCATGGATATAGCACTATATGAGGAATAGAATGGTGGTTGTGGAGAAGACAAAAAGGGAGAAGATAGTCTCACATCAACTAGGCCTTATCAACGGGCTATGGAGATGCCCATCAATAGATATCAATGTGAGTGAGTAGGGATTGCCATGCAATGGATGCACTAGAGCTATAAGTATATGAAAGCTCAACAAAAGAAACTTAGTGGGTGTGCATCCAAATCGCTTGCTCACGAAGACCTAGGGCATTTTGAGGAAGCCCATCATTGGAATATACAAGCCAAGTTCTATAATGAAAAATTCCCACTAGTATATGAAAGTGACATAATGAGAGACTCTCTATCATGAAGATCATGGTGCTACTTTGAAGCACAAGTGTGGTAAAAGGATAGTAACATTGTCTCTTCTCTCTTTTTCTCTCATTTTTTTGTTTGGGCCTTCTCCTTTTTTTATGGCCTCTTTTTTTTCGTCCGGAGTCTCATCCCGACTTGTGGGGGAATCATTGTCTCCATCATCCTTTCCTCACTTGGGACAATGCTCTAAAAATGATGATCATCACACTTTTATTTTTCTTACAACTCAACAATTACAACTCGATACTTAGAACAAAATATGACTCTATATGAATGCCTCCGGCGGTGTACCGGGATATGCAATGAATAAAGAGTGACATGTATGAAAGAATTTTGAATGATGGATTTGCCACAAATACGATGTCAACTACATGATCATGCTAGAAATATGACAATGATGGAGCGTGTCATAATGAACGGAATGGTGGAAAGTTGCATGGCAATATATCTCGGAATGGCTATGGAAATGCCATGATAGGTAGGTATGGTGGCTGTTTTGAGGAAGGTATTTGGTGGTTGTATGATACCGGCGAAAAGTGCGCGGTATTAGAGAGGCTAGCAAAGGTGGAAGGGTGAGAGTGCGTATAATCCATGGACTCAACATTAGTCATAAAGAAATCATATACTTATTGCAAAAATCTAGAAGTTATCAAAGCAAAGTATTACGCGCATGCTCCTAGGGGGATAGATTGGTAGGAAAAGACCATCGCTCGTCCCCGACCGCCACTCATAAGGAAGACAATCAATAAATAAATCATGCTCCGACTTCATCACATAACGGTTCACCATACATGCATGCTACGGGAATCACAAACTTCAACACAAGTATTTCTCAAATTCACAACTACTCAACTAGCATGACTCTAATATCACCATCCTCATATCTCAAAACGATTATCAAGCATCAATTTTTTCTTAGTATTCAACGCACTCAAAAGAAAGTTTTACAAATCCTGAATACCAAGCATATTATTATTAAGCAAATTACCATGCTATTAAGACTCTCAAAATAATCTAAGTGAAGCATGAGAGATCAATAGTTTCTATAAAACAAATCCACCACCGTGCTCTAAAAGATATAAGTGAAGCACTAGAGCAAAATTATATAACTCAAAAGATATAAGTGAAGCATATATAGTATTCTATCAAGTTCCAAATTATGTATGGCTCTCTCAAAAGATGTGTACAGAAAGGATGGTTGTGGTAAACTAATAAGCAAAGACTCAAATCATAAAAGACGCTCCAAGCAAAACACATACCATGTGGTAAATAAAAATATAGCTCCAAGTAAAGTTACCGATAGAAGTAGAAGAAAGAGGGGATGCCTTCCGGGACATCCCCAAACTTTGGATTTTAGGTGTCCTTAGACTATCTTGGGGGTTCCATGGGCATCCCCAAGCTTAGGCTCTTGCCACTCCTTGTTCCATAGTCCATCAAATCTTTACCCAAAATTTGAAAACTTCACAACACAAAACTTAAAGTAGAAAACTCGTGAGCTCCGTTAGCGAAAGAAAACAAAAGACCACTTAAAGGTACTGTAATGAACTCATTTTTTACTTATATGGGTGTTATACATAATGTATTCCAACTTATCTATGGATTATAAACTATTTTACTGGCCATAGATTCATCAAAATAAGCAAACAACACACGAAAAACAGAAACTGTCAAAAACAGAACAGTCTGTAGTAATCTGTAGCTAGCGCAAGATCTGGAACCCCAAAAATTCTAAAATAAATTTTTGGAAGTGAGGAATTTATCTATTAATCATATTCAAATAGAATTAACTAAATATCACTCTCTAAATAAAAATGACAGCATTTCTCGTGAGTGCTAAAGTTTCTGTTTTTTACAGCAAGTTCAACAAGACTTTCCCCAAGTCTTCCCAACGGTTCTACTTGGCACAAACACTAATTAAACAAAAAACACAACCAAAACATAGGCTAAATAATTTATTTATTACTAAATAGGAGCAAAAAGCAAGGAATAAAAATAAAATTGGGTTGCCTCCCAACAAGCGCTATCGTTTAACGCCCCTAGCTAGGCATAACAAGCAAGAATAGATCTAGGTATTGCCATCTTTGGTAGGCAATCCATAAGTGGATCTCATAATAGATTCCTAAGGTAATATAATTTTATTTCTAGGAAAGTGTTCAATGCCCTTTTTTAATGGAAATTGGAATCTAATATTCCCTTCCTTCATATCAATAATTGCACCAACCGTTCTAAGGAAAGGTCTACCGAGAATAATAGGGAAGAAGGATTGCAATCTATATTAAGAACGATAAAATCTATGGGCACATAATTCCTATTTATAACAATAAGAACATCATTAATTCTTCCCATAGGTTTCTTAATAGTGGAATCTGCAAGATGCAAGTTTAGAGAGCAATCTTCAAAATCACGGAAATCTAGTAAATCACACAAAGTTTTGGGAATAGTAGAGACACTAGCACCCAAATCACACAAAGCATAAAACTTAGAATTTTTAATTTTAATTTTAATAGTAGGTTCCCACTCATCATAAAGTTTTCTAGGGATAGAAACTTTCAATTCAAGTTTTTCTTCATAAGATTGCATCAAGGCATCAACGATATGTTTAGTAAACGCTTTATTTTGACTATAAGAGTGAGGAGATTTTAGCACGGATTGCAACAAGGAAATACAATCAATTAAAGAGAAATTTTCATAATTAAATTCCTTGAAATCCATAATAGTGGGTTTAGCAACATCTAGGGTTTTAATTTCTTCAATCCCACTTTTATCAAATTTAGCATCAAGATCAAAAGATTCAGAATTATTGGAACGCCTTCTAGGTAAAGGTGGATCATATTCAGTCCCATCATTATCAAGATTCATATCACAAAACAAAGATTTAATAGGGGACACATCAATAACTTTTAGATCTTCATCATTATTTTCATAGGAACTAGAAGAACACGCTTTTATAAAGGCATTTTTCTTAGCACGCATCCTAGCGGTTCTTTCTTTGCACTCGTCAATGGACATTCTCATGGCTTTGAGAGACTCATTGATATCATGCTTAGGTGGAATAGATCTAAGTTTCAAAGAATCAACATCTAGAGCAATTCTATCAACGTTCCTAGCCAAATCATCAATCTTAAGCAATTTTTCTTCAATCATAGCATTAAAATTCTTTTGCGCAGAAATAAATTCTTTAATATTAGATTCAAAATCAAAGGGCATATTATTATAATTTCCATAAGAATTGTTGTAGGAATTACCATAATTATTGGAGGGATTACTAGGATAAGGCCTAGGATTAAAATGTCCTCTATACGCATTGTTACCAAAATTGTTCCTACCAACTAAATTCACATCAATAGATTCATTATTATTCTCAATCAAAGTAGACAAGGGCACATCATTAGGATCAGAAGAAACACTCTTATTAGCAAATAATTTCACAAGTTCATCCATCTTTCCACTCAAAACATTAATTTCTTCTATCGCATGAACCTTTTTAGTAGATCTTTCAGTGTGCCATTGAGAATAATTAACCATAATATTATCTAGGAGTTTAGTAGCTTCTCCTAAAGTGATTTCCATAAAAGTGCCTCCCGCGTTCGAATCTAAAAGATTTCGAGAAGCAAAATTCAATCCGGCATAAATTTTTTGTATAATCATCCACAAGTTCAAACCATGAGTAGGGCAATTACGTATCATTAATTTAATTCTCTCACAAGCTTGTGCAACATGTTCATGATCAAGTTGCTTAAAATTCATAATATCGTTTCTAAGAGAGATGATCTTAGCGGGAGGAAAATACTTAGAGATAAAAGCATCTTTGCACTTGTTCCATGAATCAATACTATTTTTAGGCAAAGATGAAAACCAAGCTTTAGCACGATCTCTATGCGAAAAAGGAAATAGCTTCAATTTAACAATAACATTATCGACACCTTTATTCTTTGTATGTCACACAAATCAACGAAACTATTAAGATGGGTAACGGCATCTTCACTAGGAAGGCCGGAGAACGGATCTTTCATGACAAGATTCAGCAAAGCAGTATTAATTTCACAAGATTCAGCATCAGTAAGAGGAGCAATCGGAGTGCTAAGGAAATCATTGTTGTTGGTATTGGTGAAGTCACACAATTTAGTATTATCTTGAGCCATCGCGAGAAGCAAGCAAACTAACACACAAGCAAAAGAGGCAAATAGAGAAAGAGAGGGGAGATAGAGAGAGAGGGCGCATAAAACGGCAAGGGTGAATTGGGGGGAGAGGAAAACGAGAGGCAAATGGAAAATAATGTAATGCGGGAGATAGGGATTGTGATGGGTACTTGGTATGTTGACTTTTGCATAGACCTCCCCGGCAACGGCGCCAGAAATTCTTCTTGCTACCTCTTGAGCACTGCGTTGGATTTCCCCGAAGAGGAGAGGATGATGAAGCAAAGTAGCGTAAGTATTTCCCTCAGTTTTTGAGTACCAAGGTATCAACCCAGTAGGGGCCACGCACAAGTCCCTTGTACCTACACAAAAACAATAGCTCAACGCAACCAACGCGCTTAGGGGTTGTCAATCCCTTCACGGTCACTTACGAAAGTGAGATCTGATAGAGATGATAAATAATATTTTGGTATTTTTGGTATAGAGATGCAAAGTAAAAAGTAAAAGCAAAGTAAACGCAAAGCAATAATAAAGTGATGGAGATTGATATGATGAGAAAGAGACTCGGGGGCCATAGGTTTCACTAGTGGCTTCTCTCAACAGCATAAATATTCTACGGTGGGTGAACAAATTACTGTTGAGCAATTGACAGAATTGAGCATAGTTATGAGAATATCTTGGTATGATCATGTATATAGGCATCACGTCCGAGACAAGTAGACCGAAACGATTCTGCATCTACTACTATTACTCCACTCATTGACCGCTATCAAGCATGCATATAGAGTATTAAATTAAAAACAGAGTAACGCCTTAAGCAAGATGACATGATGTAGAGGGATAGTTTCATGCAATATGATAAAAAAAACCATCTTGTTATCCTCGATGGGAACGATACAATATGTGCCTTGCTGCCCCTTCTGTCACTGGGAAAGGACACCGCCAGATCGAACCCAAAGCTAAGCACTTCTCCCATGGCAAGAACAACCAATCTAGTAGGCCAAACCAAACTGATAATTCGAAGAGACTTGCAAAGATAACCAATCATACATAAAAGAATTCAGAGAAGATTCAAATATTATTCATAGATAGACTTGATCATAAACCCACAATTCATCGGTCTCAACAAACACACCGCAAAAAGAAGATTACATCGAATAGATCTCCACGAGAGAGGGGAGAACATTGTATTGAGATCCAAAAAGAGAGAAAAGCCATCTAGCTACTAGCTATGGACCCATAGGTATGAAGTAAACTACTCACACTTCATCGGAGGGGCTTGGATGATGATGTAGAAGCCCTCCGTGATCGATGCCCCCTCCGGCGGAGCTCCGGAACAGGCCCCAAGATGGGATCTCGTGGATACAGAAAGTTGCGGCGGTGGAATTAGGTTTTTTGCTCCGTATCTGATCGTTTGGGGGTACATGGATATATATAGGAGGAAGAAGTACGTCGGTGGAGCTTCGAGGGGCCCACGAGGCAGGGGGCGCGCCCTAGGGGGGCGCCCTCCACCCTCGTGACCGCCTCATGGCGTTCTTGACGGAGGATCCAAGTCTCCTGGATCTTTCTGATGAGAAAATCACGTTTCCGAAGGTTTCATTCCATTTGGACTCCGTTTGATATTCCTTTTCTTTGAAACCCTAAAACAGGCAAAAAAAACAGCAATTCTGGGCTGGGCCTCCGGTTAATAGGTTAGTCCCAAAAATAATATAAAAGTGAATAATAAAGCCCAATAATGTCCAAAACAGTAGATAATATAGCATGGAGCAATCAAAAATTATAGATATGTTGGAGACGTATTAGTGTCGGCGGTGGTGCTCGTCGGCGGCGGTGGGTGTGTTCGGTGGTGCCTTGTGGAGAGGACAGAGGGAGGGGGAAGGGGTCCAGAGAGAGGGGAGAGGTACAGGGGGCGAGGGGGAGTGCGTGGCACTCGGGGCTGGCTCTAGAAGCGGCGGAAGCAGGAGGTGGCTCGGGCGCGTGCCAGCGCGCGGTGGCCACACGCCTCGTGTCCTTCTGGCGCGAGGTTGGAGACGGTGGCGGCGCTGGTAGGCTGGGCCGCCTGGGCTGGACAGGTAAGTGGGCTGGCATGTACAGTGCCCTCTCTCTGCCTTTTGTATTTCTGCTTTGTTTTATTTCTGTAATTTGTTTTGATTTGATTAAAATATCAAATCATTTCTTAAAACTTCTGGAAATTTATATGTGGACTGAGTGGACTTGTCCAAAGCCACATACTAATTTTCAAAATTGTTGGGTATATATTTATATTATTTAACAGTATAAACCCAAACCAAATAGTTATCAGTTTAATTCAAAGGCCCAAAATAAATATTTTTAAGCCTCCAAAAATATTGGTTTGAATTTTATTCCTGCCAATATTTTTCAAGGTTTAGCAGGAACATTTTCTGGGGCTCCTTTGATGAGATTTAAATGTTGGTTATTTTTAGAGGTCTTCTGAGGCTTTTGAAAATTCCTCAATTCAAATTTCATTTGAAGTTAAACATGATGCTCACATGAAGGGCTAGCCTAGTGCATACCAGAACTAGGTATGTGACAGCATATGTCCCGGTTCGTGAGCCCAGGGGCCGGCCAGGGCCTCGTGGGCATTGGTCCAGGTTCGTCTGGACACATTTGTCCCGGTTCCTGGCACGAACCGGGACCAATGGGCCTCGCTCCTGGCCCACATACATTGGTCCCAGTTCGTGTCTCGAACCAGGACAGAAGGGGGAGCTTTATACCCGGTTCCAGCCACGAACCGGGACAAATGAGTTGCCTATATATACCCCATCACCGCCGCAGAGCACTCCACAGTGCTCTGTTTTTTCTGGCCGGCGAGGCGAGGGCATTTGGGTGCTCTAGCTCACCTCCTATGCACATGAGGTGTTTAATGAAATGCCCAAGCCACACTAGTTAAGATTTCTCCTCTTGAAGCTCAACCTCCAAGCTCCATTTTCCCCGATATTTGCATAGGTTTAGCAGTCCATCACGTCCCGTCCCCATCTTCACCGCCATCGATCGCCTACTCTGATCTCATTCCCGGCACCACCGTGGTGAGCCTCTTGTTCTTATCTTCTTTCTAAAAGAAAAGAATTCTTACTTTAGATAGATACTTGTCTAATTTTCTTACTTTAATTATTGCTTTTTATTATATAGTGCGATGGTTTTGGTATTCACCCCTGTCGGCCCTCGTCCTGTCTATGATTCAGATGTGGTATATATTATCTTTTTATAACTATTTGGTTCATTTATTGTTTATGACAATTATGTCGACCAATGTGACATAGATTTTATTTATGTAGGAGGTAGTTGAACCGGAAATTCCAATCGACCCTATTGTCGAGAGGTTAAATTTAGTTGAAGAAGAAAACAATTACTTGAAGGAAAAAATAAAAAAATTGAGGAGGAGAAGATGATATTGGAGTTGCATGTTGCGGATGTCATCGATGATCACAAGATCAAGATGGATGCAATGCGGTCGAAGATTAGAAAGAGTGGAAAATATGCCATTCATACCGAGGCTTGGTATCATTATGCCATTCATAAAAAGGGATTATGATCGCATTTGTTGTTGCATTGAAAGGTTTTACATAGTTTCAATGTATGGTTTAACTAGATGCTCTGGAGACCTATATGTTGTTCAATGAGAACTATGTATGTACTTTGTTTTTAATGTGATGATGAACTTCTATTAATTTGGTCACTTATCTATCCATGTGAATCTGTAATGGTTTTTAACACACATAATTATATATAATGCACGCAGTGCATCCAGTTTTTCCCGTAACCCTTTCAAATTTTTAGCACATGCTATGTGGGTGAAATGATGATACCATGCCAACTTTCAACCTTTTCAGAGTTCATCTGTAGTGCTTTTCAATTTCAGGGTCATTTAGCTCAAAAAAATCAGTAAATGCATGAAAAATAACAAATGAAGTCAGAAAGGGTTGAAAATTGATGATGTGGCTTTGAATGGTGCATTTTGAACACACAAAAAGTATGGAGTTCAAATAAGTTCAAAAAAATGAAATCCCTTTGTAACATATGAGTTTTCGTCCGAAACCTTGATACTTCGAAAGAGATAGTCCATTTTGTACACGAAGTGCATCCAGTTTTTTCCGTAACCATCTCAACTTTTTAGCACATTTTATGTGGGTGAAATGATGATAACATGCCAACTTTCAACCTTTTCAGAGTTCATTTGTAGTGCTTTTCAATTTCAGGGTCATTTAGCTCAAAAAAAATCAGTAAATGCATGAAAAATAACAAATGAAGTCAGAAAGGGTTGAAAATTGATGATGTGGCTTTGAATGGTGCATTTTGAACACACAAAAAGTCTGGAGTTCAAATAAGTTCAAAAAATGAAATCCCTTTGGAAAAGATGAGTTTTCGTCCGAAAGCCTGATACTTTGAAAGAGATTGTCCATTTTCTACACGAAGTGCATCCAGTTTTTCTCGTAACCCTCTCAACTTTTTAGCACATGCTATGTGGGTGAAATGATGATACCATGCCAACTTTCTACGTTTTCAGAGTTCATTTGTAGTGCTTTTCAATTTCAGGGTCATTTAGCTCAAAAAATCAGTAAATGCATGAAAAATAACAAATGAAGTCAGAAAGGGTTGAAAATTGATGATGTGGCTTTGAATGGTGCATTTTGAACACGCAAAAAGTCTGGAGTTCAAATAAGTTCAAAAAATGAAATCCCTTTGTAATAGATGAGTTTTCGTCCGAAACCCTGATACTTCGAAAGAAATTGTCCATTTTGTACACGAAGTGCATCTAGTTTTTCCCTAACCCTCTCAACTTTTTAGCACATGCTATGTGGGTGAAATGATGATACCATGCCAACTTTCAACCTTTTCAGAGTTTATTTGTAGTGCTTTTCACTTTCAGGGTCATTTAGCTCAAAAAGAATCAGTAAATGCATGAAAAATAACAAATGAAGTCACAAAGGGTTGAAAAGTGATGATGTGGCTTTGAATGGTGCATTTTGAACACACAAAAAGTCTGGAGTTCAAATAATTTCAAAAATATGAAATCCCTTTGTAACATATGAGTTTTTGTCTGAAACCTACTTCGAAAGAGATTGCCCGTTTTGTACATGAAGTGCATCTAGTTTTCGCCGTAACCCAATCAACTTTTTAGCACATGCTATGTGGGTGAAATGATGATACCATGATCAACTAAAATAAAAAAAATATTCTTCAATAGCAAAAACAATCAACTAATTTTTTTATAAAACTCTAATAGCAAAAGGAATCAACTAAAAATCTTTTGTAAACCTTTAGTATTTTTTAAGCTAAAATTATATAAAATTTATGCAACTAAAAGCATGAAAGAATTATCAAAACTTGAAACGCAAAAAAGAATTATCATAAAGAATTTTTTTTGTTAGAAACTTTAGTAGAAAAAAGAATTTTCATAAAGAATTTTTTTGATAGAAACTAAAATAACAAAATCTGTTTTTTAATATAATGATAAAGCGCAGTAATATTAAATAGCAGGAAAAAGAATCACTCAAAATATATTTTTATAGTGAAGTTATTTACAAACTAGTGATTCACACAAATTTCAAAGAATTCAAATTTGGAAACTAATGGCACTAACAGAAAGTTTATAATTATTCTGACCTAAAAGAAAAAAGAATAAAAATAAATAAAGCAAAAATCAAAAGAAAATAAATAATTCAAAAAAAATACAGGAAAAAATAAAAAAAAATGCCGCCTACTGGCCACACGGCCTGCATACGACTAGAAACCCATATGTACATGGGCCAGGATGCACGCTCGCAGGCCCAATAGGCCCAACATGGCGGTGACAAGGGTAGGCAAGTACTTCCTACATATTAGAGAGGAGCTCAGCACCTGAGCCGCAACGCAGCTTATAAACATGTGTTGAGCTCTCTCAGCTAGCAGGTGAGGCTAAACTCCCACCACACCACCGCTGTGCCACCCTTTGGTCCCGGTTGGTGGGACGAACCGGTACGAATACCCCCCTTCGGTCCCGGTTGGTGGGACGAACCGGTACGAATACCCCCCTTCGGTCCCGGTTGGTGGGACGAACCGGTACGAATACTCTCCTTTGGTCCCGGTTCGTGCCACCAACCGGGACCAAAGGTCTCTTTTCAGGGAAACAGAGACCTTTGGTCCCGGTTGGTGCCACGAACCGGGACCAAAGGGGGGTATTGGTCCCGGTTGGTGCTACGAACCGGGAACAAAGGTGTGACTATCACTACTAAGGAAAACCCTAGTAGTAGCGCGGGTTTTGAAGCTAGCAGCAGCGCGGGTGGCCGCGCTACTAATAAGGTGCTACAGCTAACTTATAGTAGTAGCGCGGTCCTTACCCGCGCTATTACTGTTGACGATATCAGCAGCGCTTTTTATGAACGCGCTACTATTACGTAGCTGTAGCGATTTCGCAGTCCCTCGCTACTGCTATATCTTTCATCATTTTCCCCCCTACCCCTTTCCCTTTCAGTTTCCCTTTCAAATACTAGATAGTAGGTACTGCTAGTAGATATCAAATTCATAAACCATTACTGGGTAGTACTCCCTTCTTTCCAAATTACTGGTCGTGGTTTTAGTTCAAACCACGACGAGTAATTTGGAACGAAGGGAGTACTAGATAACAATTTAATGCATAGTCAACATGCATCCTCAAGCAGTACAAGGTCATATCAACAGCGATCATCATATGTAGTTCTAGATGATATCGACGACGATCATCATATGTAGTTCTAGATGATATGGCCACACACACATATGTAGTTCTAGATGATATAGGCACACACACATATGTAGTTCTAGATGATATCAAAGACAATCATCATCCTCAAGCCTGGGCGGTTGGTGTTCCTGATAGTAATTAGGATGGCCTGTCCAACATGAAGATTCTTGCCATCGAGGAATTTCTTCCACCCAACCAAGTTTAAGTGTGTGCGACCGTCCGTGTCCACGCGGTAAGTACAGGTTGTGACGGAGCCCCTTGCAGTAAGGTGTAGTCCAGCTGAGCCTTCTTCATCAGGCTCGATACCATAACTCACAAATATGCTCTTTGCCAATTTCTGAATAAGAAAAACATTTCAATTAATAAATAGCCTCACAAATAAGTACATATGGATTATCTACACTATTAATAGTTTCCTTATATTCTACACTAATAAGCATGTGATCGAACTCTACACTTAAACATATCGACTAGATTCCACACAACATACCATATCATTGGACCGTACACTAAGTATTTCATCGGATAATTTGCATTTGTAAGTACAACATACCATATCATGTCGATCAACCATGGTATTTGTCAGGCGGGTCATGAATGGCACCCCGACAAAGTCAGCACGTGGCGGAATTATGTCCCACAGGTTGGACACCTCCTCCTCGCTCAGCCTTGTTTTTTGAGCTACGATGGCTTCATGAAGTGGGTCCTCATCATCTTCATCGAATGGGTCCTCATTATCTTCATCATCTTCTTCATCTTCATCATCTTCCACCAGGTTGAGATAAATGATAGCCAGCTTGGGTCTTTCTGCTCTGAAGGAGAAGCTGATCAACTCACCACCAGTAAGACACATGCGAGCGATGAAACGGGCCCATCCATCTCCTCCAATCTGCGACATATTGCGTCCTTTCTCGACCTCCATAGTGTATGGCCCCCTAGGAGCCTCAAATGTCACAGTGTCTCCTGTCAGCTTGTTGAATTTCAACCTCACATTGCATGGGACGATCTATGTAAAATAAGCAAAATGACACAATGCAGTAATGCCAACACTAAAAATAAAATAGTTATTACATTTCATCTAATTTCTTACCGCCGCATGACGAAAACCCGGCTGGAAGTAGATGCCGAACAGCTTGCCAGTCGCAAGGCTGCTGGCGCACCTTGACTTGCACAGTCGACATAGTGGTGGTGGTGGTGGCGCCATTTTTCCTAAAGCAATATGAGCAAAGGATTAACGATCCACTTCACAGGAAAGAAAAAAAGTAGCATGAGATATTTTTGGTTCTTCCGCGAGAAGCAATTTGATGGACAATTATAATCCTAAGATCTAGTAACATATTAGATGACAAGGTACCACCTACATTTTGCCAAAAAGTAACTAAATCAACTAAATGGAAATGTCCTAAATCAACCTAAATGAAAATGTTCTAAATCAACTAAATTAAAATGGTGCATACTAAATCAACTAAATGAACTAGCCTACTAAATCAACTAAATCAAAATGTTCTAAATCAACTAAATGAACTAGCCTACTAAATCAACTAAATCAAAATGTTTTAAATCAACTAGCCTACTAAATCAACTAAATCAAAATGTTCTAAATCAACTAGCCTACTAAATCAACTAAATAAAAATGTAGGGAGGACAGAGGAGGAGGCCGGTGCCGAGTCCAGCAAGGAGGAGGAGGGGCCGGCCGGCGGCTAGTGGAGGGAGGACGGAGGAGGAAGGCGGAGCGAGGAGGGGCCGGCCAGCGGCGAGTGGAGAGGGAGGACGAAGGAGGAGGCCGGTACCGAGTCCAGCAAGGAGGAGGAGGTGACGGCGGCGCAGAGGGAGGAGGGGCGACGGGGGAGGACCGGCGCGGGGGATAGAGAGGGATCCAGTGAGTGTGTGACTGTGAGTGGATCGGATAGAGGAGATGGGAAGGGAGATGGAATGGCTTAGCAGTAGTGCGCTATAGATAAAGACGCTACTGCTAAACTACCTAGCAACATCGCCTTTCATAAACAAGCGCTACTACTATGTGTCAGCATGTAAAAATAGACTTATAGTTCATTGTATCAAAAAATACATTGATCATCAACGATCTTTTTGTGTACAATATGATTTGTCAATATGAGTCCTCACCGGTTTAGGAACAAGTGAAGACTCATATTGCAACCACAAATTCTACACATAGAGTTCAATGAAGACCAAGTGCTTGTCAAAGTTTGAGAAGTAACATATTTAAGGTGGTAGAAACTATCTTCACGGAGCGAGGTGAGACTAATTTTTTGTAGTA
Organism: Triticum urartu; assembly: GCF_003073215.2. Taxonomy (NCBI): domain Eukaryota; kingdom Viridiplantae; phylum Streptophyta; class Magnoliopsida; order Poales; family Poaceae; genus Triticum; species Triticum urartu. Next base: position 497,590,461 of record NC_053028.1, on the reverse strand, counting down.
AACTTATTAGTAGCGCTTATTGGCGAAATGCGCTGCTACTATGCTACGTAGCAGTAGCGCCCCTTCGTTATAACGCGTTGCTGCTATAGCTAGCCTCGCGATGGCCTCGTGGGAATTATAGCAGTAGCGTGTCTTTCAGCTGGCGCGCTACTGCTATATTTATTTCAGCAGCGAGTTATTCTTGAGCTCGCTACGGCTAATTAGCAGCAGCGCCTTATTTTAAAGCGCGTTGCTGATAAGATTCTGTGTATAGGCTTTTCCCTAGTAGTGTATATAAGCCAACACTTAGAAAAATTTTCCCAACTACTCCCATTCTCCCCCGACGCCGCCAGGCCGCTCCTCGTCGCCGTCGGCGATGCCGCGCCCTGCCCCGACGCCGCCCGCCGCCCGCCGCCCACCCCGACGCCGCCCAACTTCGCCACAGCCGACGCCCTCGACGCCAATTGCCTGGCCCGACGCTGGCGCCGCTCCTCGCGCCCCTGCGCATGCCCGCCCCAACGCCTCCAGCAGTGCCCCGCCACCCCCTGTGAGCACCTGCCTCGCGCCCCTGCCCTGCCTCGCGCACTTGCGCCCCTGCCCTGCCCCGCCGGTGCCGCCGCCGCCATGATCCTCTGTCTGGCCGGCCCCTAGGTTTCCTTTATTTTTTTGTTATATATATGCTATTTGTTTAGATGTTTTTAGATGTTCTTATATGTTGTTTTCAGATGTTTTTAGTTGTTCATAAAAGAAATTTAGATGCAGGTATGTATGTGTGATGGATCATATATGTATTTTTTTAGATGTTCTTATATGTTGTTTTCATATGTTTTTTGTATGTATATATGTATGAGGGATCATATATGTATTTTTGTATGTATGTATGTATGTATGAGGGATCATAGATGTATTTTTTCACAATTTTCTATCGTGCATAGACCGATTTTAGACCACGGGAGCACCCCCCCTATCGTTGCAAAAGTGCTAAGTGATATTAAGAAGGAAGAAGAAGAAAAAAAGGAGAGGAAAAATGATGAAGAAGCAGGCTACGGTGATCGAACAATGGAGGAGGAAAGACATGATTATGATGGCTCCGGTGACTGAATGCCGGTGCAAGAAGGATACCGTGATGACGGCTCCGGTCACCGAACAGCAATCGCACGCGATGGCCAACCGATTTAACCCATCCGGACAAAGGAAGCATTTGCTGCTCAGTGCGGGGTTCTTGTTAGGGACAAGATCCCGATCAGCATCTAGCAATGGTTGAAGCCTAAGAAGGAAGACCCTGAGGTCTCTTATGTCAAGGATATGCAAAAAGATGATCTTTGGACTGCGCTGAAGGCAAATTTCACCCTACCGCCAGAGGACGATCTGGAGAAGCCAGTTAAAGAGCAATTGATCAAGTCTCAAAATATTAAGAAGATGGCAGAACTATTCAGGAGGTGGAAGAATGAGCTGAAAACAACGTTTGTCGACAAAGAAGAGACACCAGAATTCACCGGCCGGTATGAGAAGATCAAAGATCACTGGGACGCATTTGTGGCCCACAAGACATCGAAGAAGAGTAAGAGATGTCAGCGAGAAACAAGATAAATGCTGCGAAGAAGGAGCATCACCATGCACGGGGTCAGGCGGCTACCTCAAAGCCCGACCATTGTGGGCCAAGGCTGAGAATGACCTGCTTGATAAAGGGGTCAAACCAGAGACATTGAACTGGCCAAACCGTTGCCGGACTTGGTTCTTCGGGGTTGGCGAAAGCTTGGACCTTGTAACATGGAAGTGCGTTTGGACGAAAGAGCAAATGCGAATACCCGTCATGAAGCTTAAGTACTATATCACCGCAGCGCAGGACATGATGTTCGTTCCAGACAGAGAGAATGACGAGCTCACAATGGCCCTCAGGAATCCTGAGCACCCTGGACGGACACGAGGCACGCTAGGCTCCGTTCCGTGGAAGGCTGGGTTTCCGGACGCATGCGGTTACAAATGCCAAGAGAGGAGGAAGAAAGTGGAGCAGACTCAACTGCAGGCGCTGCACGCAAGGGTACAAGCAATAGACGAACGAGAAGCAGTTCGCAGCAAGCGACCTGCCGAAGCTACCCCCGAAGCTACCCCGCCATCTCAGCGGAGAAGAAGCGTGGCTTCCACCGAGCTGCTTTAGCTGGAGCCTGTCTTCACGGATCCTGGTAGCTACCCCGTGGATGCTATCACGGAGTCTCAACATTGCCACCTTATGACACAATGGCAGAACTTCAAAGTCAAGGCGGTTGTCGGCTCTGTTCGACCTCTTGAACCCAACACAACTTTTCACTGCCGTCCAATTCCAGAAGGATATGCTAGGGTGATGGTGGACGAAATAACGGAGGGATTTGAGGACCTCGAGCTTGACCTCCCTACCGATGAAGGGGAGACTCGGCTGGGTTCAGCTCTGAAGACTCCATGCCTATGGCGGAAGGAGCTCATCAACCTTCCGAACTGGACGCCTCCGCCTCCTCCTCCTCCTCCTCCGGAGAGTCAGGGCACTCCGCCTCCTCCTCCGCCTCCTCCTCCTCCTCTGGCGAGTCAGGGCACTCCCCCTCCTCCTCCGCCTCCTCCTCTGGTGAGTGATCAGGGCACTCTGCCTCCTTCTCCGGCGCATGGCGGCACTCCGCCTCCTTCTCCGCCTGCGCCGGCGCGCCCAAGCAGCCAGCATCTGCCTTCTCCGCCTCGTCAGCAAGGGCGGAAGAGACCCGTTGCCGCTCCGGCTGCTCCGGCGCATCGTACTCGTTCTCCTACGCCTCATAAGCAAGCAAAGAAGACAGCCGCAGCCGCTCCATCTTCTCCGGCATCTAGCAATACAACCAGAGGTGGGAGGCAATTAAGATTCGGTCCATCTCTAAAGCCTCTAGAGAAAGAAATTACCATACGAGAGGTCCGTGGAGGAAAACGCGAAGATCGTGGAAGCCAAAGTGAGGGACTTCTTTGAAGCGGTGAAAGCAAAGAAACATCCACCTCCAGAGGAGAAGGTAGATTCGGTGAAAGCAAAGCGCACACTCGATGCCCTGAAGAAACCACCACCATCTCCACCAAAAACCAACTACGAGTGCATTATTGGAAAGTCATTTATCGAAACGGAGCGGTCGGAAAGTACTATCAGTGATTGAAGGTTAGCAGAACGACGAGCTGGGAAAAAAATTGCCCAGCTCGGCGAACAAGAGAACCAATCGTGCCCCCCGCTCAAGGTGTCTAGTGATATCGTCGCTAATGGTTCGAGGATGGTGCCCGGTTATACCAATCTTGGAGATTACCTGCCCGATGATGCAAATTTTGATATAATGGAGGTGGACGAACACAAATACCAGTACGGGAAGCCTCTCATCAGAGATGGAACTATTCTGACAGCAATGATGCGAAGATTCCATGATTGGTACATGAAAACATGCAGCGAGTCTGGGGGGAAGAATACTTTGGCGCTGAGAGTTAAAGAGGAGCACGACCTCATTGGAATTGAACTGTTGTTTGTTCCATTTGAGGAGTTCTTCCAGTGGTTCAATCAAAATGCCCTCGATAAATTAACGGTCACTTGCTACTGTCTGTAAGTACTACTTCCATCATTAAGTCTCTATATATATAGCTCAGCTCTTTCATTGCATGTATATATAATTATCATCACTATATTATGCAGATTGAAGATCGCCGAATGCAGAAAAGCGGAAATCTATGATATTGGGTTCACTAACACAAATCTCATAGATGAATATATGGTTAAATTTTATGCCAAAGCAACCGAGGCCAACTTGCTCCAATCGTTGGTTATAAATCAAAACAAAGATAAAATACACTTTCCTTACAACTTCAAGTGAGTGTTACTGTCTTGTGCATATTCGGTTTGCCTTATTACTCGAGGTTATAGTAATGTAATTGATGAGTCATGCATGCGTGCGCAGCTACCACTATATTCTCCTGGAGATTAAGCTTGAGCAGGGACTAGTAACCGTCTTAGACTCAAGACGAAAATCTCCCGAGACCTATGCGGACATGGCTAAAATGCTCGAGAAGTAAGTTCAATCGATCATTATCGCACCATATCGGCAACATTTTGTTCATTTCCTGATATCAAGTAATTGTTTTCTTTGTCTCGTAGGGTTTGGAAAGTATTCATCGCACAATCTCAGGGACTGCCGAGGGAGCTGCGATGGACATAGCCGAAAGTAAGTAGTACTAGCTAGCTAGTTCCGCGCATCTCGATCCTGTTGATTCTAGATACTTTCATCAATGCCATTTATAATGCTTCATTATCAGTTTGATTGACCTCTATTTCTTGTAAAGTGCTTGTGGCTTGAACAAGGGAATGATTACTGTGGATACTACGTTTGTGAGTTCATCTACACTGCGACTTACAAAAAAACAGGGCTACTCTAAAATACAATTTGATATGCGTAAGCAATAATATTCACAATTTCATTATATTACCATCATTTGTGTTAAATTTCATTCATATATATGTATTGACTACCTTCTTCAAATTTGATGTGGCAGATGCGGGATGAACTCCTACCACAAGATCGCATCAAAGCAATTCAAGAGGAATTGGCGGGATTCTTTCTTGACCACGTCATCAATAAAGCCGGAGAATACCATCTGGAAGCTGAGTTCATATATAATTAGGGGATTATATTGTAAGAGATCTTAATATTGTATATATGTAGCCAGTAGCGCCGGATAGATATACGGAAACTTGTTGTTCGACCAATCCCTCGGAGAAGGAGAGGTCTATATCACTTCTCTCTGTATGAATATGTTCATGACGAACTTCTGTACTTAATGGTTTCCTTCATTTGCTTACCAGCTAGCGTGTCGAGGGCCTCTCTATATGTATAGTACGTAGCGTCGACCAAGCACGGAGATAAGAGAGGACACTTCTCTCTATTAATTTACCTACCTAACACAATATATGAAAGCCCCCAAAATAAACCATACAACCCCCCCAAACCCCACCCCCCCCCCCCTTCAGAAAAAAACAAAAACCCTAGCCCCTGAAATGCTGACGCATGGTAGCTTATTGGTCCCAGTTGGTGCCCCAACCGGGACAAAAGGCCCCCCTGTCAGGGCAAGCCGCAACGGCCACGTCGAGCCCCATCTGTCTCAGTTGGTGTAAGAACCGGGACTAAAGGTGTAGGGATTTAGTACCGACCCTTTAGTCCCGGTTCCCCAACCGGGACAAATGGGCCTTACGAACCGGGACAAATGGCCCTTTTTCTACTAGTGCCCAATCCATCACCAAAAATTAACCAACAAAGAATGCAAGTGCACTGAAGATCGATTTGAGAAAAAACTAAGTTGTTGAAAGGGAAAGCTTATGTATTATGAGGGTCGGTTAATTCTTATTAATTACGTGCTTACAAGCATGCCGATTTTCATGTTATCCTTGTTTAAGATACCCGTAGGGGTACGAAAAAGGTTGGATTTTTATCGATCAAGATTTTTTTGGCACAGTGATGAGAATAAATCTAAGTACAGACTGGCTAAGTGGAACATACTGTCGTATTTCGGGTTCTGGCAGACCCTTTAGGTTCGAACACTGGGGTGCGCGCGGAGATTTCGCTTCCTACCTTCCTGCACCCCTCCGCCTCGCTAAGATCTAAGCTATGGAAAGAACAACACAAGAGACACAGGGTTTATACTGGTTCGGGCCACCGTTGTGGTGTAATACCCTACTCCAGTGTGTGGCATGGGGGATTGCCTCTTGGGCTGATGATAATGAATGATACAAGGAAGAACAGCCTCGCGAGGGTCTGTTCTTGGCTGGGGCGATGAACTGCTGGGAGGAGTTCAGCCACCCTTCTCTCTCTCTCTCTGATCGAACCCCCCTCCTCTGTGGGTGGCTGGTCCTATTTATAGAGGCCCTGGTCCTCTTCCCAAATATCGAGCGGGAAGGGAGCCAACAATGGCGGGCTAATTTGAAGGGGGACAGCTAGTACTAGCTACCCTGACAAAAGAAGTCTTCGCCTGCACAAAGCTCTGGTGGTGACGCCGTCTTGGGCTCCACGATGACCTCCGTCTTGCAGTCTTCCTGGTCTTGGTCTCGTTGCACCGAAATGGCAACCTTTGCCTGATGCCTCGGTACTCCGCGGCTGCGCTTGCCCCCTTTGCACCAAAGAGGAAAGGAGGACACTGCGCAGGCTGGCACCCGCCTGGCGCCCTTGGTCGTCATGGCTTGCGTCACGGGCACCTCGTGAGGTACCCCGCCTTGATCTCTCCGCCTCCTCGCGAGCCAGCCTAATGAGGCCGTGCCTGAGGAAGCTCCGTGTCGTCCACCCCGCGAGGCTTGGCCCCTCGCGAGGGTCTTGGGTCTGTGTTGATGAAGATGGGCCGTGCTGGCCCCCCCTTAAGCCACGCCGCAGGCCGCAGGCAGGCAAGTCTGGGGACCCCCGTTCCCAGAACGCCGGCACATACTTTGTAGACCGAAAGACCAATAGGGTTTGGGTATTGAGAACCTCAAACTAAAGAACAAGTGCCTACTTAGAAAATGGGTATATCGGCTATTTGTAGAAAAGGATGGGCGTGGATACAGTTATTGCATAACAAGTATCTGCATTCCAAAACTGTAGCACAAGTTACAGCGCAACCGAATGACTCTCCTTTTTGAAAGGGATTAATTAGGACAAATGTCGTTTTCTTTAATAGGACAAAATTGGAATGGTCGCATTACTAAGATTTTGAAAATATACTTGGCTAGGGGAGATGCCTATAGCCTTGTAGTCACTAGTAGAAAAAGGGTCAAATGTGAAGCACATTAGTGCCGGTTTGAATTTGAGCCGGCACTAATGTGACCATTAGTGCCGGTTCCAACGGCTAGGCGGGCGGGCATCATTAGTACCTGTTCGTGGGCAACCTTTAGTACCGGTTCATGCCACGAACCGGTACTAATGAGTCCAGTGCGTCTGTGGTCAGGCTGGGGCCCCCACGAAGACCTTTAGTACCGGTTCATGGCATGAATCGGTACTAGAGTTTCTTAGTAAGCTGATTTGTAGTCCCACCTCGCCAAGAGAGAGGCAGTATGAGCGGTTTATAAGCCGTGAGTGCAGAGACAATGACGAAGAGGCGCAATGCTCACCTGCACGTTGATTAGCTTCAAGCCTTTCGGAATAGCATAGATTGCACTGAGCTATGTGCAGTGCAGTCTACACTATTCCGAAAGGCTTGAAGCAAATTAACCAGCATTGCACCTCTTTTTTATTTTTAATAACTTATTTGAACTCCGGACTTCTTTTGTGTTCAGTATGCAGCATTCAAAGCGACGTCATCAATTTCCAACATGTTCTGACATCATTTGTTGTTTTTCGGTCAATTACCTAATTGTTTAGAGAGCTAAATGACCGTGAAATTGAAAATCACTACAAAATGAACTCTGAAAATGTTGAAACTTGGCATGGTATCATCATTTCACCCGCATAGCATGTGCGAAAGAGTAGAGAGGGTCAAGGCAAAAACTGGACGCACTTCGTGTACAAACTAGACAAACTCTTTCGGAGTATCAGGGTTTCGGGTGAGAACTCATCTGTTACACGGGCACTTCAATGTTTTTTAAACATATTTGAACTTCGGACTTCTTTTGTGTTCAGTATGCAGCATTCAAAGCGATGTCATCAATTTCCAACATGTTCTGACATCATTTGTTGTTTTTCGGTCATTTACCTAATTGTTTAGAGAGCTAAATGACCGTGAAATTGAAAATCACTACAAAATGAACTCTGAAAATGTTGAAACTTGGCATGGTATCATCATTTCACCCGCATAGCATGTGCAAAAGAGTAGAGAGGGTCACGGCAAAAACTGGACGCACTTTGTGTACAAACTGGACAAACTCTTTTAGAGTATCAGGGTTTCGGGCGAGAACTCATCTGTTACACGGGCACTTCAATGTTTTTTAAACTTATTTGAACTTCGGACTTCTTTTGTGTTCAGTATGCAGCATTCAAAGCGACGTCATCAATTTCCAACATGTTCCAACATCATTTGTTGTTTTTAGGTCATTTACCTAATTGTTTAGAGAGCTAAATGACCGTGAAATTGAAAATCACTACAAAATGAACTCTGAAAATGTTGAAACTTGGCATGGTATCATCATTTCACCCGCATAGCATGTGCGAAAGAGTAGAGAGGGTCACGGCAAAAACTGGACGCACTTTGTGTACAAACTGGACAAACTCTTTCAGAGTATTAGGGTTTCGGACGAGAACTCATCTGTTACACGGGCACTTCAATATTTTTTAAACTTATTTGAACTCCGGACTTCTTTTGTGTTCAGTATGCAGCATTCAAAGCGACGTCATCAATTTCCAACATGTTCTGACATCATTTGTTGTTTTTCGGTCATTTACCTAATTGTTTAGAGAGCTAAATGACCGTGAAATTGAAAATCACTACAAAATAAACTCTGAAAATGTTGAAACTTGGCATGGTATCATCATTTCACCCGCATGGCATGTGCGAAAGAGTAGAGAGGGTCACGGCAAAAACTGAACGCACTTCGTGTACAAACTGGACAAACTCTTTCGGAGTATGAGGGTTTCGGACGAGAACTCATCCGTTACACGGGCACCTCAATGTTTTTTAAACTTATTTGAACTCCGGACTTCTTTTGTGTTCAGTATGCAGCATTCAAAGCGGCGTCATCAATTTCCAACATGTTATGACATCATTTGTTGTTTTTCGGTCATTTACCTAATTGTTTAGAGAGCTAAATGACCGTGAAATTGAAAATCACTACAAAATAAACTCTGAAAATGTTGAAACTTGGCATGGTATCATCATTTCACCCGCATAGCATGTGCGAAAGAGTAGAGAGGGTCACGGCAAAAACTGGACGCACTTCATGTACAAACTGGACAAACTCTTTCGGAGTATCAGGTTTCGGACGAGAACTCATCTGTTACACGGGCACTTCAATGTTTTTTAAACTTATTTGAACTCCGGACTTCTTTTGTGTTCAGTATGCAGCATGTGACGTCATCAATTTCCAACATGTTCTGACATCATTTGTTGTTTTTCGGTCATTTACCTAATTGTTTAGAGAGCTAAATGACCGTGAAACTGAAAATCACTACAAAATGAACTCTGAAAATGTTGAAACTTGGCATGGTATCATCATTTCACCCGCATAGCATGTGCGAAAGAGTAGAGAGGGTCACGGTAAAAACTGGACGCACTTCGTGTACAAACTGGACAAACTCTTTCGGAGTATCAGGGTTTCAGACGAGAACTCATCTGTTACACGGGCACTTCAATGTTTTTTAAAATTATTTGAACTCCAGACTTCTTTTGTGTTCAGTATGCAGCATTCAAAGCGACGTCATCAATTTCCAACATGTTCTGACATCATTTGTTGTTTTTTGGTCATTTGCCTAATTATTTAGATAGCTAAATGACCGCGAAATTGAAAATCACTATAAAATGAATTCTAAAAATGTTGAAACTTGCAATGGTATTATCATTTCGGAGTATCAGAGTAGAGAGGGTCACAAAAAAACTACTCAGAAATAAATAGAAGAAAATAGATAAAGCGGAAAAGAAAAAAACTATATAAAAAATTACTCAAAAATAAATAAAAGAAAATAAATAATGCAGAAAAGAAAAAAACTATATGAAAAATTACTCAAAAATAAGTAAAAGAAAATAAATAATGCAGAAAAGAAAAAACTATATAAAAAATTTGTTAGGGCGCTGCCCAGTGGGCCTGCCAGACCTAGGGTGTGCAAATGCAGGCCCAGAAGGGCCAGCAGACTCACAGGGCAGCGTGCCCTAGTTAGGCCCCGCAAATGCAGTTAAGAGCCGCCGCCGCCTCGCCCGCCGCCCGTCCCCGTCGCATCGCCCGCCGCCGCCCCCTGCTCGTACACACACACACACATACACACACATACACACACATTGTTTTTACTTATTTTCTATTTTCTATTGTTTAGATTAATGTTAGATAAATTACGTAGATAATAATGTTAGAATGTTAATGTTAGCTAGATGAATTATATGGAAAAGATGTTAAATATTAATGTCAATTTTAGATGAATTAGCTAGATATTAATTAGGTATATATATGAGATTTGAACTAGTTGAATTAATATAACTAGTTTATTTTTAGTATGAAAATTAATAGAACAAGTTTATTTTTAGTAAGAAAATTTAGGTATATGAGATTTGATGATCTAATCAAAATATTACTATATAGAACTACCTACTTTATTTTAGTAAGAAATTAATAGAAGTAGTTTATTTTTAGTAAATGCTCAGTTGAATTAATAGAACTAGTTTATTTAGTTGAATTAATAGAACTAGTAAGAGTTTAATGTTTCACCTATATATGAACATATGTTAGATATTAATGTCAAATGTTAGATTAATTAGATATAAATTATATGTTACATATATATTTAATTTAGTTATATGATATTTCATTATCTAATTAACATTTTATTATATAGAACTAGCTACCTTATTTTTAGTAAGAAAATTAATAGAACTAGTTTAGTTGAATTAGTTGAATTAATTAGTTGAACTAGTTAGTTGAATTAGTTCAATTAATTAGGTATATTTTTCGTAAGTGCTTAGTTGAATTAGTTCAATTAATTAGTTGAACTAGTTGAATTAATAGAACCAATAAGTGTTTAATGTTTCACCTATGAACATAGGAATGTCGTCTGACGACGAACACGATTTCATTATGTGTGAATACTGCGAAGACCAGCGTGGCCTGTGCGGCAGAAATTCTCTAGTTGATGATAGACGCTTCAGCATCAAGCTGGATGAGAACTTCGAAGTGGATACAGTAAGTCACAACGACAAGTCTTTTTTCGTAATTAAGCATGACTTATGCTTCATTTGCTTCAACTTTTAATTTTAATTTTTCACTATTCTACTAGCGTATCCCCTGCCATGCAAGAATTTTTGTCTTGGATAAGATAGGTTTCAGTCCTAACGAAACTATGTAGGTAAAAAGAGTTTACTTGAAGACCGAGCATGGTTATACCTTCAACGTCAAATTATACAATGCAGACACATACACCTATTTTGAATGCAAAACTTGGCAAGCATTATGCAAGGCTTATGCATTTGAGCCTGATATGTTAACACCTTTGATATTCGTGCGGAAGATGATATTGAAGGTAATAGAGACATCTGGGTCGATGTGCAGACGCCTCCAGTTCTACCACTATGTGAGTTTCTCAACCATATTTATGTCTTCGATATGAGATTATTTGAACCAGTTGAATAATTAATAGATCTCAATTTATATTGACAGCTTACTTCCAATCAAGCAAACATGTCCGGCGCTTGATAGACAGGACCGTCCACTGTCTTGGGGCTGAACTAAACTGCGAGGAGACAAGTCATTATGTTTCATGGCTTGAGGATCTTGATGTTGTCAAGACAAATTTCTTTCCTGCACTTAGAAATGTTAGTACTCAAAACGTGCGACCAATAGTATTCGTACTGAACTATGATCACATATATTTAGGAAAGATGGTAAGATTTCTACTATTTGTCCTTAGTGCATCTTTTGCATACATTATTTTTTTAAGCTAAACTTGATTGCTAAGTATGTTACTATACAATGTTCTTCAACAGGGACTCCCGATGAATGTTGTGCCTGATTGGATCGAGACTAGAGGTACCATGAATATTGTTAGCTTACGGCCAAGATATCCTACAATGCACTTTAGTGCATTCAGGATTTCTAATAGCGAGGAATGCTTAATAGTAAAAGACTGGAGCAAAATTGTGAACGATCACAGAGATGTACTAGGGGGCAGCAATCAGAAGCGCAACCCACGATTAGGAGACATGTTCATCTGCATGCTCCAATATGATGAATCAGCAAAGCTATACATGTTCTATGCTATTTTACCTGAGAGAGAGCAGCAGGAGTGATTAAGTAGCTAGTTCATACTCTTAGTGCTTGTCCTCTCATGTTCGTGTTCTTCGTCCTGAACTTAATCTCAAAGAGTGATTTGCTTTTGTGGTGTTATGAACGCTTATAATATCATTACCATGTTGAACTCGATGATATCTTTTCTATGAAAGCTGTTGGTGATGATATATATGATGCAAGAGTTTTTATATTAATATGATGATGATGATGATGATGAGTTATTATATCATTTATGAAAGAAACTGCATATTAGTTTCAACTGGATGGATTTTAGCTAAGTGATCAAGTATATGCCATATCCATATTACTTCGATCACTTAAGTAGGTGATCAAGTATATATAATATGGATATGACATATACTTGATGACTTAGGTAGGATCTACGCATCCAGTCAAACTAATCTGCGGTACATTCATCTAATGATTTAACAACTCATTATAATGTAAAACAATCACTAAATTGAATTGAAAACATAAAATTAAAGTAAAAATAAAAAATAAAACTAAAACACACCCAAACATTTAGTACCGGTTGGTGTTACCAACCGGTACTAATGTCCTACGCGCCCACGGAGCTGGCTCGTGCCACGTGGTTGCCCTTTAGCACCGGTTCGTGCTGAACCGGTACTAAAGGGGGGGGCTTTAGTGCCTACACTTTAGCGCCGGTTACCGAACCGGCACTAAAGGCCCTTACGAACCGGTGCTATTGCCCGGTTCTGCACTAGTGAGTATACAACACTATATAATAGTATTATACAACATAAAGACGCCTTCGTAAGTACAATACTAGGTTCCGTTCTCTTAAACATAAAGTTCATGCGGGTACGTACTAGTGGGGAACGTTGGGATAGATGGTTACATTTAGTGCGTGGATTGGTAGAGGTCAACCTGTCTAATGTGCCAGATACACTCCATTGTAAACTTTCGCTTTCAGGCATGTTCTCAGTCAAATCTATATATGTCGACTTGATTAACATTGGATCAATCCCAAGGTCGCTTCATATTTGGAAAATTAAGGTGCCACTAAAAATAAAGGTCTTTATGTGATTTCTGCACAAGGGAGTGAGTTTGATTAAGGACAACTTGGCGAAATGTAGATGGAAAGATAGTAAACCATGTTTTTGTGGTCAAGAGAAAACGACCCAACATCTTTTTTTCTCCAATGCACGCTAGTCAGGTTATTGTGGCATACATTACATATATCCTTTAATATTTGTCCACCCAATAACATCCATAGGTGGTCATTACTCAGCCGTGCGGAAGTCAGAGAGGATATGGCTTTTGGGTGTAACCGCTGGGAGATGGTAGAACGGGCTACATACAACCGTTAAATGATGATTAAATAATACGATAGGTGCTTAGGCATCGTGTTTTATTTTTGCCAGTTGTGGCATTCTATTCTTTTGTATTGTTTTTGCTTGCGTATCTGAAATGGATTTGGTGCTTAGCTACCTTATTTAGTAAAATGTCCATGTGCATCGTTTGATGCAGAGTCCGAAGGCAATGCTATTTTTTTTAAAAGCATAGCTACATCAAATGGTAGCAAATTATATATCGCATGATGCGCTGAAACATGATAACTCTCGTCCATCGGTAGGAGCCGAGCTATGGCTGTGCCGTCGTTGGAATTTCTTGGCAAGGTTTGGGGACGATCCCGTCGATGCCCTAGCTAGGCCGGCCGGGGGCGCCATGCATGCACACAGTACACAACCTGAAACGGTCAAGCGAGCTACACATAGCCATACAGCACCGCTGCAACTGCAGCGGCGGCATGCATGCATGACCGGTCGACCGCAACATTCTGTTGCGCACTGCAGCCGCTGTGCGTTGGTCAGAGGCTGTCATCTCGCCGTCCCTTCGGTGGTTAACGCTTCCTTGTCCTCGTCTACCTCTCCTATCTGGACAGAGCTAGCTACCCTACGCAAATGGCTAACAGTCACCTTCGCCACTTTGGTGTTTTTCCGAAGCTCTCACAGGTGACTGGCCTGTACACTGGGCCTCCAGAGCCTGCTGCAAACGCAGAAATCAAGGGAATAGGGTAGGCACGTACGTACTGTCAAACAAAATATCAACTGTTAAGGTAGTCTGTACGCTGTGCATTCAGTTTTACGTATCCCCTTCACCAAAGCTTATAGCCGGGGATTGCCCACCGTCCCAAAGATTCTGCCATATACGTACATAATAAGACTGGGTGCTTGCTGCCAACCGAACATAAGCAAGGCATTTTATTCAAAGAAGTGTTACTATGATTCTTCAGTTCTCATGTAGACTAGATTAACAAGAACACATAGGACGAGATCAATCACTCGACGACGCATTGTAAATCACATGCATGTAAAATCTCCTCGTATGGTGAAAGATTGAAGTCATGAGCCCGTCATGCCCTTTATCGAGAAAATGAGCCTGTTGATTTTTCTTGGCAAGTGTTTTTCATGGAAATATCTGTGTATTTGTTTATTTATCTCATTTGTTGATTTCTAAAAATATTTCATTCATACGCTTGTCTAATAATATTGTTATTGGCTTACTCCATTGATAAATTACAGTGAACTCAAATAGTTAGTTAGCCTTTAATATTTTGTGTCTCATGTTCTTCTGCTACCTTTAATATTATACGAGTAATGGGAGTTTATAGGAGTTGCACACGTACATAAAAAAAATATGTTTTTCTTTTGGTAAGGAACGCATCCGAGTTGCCCCCAAAAAGTTGAAGCGAGCTGGGTAGAAAAGGTCCTCCCAGAGATGCATGGAATTAAGATAATATTGTGATATTTCCTAATTTTCCACTAAATCATCTGTATAATATAAACTACATCACGGTGCTTGAAAAAAGAAGTTTTCAGGCTTGCAGTTCAACCGACGTACGGAAAATTTTCAGCAGAAGCAAAAAACTTGCATATTTTCTATCAATACATATGACATATGAGCAAACGTATGTATCGCAATATATGGTATAGTAAAATATGCAATATTATAATACGCTTTTTACAGTACTTAATACCATGTTAATGGAACATGCATGCTGCAATTAATCACCTTGAACTCATGTTGAACAAAACAGATATTTGCAACTTTTCATCTAGAAGAGTTATAAGAATACAGGAACATAATATGATAAAGATATGCCATGCCATTGTACATGCTGGATTATAATGTCATGTTCCCCGCTATATATCATCAATGAAGTGCAAACATCAAAGTTGTTATTCTCCAGGTTTACCTCATATAGTACATATGTGGACATTAAATTTTAGATCAAAACTAAATGACATTCTATTATTAAATATTTTCATCCAAATTTTTGCTATATATTCTTGCAAATTGAATTTTATTATGGAAACTAAGTAAGTACGCTTGCTGGTGTTACAACACTACATTTATATTTTTCTATCCGATATATGATAATAATATTCATCATATATGCATATTATAGAGGAAAGCAAACATAAAAACTAAGCAACACAATCATTATTAGTTAAGTGATTGTTGGACTGCTAATGTTTCCAATTTTCGAACAAGTACTTGACTAGATCTGGTGGATAATTCTAGATATGATTATACTTCAGAAATTTATATTCTAGCTAAAACGAAAAATATACAATCTTGAATACTCTTTTTCTAGAATACAAAATCTTGAATACTGGCCAGTGTACACTCAAAGGCTCGGCCCTAAATATGTTTTGTATAAGATGGATATAAACATATTTTAAAGGTTCCATTATTAGCAAGAACTGGACGCAGTATATTCAATTGGTCGTGAAAGATTAATACTATCAATATCATCTAAAATTAATATGATATATATAACCACTTTACTTACAAGTGTAACTTGTCATCAACAAATGCTTAAGCATGCATAATATTTTCATATTGTTAGTCTTAGTCCTTTTATGCTGTTTCTTGGTGAAAATAAATAGATATGTATGTATGATTTTACGTTTCTCATGAAATCAAAACTGCAACTGTGAAACATAGCAAATACAACTTAGTGGGTCACTTATCATTTCTATTACTCTACGATGATATAATTAATTTTATTTAGTTGAGCTGAGTTGTATACATGATTATAAAAAGTATGGAAGTGGAAGGTGAACCTAGCAACTTCTTACAATGTCCAGACTAACCTGTGCTGCGCTTAAATTACACCGTGTAACAAGTACTGCCCATCCTAATCTAGTATAGAAATTCATGTATTTGAGCAAGTGCACCAGAACAAATTAAATCAGTTTATTCATCATAAAAAAAGAGTTTATATGCATATAGGTAAAAATGCTTCCATCTTAAGCATGGTTTCCTACGTACAAGTTTGATGTGGCCCCCTATTGAATGAGAAAATAAGAGAAAACACCCCTATCTTCATCTAGATATAGATCTTAGCACCAAATCCAAAACATCTCATAACTCTTCTTTCACAAAGACACTAATTAAATAAGGGTTTTATTTCAGATACATATAACACTAGCAGGACGATATAGTGCACTGGGACTTTTTAATAATGTCATTATTTACTTTTGCAAATGTTTATAATGCCATTAGATATAGTGCACTATATATCTAATAGATGTTTAGATATATAAGTGCAATGGGTCTGCCCTGATGTACCCAAAAAAAAAAACTCTTACGGCGAAAGAAATTGTAATTATGATTAAGCGTTTGATCAATAAGTGTGCATTTTGTTTCATTTCATATACAGATATATATGATTCAGAAGCCCAATGATACCATGCCTGACAAATATTGTTCTGCTCATGCATGTGACATATATGTATATATGTGGAGGAACACAGTCATCCTAGCTACTACATGTCACTCAAGATAAGAAATATATATTTAATTATATATTTGTCTGGAAGCATGGTTAAATTAGATCAACAATCTTATTAATTAATCTCATGGTGCAGTGTGCAAGTTTTGGAAGGCCTTGGGACAAGTACTTGAAAGATCTCACTCCAATGCCTTGATCGACATGGTCAGATCCAAAGTACTCAGCCCCAGAGCGGCCTTCTTGCTGCTGCTACCTGTCGCTACGTCTAACCTCCTGCCATCCCGGCCACCACCGTCGTCGTCGACGACGCCACCATGTAATGACAGCGAGAGAGAGAGTGGCACCTTGTCGCTGCTCACCTCCTGCCCAGCGCTGTTCCTCTTCTTGCCCCTTCCTGCAGTGTCTGCCACCGCGTTGGGGCTCAGGCTTAGCTGCAACTCCGGCGCCCAACCTTTCTCCTCCGCCGTAGCCGATGTCTTCGTCCTCCTCGCCTCTGCTCCGATGCTCGTCTCCTCGGCAGGAGCCCTCGGCATTCCCTGCTTCGGCAGCTGCATGCACAGAAGCAACCATTAATTGTTGATATTTTGTGAGAAGTTACGATTTATTTACAAGTGAATGTATCAATTCCAAGCAAGATATGTAAACAATGATGCGTACCAACAGTGGGGAACCAGCTTCACGGGTCACCACCGGATCTGAAGGTGACGTTGTTCTGCCAGGGTTGCCGTTCGGGTGGCAGCCATTGCTGCCGGCGGCACCTCGCCACCTAAACGGGAGCTGAGCGTGGCCGCCCTGCTCCAAACCAGTAGCCGACATTGCCTTCGAGAGCGGCCGGGAGCTGCTGCCGATCCAGTTGATGCTTCCAATCTTCGCGCCATCTGACCTACGGTCGGCCGGGCTCGTGCTTGTTGACGGCGACGACGTCCCGTTGGAGGCGACGGCGTCCCTCACGTCGAACAAATGCGACGTCGGCTTGCCGTCCTTCCTGAAGATCATCTCGCGGATAAGCCCTTTCCCCAGACCATTGTCGTTAACTGCGCGTGCCCTCGCCGCTACCGCGTGCTGGGTGAACGCCCATTCTTGATTCCTAGACGCAAGCATGTACCGATTAGGGTTTCGGCATGATCGTCACATGCATGTAAGACGCCATGGCCTGCTTAATTTTAGTACCTAAGGCTCGTGCTGTTCTTGAAGTCGAAGGTTTGTAATGGAGGCTGCCGGCGCTGGAGGAGGCCATAAATCCGGCTAGCATCCGGCAAGCCGGCGTTTCTCGGCGCGAAGACCCCGCCGTTATCGTTGAACCTGGAGGAGAGAGTCGAGCCGGCCGCAGCTCGCTGGAAGAACATGTCGTGAAACGGATGGTCCCCTCTCGTCATGTGAAAATTCATGGGCGAAAATACTGTGGAAATTAAGAGGAAACCAAATCATGGAACTGAATTCCTAGTGGGAAAATAGTGAGATGTCCAGCATCAGCGATTGTATAGACAATTACCTGAGGACATTGCTGCCCTCTCGTGGCTGGACTCGTGCTCTATCTTTTTGCTTCTGTACATCTGAAAAGTCGAAAGGGATGAACAAGAAAAGGGTTAGGTCCAACGCTTGTCGTGTGAAGGAAAGAAACAAGTAGCTAGCTATAGAAGAACAGCTACCAAGCAGTCATGAGAAGTAGGCTGTTCCTCTTTTCTGCCTTTACCTGCAAGTGACTTTTTACATGAGCAATGCTGAGCCCCCTCACATTCATCATCTGAAGCACCAGCTTTGGCGTTGCTCCTGTCGAAAAATCAACACAAATAAAAGTTTAGATCACGAATCGATGGGGAAAACATTAATTACGACGACAAAAATGCACAACCAAAAAAAATATGGGGGTGGGTTACTTACTCTCTTGGCCGCCCAGCCGCTCGACGGCATGGAGGAACGCCATGTGGAGGTCCGGCGTCCAGCGGAGCCGGGGGTGCTTGGACCGGTTATACTGCCGCACCGTGGGAACCCTCTCGCCGCTGCCCTCCGCCTTGTCACGATGGCCCCTGCTGCTTTCGGATTCATGGTTGGCGCTGTTGTTGTTGCTTGAGCTCCTGCCTCCTCCAGCAACCTCGCTTGTGCTACCGCCATCGTCGTCGTAGTTCTCCTCGCCGTCTTCCCCATCGTCGCTTGCCTCGCTGAAGCCTTCGTTGAGGTCCAGCCCCGCGGGTGGTGGGGAGTCGTCATCGGAAGATCCCTTCCGATGGTCCTCAAGGACCTTCGCCAGCGCCTCCTTCTCCTTCACCTCCCCCATGCCCGGGCCTCCTGGCCTCCACCTCTTGTCCTTGACCTCGTCTGCCTCTCTACATGCAGTCCATGTCACGCACCATGTTAGGATTGGAATGATATGGGGGTAGGAAGAAGAGGGGACTGTGATGGGAATAATTAGTAGGGAGATGGGAGGAAGCAGCTAGCATAAGCAAGCGAGTGATGTATAGTAGCTAGGAATTAAAATAGGGGACGGGGGAATGGACAAGTAGTAATTTCACCACATTGACTAGTTTTCAGGACTGGTATTCCGTCCCATCCCTTTTTCTATAGTCTCATGGAATTGGGAAGTATACTACACTCTTGTTATTTAATTTTGTGATGGCCGTTGGGGTTTATATAATTGGGGTGGGGAGGGGGGGCTGATTATCAATACATTGGCTCATGACTGGGTTGTGTGGGAAATGACGCAAAAGGGGAACGTTGACACTTGCAACTAGACTCTTGTAGTGACAACAACCGCTGCTCCCCATTTTTTGTTCGTCACATTAGTTGTGTGCCTAGTACATGGTATAAGCGTGGCAATTCTTTCCAAGTACATATAGCCCCGGAAATAACTATACCTAATGTTTTTTTAGCACAGTACAGACGCAAGCGCTCATATACACGCGCATACACTCATCTCTATGAACACACACACACACATGCACACCCTACCCCTATGAGCACCTCCGAAAGAGTGAGTCGGCATATCATCTTAAAAACTTACGAAGTCACCGTAGGCACCTTCGTCGTCGACGGGAACGTCTCCTCCCACTGAATGTGCATCGCCGGAAATCCTGAAATAAATCCAAGAATAAATGCGAGCACCAGGATTTGAACCCTGGTGGGCTGGGGATACCGCAGTCCCTCTAACCATCCAACCATAGGTTGGTTCGCAACTGGCTCCTTAACCATGCAGGTCTTTTCTGAATTGTAAAAAAAATTATCCCGATACCCCATGCATGCCTCATCAGTCCATTTGGTTGGAGATTCCCATGCATGCATGCTCTTTGTCAAAGAACTGCATGCTCCACCCACCACATCTACGTTTCATTTCATCTTTAAATTTGGATCTATTATATGTTTTGAAACAAAAGTACAAATTAAGTTTCGTTTGCATATTTGTGTTCGTTGCGATGAAAACTTTTGAACAAAGCCACCTTTAAATATATTTTGGCAACTTTCAAAACTTTACGAAGTTCCAAATATTTAAACTTGGTAGTCATAATATTATGTTTTCACACCAAGTTTTATTAGTTTTAGGGTTTAGGGCTTATTAGGTCTTAGGTTTAGGGCTTAGGGCTTAGGGTTTTAAGTTTTAGTCTTTAAAACTTGGTGATTTTATCCTTCATCGTATCAAGTTTTAATGGATGAAACTTGATAAAGTTTTTAAAACCTGTCAATACATATTCAAGAGTGATCTTGTTTGAAAGCCCTCATCTCAAGGAACACAAATACGCAAACAAAACATAAATTGGCCTTATGGTTCAATATGTACAATAGATTTTAATTCGAAAGCTAAAATAAAAACCACATGATATTAGATGGGTGGAGCATGGAATCTCTGCCGAAAGCTGCATGTAGGGGCCCACCCAAAGTAGTCGAATGGCCAATCCATGCACGGGACCTCCCGTGCACAGTAGAAGATCCATTCTCCAAAATGTCCCACAAAATTACACCTGTTGTGTTTGCCTTGTGTTGTGAAGGGGCAATACCTATTGTACCTGGAGTGAAATACCTTGTTCTTCAAAACATACACTATTATTTAATGGCTTGTGCATCCAACACAAGTTATCATAGATGGTACATCAATTCAATCTTTAGTAAGACCGAGGGCTGGATGTGTGCACCTATTTATCACACATTTCTCTCCAAGGGAATCATCTGACTATTTCTTCTTTGGAGCCATTGACTTTTACCAAAACAAAGCAACTAACTTTTATCAAGGCATACCTTTTGTGAACGCAAACGATCTTTTTTTTCGCTCAACCTATATCCACTAGAACCCCATAACTTGTGTGGATTGAAAATTGAACTGAAGTCACTTTCCTCCTTCCCCTTCTCTCCTCTACCCTAACCCACCCCCTCCATCCCAACGGTGTCCCATATTCCTCACTAGCTTTGTCTCAGCACCTTCGTGCAAGGAGATCCAAGGACAAAACTACCACAAACCGCATCACAAATTAGATGGAAGACTGTCATCACTATGTTAGGGGATGGTGAGTGTGTCGCCACCTTCACTGTCACTCCGAGGAGGAGAAAACCACCAACACTACTGCTGCCACCTCTATAGCAAAGGGGGTCAACGGTGTCCATTGTTTCACCTATATATGGAGAGGAGTTGGACGCCACCACCTTTTCTATGGTCACCTCGAGGATGGCGGACTCCATCATATCATTCACCCACATGAAGGTAGGAAAATCTTGCCGCTGCCTGCTCTGCCGTCATCGCCCGAGGGAGGATAATGCTGCCACTGTTGGGTCGAGGAGGAAGAGAAGGCTGCCACCACCTACTTCTACTTGAAATGTTTCTCTACCCCGACCTCTGCCATCATACCATGAAAAGAACTCACATCTTCTTGTGCAAGGCCGTTCAGAAGGGTTGGTGGAACCAAGTAATCAAACATGGTTTGATTGTTGACTCTATAGCTTATTAGCTTGCTGACTTGGACGTACTAGGGGTAGAAAGTCAGACCAAACAAAGTGTAATCAAGCAACAAACATCCTATCATATATACTTAAGAGAGTGACCACCCGTAGTTTTATTTATCTCAAAACATGCAACTATGCTTCCTCAACTTGCATTCATGCATGGGGAAAGGGCCACCTCAGCATGCTACCATGCATGGGAAGAGATCCTCAACATGCAACCATGCATGTGAAAACTATTACACTACTTATATTCCCTAAATATTTTACATAATACAATAATCAAATATTCATGTTCCAACTTCATCAAAATATAGAGCAACGAATTCCCGCAATAATGTGTGGGGTATCATCTAGTATACTTTAGGGAATGAGCTCAACTGCATTTTGCATCCCTTCAGTTCCAGTAATAAACATTCATTTATTTATCTCCTCGTGTTTCTCATATCTTTGCCACACTCTTTGGCCATTTTATTTTACTTATAGCCTGTAGAGAATTTTGTAAATTACTGATTGTACTAATTTATACATAGCATAAGATGGTAAAAGAAATATTTTCACTGGATATATTTTTATATCAGGTTTGAATCGTGCATTTCTCCATTACATTACCATTGGTGTATGTGGTGAGGACTAACATGTTTACTCCCTCCGTCCGTGAATAAGTGTACATCTAGTTTTTGTCCTAAGTCAAGGTTTTAAAACTTTGACCAACTTTATAGGAAAAAGTAACAACATTTATGGCATTAAATTAGAATCACTAGATTCATTTTGAAATGTAGTTTCATAAAGTACCAATTTGATGTCATATATGCTACTACTATTTTCTACAAAGTTGGTCAAAATTGTAGAACTTTGACTTAAGACAAAACCTAGATGTACACTTATTTGCGGACGGAGGGAGTATATCTCTAGTAACGTGTTTGAAAAACATCATATCTGAGATTTCTTTGAGTGCAACTATAATGATCTATTGGTAAGTTTATACAGATATTTATCAGTTATAAATTGTTTAACATATGTGATTTGTTTATGTATGGGTATGTAGATCTAAAGGTTGCGATTCATTTTAGATGTGCTAAGTATGGTTATGTAGATGTAATGGCTATGATCTGTTTAAATGCAATTATGATGATATAATAGATGTGATATGCTTAGGTACATAAATCTCAAGGGTATGGTATGGAGCCAACACTGAGCATAACAAACAAACACATGTGTTTCTTTGAGCTATATTTGTTTTCATATTTCATTCACAGAAAAAAAGAATTTGTTGCATATTTACATATTTAGGTGACACCGGCCGGAACTTCACAAGTCAATTTTTCTCGGCAAGGTACAGATTATGCGATAGCACAAGTAGCAGTAGTATTTTAAGTACGACCGGTTCAGCAAAAAGATCTGGACCGATCAAATCGAATGAAATGGGAGTTTGACTGAGGTCGATCTGAAGACTTTATTAGTACAAGTTGATTGCTTAGGTACGTACTGCGGCCCCATGATGTTGAGCTGATGGGCTCTGTTGACTGATGCCGAAAGTTGCAAAAATTTCTACGTACGTATATACTTGGTCTCTCTCTTGGTCATTCGTAGGACACGTCAGTGTTGAAGGTGTGTGAATGGTACGTTTCTGCTGACGCTCGTTATTCCATATAGCTTGTTTGTTAACTAAACACTAGTACAACATGTTCCTTTCAGTAGGTAGAATCTTTATAGCTTGCCGCCCAGAAATTTCCCCAATCTTTAGGACATTTGCACATGTTGACTTCATATGTCTTTCACAAAAATACTTACTGATGAAGTGCAGAATGTAGACTTTAATAACTAATTCAGAGAGCATTAATTTACATATATATTAGATCTAGTGCAAGTTCAGGAGCATAAGCAAGAAAAAAAATCTTGCATACATGGGCGCCTAGCGTGTTGTCGGTAGGAAAATTACCTATGTTATGATTGGGCCTCCACTAGTGTGTTTTTATAGGGTTGGGCCTCCACTAGTGTGTTTTTGGTGGAGTAACTACCCTCCCTCCCTTGTTGTCCCCACGACCAATAAACAAGGCGAAACCCTAGATTGGTGCCAGCCTACCCCCCCCCCCCCTGGCCGCCACCGGTTCACACCACGAGCGAAGCCCCGGACAGGGTTGGGGGGGGGGGGGGGGGGGGGGGGGGGCTTCCTCTCTTCCCTGCTCGGGTGGTGGGGGGTTGGGACTTCACAAGTAGGTGATACTAGTAGGATCTATGTACCACTTGACGCTTGTTGTTATGATATTTTATACAATGATACCCTAAGAAATAATGAACTTTTTTTCTTCTAAAATTAAGTTGCGTGTATTATTAAATTCAAAGCTGGGATGTTCCTTCCTGAAAAAAATACACCTGCAAAGCATTTGAGCACCTATTTTCTCAAGAGAAATAAGACCGTAAGCCTTGTTGCCACAATCGAAGACGATGCTCGCTCCTGGGTCACTGGCGGATCCAAAGGACTTAGCGAATTTATCCCTGTAACCTGAACTTATGTCAGAGGCTGAGCATCCTCATTGCTTTCTTCTCGTACGATCACCACAGACACACCATTTTGTGTATGTGAATGTGGTGTGGACCTATTTTTTTCTTTCTCTCTGTGAATGCAAAGATACGCTCTCAAGTGCATTACCAAGAAAAGGAATCTAAGCCTTGTTGCAATTCATTATGGTTCTGTTAATACCCATTCATATATTAAAAACACTTGCAGTTGTAATGACTGTACCTATTAGTACACATATAATTGGGGTTATTTTTTTCGATAAAGCGTGAATTTTATCAGCTCAAAATAAAGCATCAAGAGGATAAGAACACTATAAGCACACATCCGACCTCTGTATAGTTAGCATTTACAGCCAACACCAATACACCCAAAACACACGCCGACTACTAGCAAAGTCATAGTGTAAGACCAAGGCTATGCGTAGGCAAGGGAAAAAACAAAGCGATGAAATCCGATTGACAAACTATAGCAAGGATCATATCCGCACAAACCATCTCAAGACACACACGGACGGCAAAATTCTTCAACAACAATGCCTTCAGGAAGGAAGCGACACTCACGTGCCGTCGTCACCAGATCCAACCATCCAGGCCAGAATCTAGATTTTCACCCTGAACATAGTTGGGGTTATTAATCGTTTTGTTTGGCTAGGGAGGACTAAATTGTTGATTAAAATAAAGTATTGAAAAACCCGCGTGCCTTCATTTTTGAGATAGTTGATGTATATGTAAAAAAAGGGGTTTGCTTTAAGAAGTTTATATATCCGAAGTTTAAAAATATCATGCATATGTATTAATCCGATGGCTGCAAACAAGTTTATATATCCATCAATCAAATAATTCAACTTTAAAACCATAGATTTACAACAAACATTAGACATGTGCACCCAAATTATTTTTAGGAGTATTTCAGATATAAGATCTACAGGGATCAACTTCAACGTTTTTGCATTTTGTTCGAGAGTTTCTATGTGGCGTATCAAAGCACTTACAAGCAGTGGCTTATTTTTGAAGAGTATAGGAACATATCCATACAAGACAAAGTACAGCTTGCGGATTCCCATGTGAAATCTTTAGTTTTTTGAGTACATATTAGAGCGGACAAGAAGAGAATATGTGATGAGCACTTCACAAAAACAATCACAAGAAGCACCAAATCATTTTCCGAGAGAAAAAACTCGAATAGCTCTTTTAGCACGAGCATGAGCTACTTTGTTAATGATGTGATCTCTGATACTCCACTGTTTTGATTATCTCAAAATAGAAGGAGGCCAAGTAAGTTCGACACTATGTAATTACATCTCTATTTGTGTTTGGTTCAGTGTGGCATGGTACGCCTGAGCCCCTCAAGCCCGGCTCCGCGCAACACCAAAGTACCTATCTCGGATCTTGCCGAGACTGATGAATAAAGACACAACACTTCCATCTCCAGAAAGAAGTAGTGATGAGTCCACAAACCTCATAGTTAGAGGGAATAGAAAGGGATTGGTTGAATTATTTGTTTATTGCTTGAGCCTCGTGGGCATATATATAGGAGTACATGATCTACTTGAACTACAAGACAAACTAGAATACTTCTTAGTCCATCCTATGTTTCCAATCTAATCATGATACCTAACACTCGTAAACTCGCAGAGGCACACCGCGATGGGAGCACAGATGCTTGCATCCATTGGATTGCTTTAAAATTTGTAGACTTGTTTGGTTTTAAGGCCTTTGATTACTATAGGGAGGGATTTATCCATGGCTCCACGCATGCTTTTGACAGCTTTTGTCAGAGTCGCATGCACCATCCAACCATTTTTTTGGAAATAGAGGTAAAACCTCCGGCCTCTGCATCATGATGATGCATGCGGCCCTTTTATTAAAAATCCAGAAAGTATCCTCAAAAGGTCTTACAGCTCGCAAACGGAGCAAAATCGAAGCATATAAATCTGAAAAAATAGAAATGGCCTAACAACAACCGATACGGTGATAATAAGGACAAGCTCTCTAGCCATCTATCCTGTTATGCGAACGCCATCCGAACCGGTTGAATATAGCCCGAGCCACCATCTCCCATTGGTTGCACCCAGTAACCAAAGGCTCCCTGGAGTCCATAGAAGTGAGTAAGGACCACGTACGGATCCAAGCTGTAGCTCTGAAGATAACCTGCAAAAAAGTTAAGTTGTGTTGTCTGTTAAAAATCATATCATTTCTGCAGTTCCATATAGCCCATAGTAACGCACATATTCCAATCCGAATACGCGCTGCCGTAATCTGTTCAACCCCAGCTAACCACGTCCCAAACAAAGACGCAATATCTACTGGGGGATTAATATTAAAAGTTATATGAATCGTTCTCCAAAGTAACTTGGCAAGTGGGCATTCAATGAATAAATGTTGTATTGTCTCATCCTGAGCACAAAAACAATACCGCGAGTTGCCTACCCATCACCTCTTAAGTAAGTTGTCCTTTGTGAGTATTACTTGTTTGTGGACAAACCACATAAAAATTTTAATCCGCAAAGGAACCTTAACCTTCCATATATGAAGTGACCTTGAGAGGGGGCCAGAATTAATCAAATCCGTATAAAAGGATTTCACCGTAAATATCCCATTTTTAGTTAACTTCCATTGTGTAGAGTCCGGCATGTCGGAGAGTCGAACTTGAATCAACCTCCGAACTAAGATGCACCATCCAACCTACGTCCTATGCTATTTCATTTCATCTTCAAATTTGAATCTACTATATCTTTTGAACCGAAAGTTAATCATTATGTTTCATTTGCATATTTGTGTTCGTTGCGCGAGGACTTTCGAACAAGGTCAATCTTAAATACATTTCAACAACTTAAAATTTTGCAAGTTTCAAACATTCAAGCTTCATAGTCGTAATATTAAGTTTTTATCAAGTTTCCTCAAATTTTACCAAGTTTCATTTGTTTTTAGGATTTTAGGGTTAGAGCTTAGGTTTGAAATTTAGGGTTTAGAGTTTGTGTTTAGGTTTCAGTTTTCATACTTGGTGAATTTATCATTTGTTCTTATCAAGTTTAAGTAGTTGAAACTTGGTGAAGTTTGTAAAACCTATCCAAACGTGTTCATGAGTCGTGTTGTTTCAAAACCCTCATCACTACGAACACGAATGTGCAAACAATTGGACTGTAGGGTCAAAAGATACAATAGATTTGGATGCTTGGTGGTTTGCTTTATAATATAAAGCGGGGGGAAACTCTTTTTCTCAAAGATACAATAGATTGAAATTTTGAAGTCAAAAGAAAAAGTATGAGAGGTGTGATTTGTGGACCGTGTTGTCTCTGCCAAAAGCTGCCTCATGCAGGAATTCGCAGGAGATTAAGCCCTAAACACATGCGAGGGGCCGATCCACTTTATGGATAATAATTCAATCATGTGGCCAGAAATTCGTGTACCCGCCCCTTGTGTGCCACAAATCGTTGTCCAACCTCAGTAATAACTCGCAATGCAAGAATTAATTCATCTTCTCCGATTGCACAAAAATACTACCAAGAGATGCCATCAGATTAGTAATTTGTGTCATAAATGCACAACTAGGAGGTAAAGAAGGGAATAAGCTTTTTTGGCAATTAAAACTTTTGTTTCAACTTTAAGGAGATGTCACTAACATCAGTGGGCAAGATAGCACATTAAGAGAGCCGAGAACAGCTTTTCACATGGCATTTAGATGTCATGCCGCACACCTAAGCAAGTATAAAGGCAGGTATCAACGTTGAAGTGATTATAAGAGCATCTACAGCCCGTACCTATGAATTTGAGCCCTCAAACGTCCGCTGATGCGCCTGTGGACAATGACCGGACGGGCCTCAAATTTTACCATTTGCAGCCATATACCTTATTTTTTTTTCTTTTTTTGCGGGGTCACGTACCTTATTTTCAAAATAACTATTACATGCAGGGCCATGCATGACAATCATCACGTCCGTCCTCGGCCGGCGGGGCTGTCAAAACACACCAAAAATTGCTCATATTAAGATTTTTACATCCGTATTAGTCCCAGCTCGCCGCATGACGAGCTAGTCGACCGGCTTAAATAGCTGGATCATCCAGAAGCGATAAGGTTCTGACATCATTACATCCTTTCTTAAGAAGAAAGACTATCACTATGAACCTTCTATGCTTATCACATAGAATATTCATAATCAGGGTCTATCTCCTTGGCGAGGGAAACTTCCATGTGAGTATTGCTTTTTTTGAATCATAATTTGTCGATACAACTCGATGAACAAAATAAAATTCTACTATCACTGTAGTAGGGGTATCAATGTATATGAACGAGGCGAATTTGACACTCGATGAACAATCATCAGTTGATGAAATGTAATATAGTGTCAAGTTAACTCATTCACACGGCAAGAAGTGATTGACCTACGCAACAACAGAGAAGCTTACCGCCATCCGCCGGTGTGGCTATTTAAGCCGGTTGGCGTCGGCGGACGCACCCGGGCACCGTCATATTCATCTTATATTTGGGCTGAATATGAGACCGGCCAACCCGAACCTTTGAGGCCCGTCTGGGTCGAATTTTTGTGACCGGTCAATGACCAGGCTGTCCGCCCGAACGTTTAAGGCAGGTTTGGAGCGCCCAGTTGTAGATGCTCTAAGCATCCCGAGCCTGTCTGTGAGTAATCCTGTTGTTCTCTTTGTTTATCTCGAAGATTCTTGCCTCATTTTCATGAGTGAACTGAACAAACCGGCGAAGATGAGGTCTTATCGTCCAATGCTGTATGAACTTTACTGGGTTTCTTTTTGCAGCCGCGTCAGCGAGGACTTGGCAATCTGTGTAGAAATTTGGCTCTTGAACTTTCACTGCTTGCGTTACCTGTGTTGCCAGTTGCGACGCTTGCGGCTCAGCCCTGCAACGAATGACTTTAATCATGTGGCGGGCTATCACAAGGTTAATGTGAAGTACATTACTTTACACTGCACTTTCAGTTCAATATCGCGCGGGTGCACGATCGGGTTGGAGCCAGTGCTAGCTAGCTGCTAGCTCATGTGACCCAAACGGCCAGTCTGGCTCAAATCCAAAAGCAATTTGATTTTTCAAACTGTTCTGATTGGGTCGCTGGCTGACCCCCTTGTCGTGTGGATCTGAGCGTCCTCTCCGTGATAAAAACAAGCTTTTGTTAGTTGACCTATGTATGCACGAAGCCCGCACATATTGTCCCTTTCTAGCACAAGATGATTCTTCTTTTAGCCAGCTACTTGTCATGCGATGCATGGCCAAATTTTATTGTTTCAGAAATGCACGTCTACATCTCTGGGGCAGATTCTCTCTGCTTGTAGAGAATGAGTCCACTTGGACATTCTGATCCAGAATTTCGACTAGCTTTGATGAGTGCCATTTTATCCCTCTCAGGCTCAGACTAGAATAGGGAAAGATTATCGAATCAGATTGGACTTTATAAATTACCAAAAGGAAGCTATTCGAGCCAATTAAGCCAGTTAAACAGCAAAAAATTAGCATGCAAATTCTTAGAACCTATTCTCATCACTTTTTATGAAAAAACACTCACATCTATTAAAAACAACTAGTAATATTAACACCCCTAGAAAATAAAGAAATTACATTGAAGTTCCTAGGGTCTAGCCATCTTCTTCCACCTGAATGGGCCGATGGCCTGCCACCTCATGTCATGCCATCGCCGGAGCCAGCCTATCATTGTTGGCCGCAGGCAGCAAGTCATCAAGACCACAGTCATACTAGACCAATGCCTTGGAGAGGAAGTCATCATCAGCAGAAGAGCTGCAAATGAATATCTAACATTGTGGACGAGGACTATGGGGGTGGAGCTTGATCGGGACGAGCTGGACTAGTTGACTTGGTCCTCGGAAAAAAATGGTGAGTTCTCAACGAAGTCCACATATGAGGTCAAGTTGTGGGGAAGAGAAGTTATACCAACGGTGGAGTTCACTTGGAAGTTAAAGGCACCACTGCAATGCCGTTTCTTTGTGTGGCTTGCCATACAAAATAGGTGTTGGACGTCTGACCATCTAGCAAGACATGGATTGGACCATCAAGACAGATGCCCCTTGTGCGACCAAGAGGAGGAGACCATAAATCACATTTTGCTCGATTGCGTGTTTGCATGAGAGGTGTGGATGGCGATCCTTCACTCTTTGGGCAAGCAGGAATGGATGCCGACGGCCGGACAGTGCCTCTCATATTGGTGCATGGATAAGGGAGACACAGGGCAGCACAAGAAGACTTTTAGGTCAATATTCATCCTAGTCATGTGGGATTTATGAAAACATCGCAATGGCATAGTCTTCGACGGAGCAATGCCGTCCAAGAACTATGTTATCCTTTAGATAGGGTGAAAGTGGTGTTTGTGTACATGTAATTTGCAACACTAGCGTGGAGGTTCTCTTTACCCCCATCCTCTTCTTTATAATATAGTACACACACTCGTGCGTATTCGAGAAAAAAAGAGCTGCAAATTAAGAGCCAAACCCTACATCCTTCATGTGCATAATTGAGGACAATGCATATAATTATGGAGCAAATTGACACGAATTATTCAAAGGGGTTTATAAGTAGCTAGAGCACACAAGTTTTTGTTATTTTTTTGATCAAAAAAGTTTTTAATTCAAAGGGATTTAAAAGTTTTTATTATGGATGGAAAGGAAAAGGGTTGGTACCAAGTTGGCGTGTCCTTTAGCGGGTATGGAGTATAAATGGGAAGAAGATGTAAGTTCAGGGTCTCATGATCAGCGCTGCTTCTAAAAAGGGAGGCGTTTCACACACGTGCATGCTGGTCCATATAGTACATGGTTATGTCCTCACGGATTCTATGCATGATCCCACTGTACTACATGGCGGGTTCGCTGGGCAGCAAAGTAGAATTAGCCGGCTGGCCATATCCTTGTAGCGTGACAAACTGACAATGACGGCTGGGCGTCCGCCAATAATTATGGCTGCGCGATGTCCTGTGAGCTGAACCAGATAAAGGTGCCATCATGCATATTGACATGGTTAAGTTCTTTCTGTTTCTCGTTTGTTTTCCTTTTCGTGACAACGAAAAGTGTGTTGGTTCTAGATCAGTCCTGAGGTTAACTGCATGAAAAAGGTTTGCTCTTGTAGTTTCTGGCTACTAAAAGAAGAAAACGTCGATGAGGATCCTGTTATTCCACTTTGGCATCCATTTTCCTTTTTTGAGAGAATACTTTTGCACCAGCTCCACATAAGAAACATCGACGATAGCAAACAAAACATATGTTAAAGGTTAAGGTTTCTTGTGGTGAAATCAGCATACCCAGGATTTATTTTAGACCTATCCATGATATTCTCTCGTTGGTACGACGTGTCAATGGCTATGAGTTGCCCATGGTGACAACCAACACAGTCTCTCCGATGTTCTCATGGGGTAGGGTGTGCGTCCGCGCGGTCATAGGTGTAAGTGTGTGTGCTTTTGCTTATGCATTGTGTTTCTCAAAAACAAACGTCGACGAGGCTCACAACCTCATGTCGTCCCCTCTCGGGCAACTCGACAAGTAGAGTTTCCTTTGCCACCGCCGCCAACCTCCCCCAACACCCTTCCTCCGACTGCCGCTGGTGGCCACCGGCCCGCAGCGGTGGCTGGGCCTCTCCTGTAGCATTTTCGTCCTTACCGAGCCTTGATCTCTTGTCCTCATGTCCGTCCACGGCGAACCACGCCGGATTGGATCTCCCCCCAGGGTACCACGCTAGAGGTTAGTCTGGGTTGTGGCGGTTCTGCTGCCTTCACCGTTATGGGCGTCGGGTGGGGAGATAAGATATCCTAGACATTGATATATATGCACAATGCAACTCCCATCGGACGGTGGGTTGTTGCCGACAAGAGCATGAGGTGTGTGCGGTGGTGGAGTCATGGTGTGGCAGTGGGGTATCCCGGTGGGTAAGGTGGTTCTCTTGAGTCCACGGTGGTGACTCCATGTGATGGGAGCGGCAGCGACATTGGTTCTGTTGTGTTGATGTTGGGTTGCTGTCTTGGCTATGAGCGCGCCGAGGTGGCAATCGTGGGAGGCATTTGTGGTTCAGTGGTGTTATGGTGGCACTCTGGTCCAGATCTAGGCCTCATCTTCATCGATCCCTTTTGACATGTTACAGGGGGAGGGGGATGTGCATGTGGTAGGTGCTCAGGAAGTGGATTAATGCCATCTAGACAGTGTCGATGTCGGTGATGGCGACACTCCCCAGCTTTGTTCTCCTTGGAGGCATCACTGTTGCGCCTCTCCACCTTTTGCTCTGGGTAAAAACCCTTGGTTCAACCTTTCGGACCAGGAGGCAACGACATTTTGGCATCGTGCCATTCTTGGAGGCGTTGTTCTGGAAGCAAGGTCCTTATAAGCGGATCATCATTGGTGTGGTTCATGGATAGAAGCGGTGGTATTGTTGGTGCGGGGTGGCTTGTGTCGGTGATCGCGCTTCGAGTGTCTTCTTCCTTAGTGGCATGGATTCATGTTGTCATTCATGATGGTGAGCTATCTGTAGCACTCCCTCCATTCACTTATACAAGGCCACTATGAAAAAATACAATTTGCATCTATACAAGGCCACTAACAGTAATCGAGGCAAAAATTAATGATGTTTCCTTGTACTACCAACTTGTTTAATACTTGCATGCATGTAGTCATAATGATACTATGCTACTTCTTTCCATTCCTTCTTTGCATGCATGTGGGTGTATTAATGATCCCGGTTAACGAAAAGAATAATTGACTTGCAAAGCAATCATTAAATTTTACCTTGATACCTGTAATTTGAGTTTGTGGCCTTGTATAAGGGAATGGAGGGAGTATGAAGGATCAACACTCTTTGTGCTATTGTGAGGGGGCAGGTGCCACCACTTTGTTGATGGGTGAATGGTACTATGACGACGTTCACCCTTCTTGAAGTAGGTGAAGCCCTCCCCCTACATTGACTGCCTCTTGCATGTTGGCATTGCCTTGTCTCTACCTTGGTGGACGAGCGTTTCAGCTGACGAGGGCTTCGGTAGTGTCAGGAGGCCGTTTTCTACACTTTGTATGCTTGTTTTGTTCGCAACCTTTATTAGTTGTTCTCCTCAGCACTTTGTATCTGGTTCTGCCATCTCATTTTCTTCCTTAGCTGCTACTATGCATTGTGGAGTTTGGCTTTATCCATAAAGTGGGATGAAATACTATTTTATGAAGCACAGTATGGACTTCTCATTCTACTAAGCTATTTGATGTCATTTCATTGTTGGAGGTGTCGCCTTGCAACTTTTGTCACATGTAGGTGTGCTCGTTTTCTCTAGTACGCAATTGTGGTTATAGATGGGATGGTGTTCAAGTTCGGTAGAGATGCCTCCATGCATTTAGAAAGTTGCAATCTACTCCCCCATGAACTAGTTGTATTATTCCTTTCATATTAGCTCTTTGTTTTGTTACCCAAGCTTGACTACATTCGGTGGTGATGGTCACGAGTAATGTGGTGAGTTTGTGTCCACGATGCAGTCTTGGTTGATCATGGCTCTTCAATGGCACAGGTGGCCAACCTCACATCACAAAGTGATCTGGGTTGTTGGTTGCTGCAACACCTATTGCTGGTAGCATAATGTTGATCCCCTAGGTGTAATGTATTGTAGCAAAATTGGCAATCATTTTGTTAAGTGAGTGACCTATGATTATAAAGCCACCAAAGATAATGGCAAGGAATCTTCTCCCTCGAACAACACTGAAATAAATATATGATAACTTCCTGTGCAACAACAACTTTAGTGTGCTTGTCAGTAATACTAGTATTCTTAGTTGTGACAAGATATTATTAGTAGATACCGATACATAAGATATTATTCTATTTTTGAAATAAATATTAAATGATTCTCAAACAGTAAGTAAAGTATTTTTAGATTATTTTCTTAAGCAAAAACTGGATAGAAGTTTATAGGTTCACTAGTAACATCTCTTATAAACATGGTGACACATAAAGATAAACACAGGCATGAGATTCAATCAATTCCATAATACACTATTTGCACTAGATCAAGATCAACTACATTAAATCGGTCATGGATCCTTTGAATGTTCCC
Organism: Triticum urartu; assembly: GCF_003073215.2. Lineage (NCBI taxonomy): Eukaryota > Viridiplantae > Streptophyta > Magnoliopsida > Poales > Poaceae > Triticum > Triticum urartu. The sequence continues at coordinate 497,556,323 of NC_053028.1, read as the reverse complement.
CAATAGACATTACAATAGTTGGTCACTGATTTAGGATGTCACGTTGGATCCTTCCATTTACATACTTGGGGTTCCTCTAAGATCTTGCAGACTAAAAGACCTAGATTTCATGCCAAACAGCCAGAGAATTGTGAGGAGACTTGTAGGGTGCTCCGCCATGCTCTTATATAATAGCAAATTGCAGTTGATAAGATTTGTCTTATCCTCTTCCCATTTTCTTAATGTGAACATCAGCCCTACTTGTGTCTACATTGATCAAATCAACAAATACTTGAGGCGTTGTTTCTGGAGAAATTTTGGTTCAGATGAAAGAGGTTTTGCTCTCATTGCACGGGATAAAGTTTGCAAGCCTAAAACACAAGGTGGGTTGGGTGTTTTGGATGTTTAGCTTTCCACGACGAAGCAAAAATCATCACAAGTTCTTTAACCAGCACCAACTACCCTGGGTTATGCTCATTTGTGACACCTATTACCAAAGTAGTCAACCCATTGGAAAAATAGAGTGATTTCACTGGCGGATGACTCGTCTTAATTTGGTTGACACATTTAAATAAGATGTTGTTTGCCATCCTGGCAATGGAAATTCTCTGCTTTTCTGGTAGGACAATTAGATGGGCATTTCCCATGAAGTAAAATTCTAAGAGCTTCATTCTTTTGTAGTTAATTGTCTGGTCTTTGTTGCTCAACTGGCCTCTTCTGATCGTTTGGCTGATAATTTCCAAACTCCTCTATTAGCCCTAGATTTTGACCATTTTGTTGATATTCAAATTGGTAGAATTACAATCCTGACACTATTAATAAATGGAGTTACATTTTAAACAATGTTTTTCCTTGATGCAATTCTATAAATGCCCGACTAGGGAATTTTAAGCTCGCCATCTCTTCCAGAAACATTGAAAGGGTAACAGCAGGATCAAACACAACCAACACCAAAAAACCTTCTGGAAATGAAGTTATTTCACTTACACTCCTATAGCTTGGTTCTATACAACAAAAATATGGAGGAAACTGCACTTCACTTGTTCTAGGATTGCACATAACTCAAGCTTGTTGGAATTCCACCATTCCAAATAAAAAAAAGAGGAATATCATTCTTTGGTAAAGAATGTATTGATACTGTCCCTTTCCTCAAGCAAATGTCCATATACATCATCATTTCAAGCTCCTAAAATATAGGATGTAGAGGAATGGGTATTTTTAAAAACAAGAAAACCCAAGCATTATCTTTCTAGACACACTCCTTCAAACATGATCTCTCATAGCTTCATCACAAGGTGAAAAGGAAAAAATGGAGATTTCCTACAAAGATGGATTGGCACTCATACATGATGTAGTTGTCTTAGTATAGATCATTCAACATGTTCCCTAATGTTGCCTAGAGCTAGTATTGGATAGACTAGATTGGTTTCTCTTTGGCTCTGTAAATATCCCACCATGTATTTACTTACCATTATAATGAAAATTACCATAGAACATTCGTTCTATGGTTTAGGCTTAACTTTTCCCCATAATACACATAATCATAATGATAGTTGCATATATAAATTTAGATATGCAATCCGCCCAATACATGCAGAACTCAACACAATAAGTCACTTGTTTAATACTCAACTTCTAATGCCAATAACCATGCAACAATAAATTATTAAAAAAACTATCAAGAATTACATAAAAAACTAAAATACCGTTAAGGGCTTACTTAATTTAGGCCACATTTTGCCCTTAGTGAGGCATGAAAAGAACTCACCAATGGGTACACATGATTTTACCTTTTCTGCTACTGGACCGACTACACCCCTCGGTATACTACAACTAATGCACACCATTTTGTTAGTTTCCTCTCCTCTAAACTAACGAAGATTATACTAATAGACTAGATAACCGATATGCATCTACATAATCAACCTTACAACCGAGATAACAAAAATATTGTCTTTAGCCAATTAAGAAAAATATATGGAATTATTAAACTTATGAGAAAGTTCCATCACAAGAATTACATAGATCATATACACCAGCTCATATGATCTAAACAATGAACCACATACAGAGAAAGACTATGTACCTATTACTACAAATCCATATTCTAGGGGTGGACCGCTCCCACCTCTTCGAAGAATAGTGTGGTAATGATCTTTATGATGTTCGACGGTAATTTCCCCTCCGGCGAGATGTTGGGGAAGCGACCAATCACCTACTCCAGTTTTGTTCCACTGATATTTCTGTGTGATGGCCACAAAACATTTTATGAAAATTAGAAGGGTTTCGGGGCAGACCCTTGTGTGCCCAAACACCCATAGCATGTGGTGCTCCATCCTTTGGTGGTCCCCACTAGCGACCTTTCGTAGTTCGTCATGATTTTCCTTAAAACATCTCTTGGATTATTTTATTAAAAAGTACTTAAAATATGCTATTGCAAAAAGTCTTTTGGTGAATATTAGTACATTAGTACTCAAAATCATAACTAATTTGACGAAAACAGGAAAAATACGTCATTAAACTTCAAAATGAATAGGTATGCTTGCGTCGTAGTAGTTATCCCTATGGCCGAGCTCCTCGTCAAGGTAAATGTTTCTTCGTGGAATCCTGATTTTGCAATGCCCTTTGATGGCATTGCCCTAACACCTCGCAGTAATGGCACACAATCAGATGACGATATATGTGCTTGCAATGTTGTCTGGTCGGAGCCAGTCCTTTCAAAAATGCCGACAAAACTTGTTGACTTTCACCTAGTCGTGGTTGCTAGCTAGTGGATTGTTGCCAATCAACCAAACGATATCACTGCAATTTGTATAGTCTGTTTCATTATGCCTTTAAATGGTGTCAGTGCCACTTCTTAGTGAAGTACTTCCATTTGGAACTTCGTGTAGAACAGGAGCTCAAAGAGAATAAGACACACCTCACAAACATGTTGGGGAACATAGTAATTTCAAAAAAATTCGTACGCACAAGCAAGATCATGGTGATGAATAGCAACGAGAGGGAGAGTGTTGTCTACGTACCCTCGTAGACCGACAGCGGAAGCGTTATGACAACGCGGTTGATGTAGTCATACGTCTTCACGGCCTGACCGATCAAGCACCGAAACTACGGCACCTCCGAGTTCTAGCACACGTTCAGCTCGATGACGATCCCCGGACTCCGATCCAGCAAAGTGTCGGGGAAGAGTTCCGTCAGCACGACGGTGTAGTGACGATCTTGATGTTCTACCGTCGGAGGGCTTCGCCTAAGCACCGCTACAATATTATCGAGGAGTATGGTGGAGGGGGGCACCGCACACGGCTAAGAGAACGATCACGAAGATCAACTTGTGTGTCTATGGGGTGCCCCTGCCCCCGTATATAAAGGAGTGGAGGAGGGAAGGGCCGGCCCTCTCTGTGGCGCGCCCTAGGGGAGTCCTACTCCCACCGGGAGTAGGATTCCCCCTTTCCTAGTCCAACTAGGAGTCCTTCCATGTAGTAGGAGTAGGAGACAAGGAAGGGGAAGAGGGAAGAGAAGGAAGGAGGGGGCGCCGCCCCTCCCCCTAGTCCAATTCGGACTAGTCAATGGGGGGGGGGCGCGGCCTGCCTCTCCCTCTCCCCTAAAGCCCAATAAGGCCCATATACTTCTTCCCCCATATTCCCGTAACTCCCCGGTACTCCGAAAAATACCCGAACCACTCGGAACCTTTCCGATGTTCGAATATAGTCGTCCAATATATCGATCTTTACGTCTCGACCATTTCGAGACTCCTTGTCATGTCCCCGATCTCATCCGGGACTCCGAACTCCTTCGGTACATCAAAACTCATAATATAACTTTCATCGAAACCTTAAGCGTGCGGACCCTACGGGTTCGAGAACAATGTAGACATGACCGAGACACGTCTCCGGTCAATAACCAATAGCGGAACCTGGATGCTCATATTGGCTCCTACATATTCTACGAAGATCTTTATCGGCCAGACCGCATAACAACATACGTTGTTCCCTTTGTCATCGGTATGTTACTTGCCCGAGATTCGATCGTCGGTATCTCAATACCTAGTTCAATCTCGTTACCGGCAAGTCTCTTTACTCGTTTCGTAATACATCATCTCGCAACTAACTCATTAGTTGCAATGCTTGCAAGGCTTATGTGATGTGCATTGCCGAGAGGGCCCAGAGATACCTCTCAGACAATCGGAGTGACAAATCCTAATCTCGAAATACGCCAACCCAACATGTACCTTTGGAGACACCTGTAGAGCTCCTTTATAATCACCCAGTTACGTTGTGACGTTTGGTAACACACAAAGTGTTCCTCCGGTAAACGGGAGTTGCATAATCTCATAGTCATAGGAACATGTATAAGTCATGAAGAAAGCAATAGCAACATACTAAACGATCGAGTGCTAAGCTAACGGAATGGGTCAAGTCAATCACATCATTCTCCTAATGATGTGATCCCGTTAATCAAATAACAACTCTTTGTCTATGGTTAGGAAACATAACCATCTTTGATTAATGAGCTAGTCAAGTAGAGGCATACTAGTGACACTCTGTTTGTCTATGTATTCACACATGTATTATGTTTCCGGTTAATACAATTCTAGCATGAATAATAAACATTTATCATGAAATAAGGAAATAAATAATAACTTTATTATTTCCTTTAGGGCATATTTCCTTCAGAACATTATTACCCCTAGAGTAAAAATAAGAGGAAGAAAAGGCTATACATTGTTATGTACATCCTTAGCCTAATTGAATTTCAATAAATTCTATGGGGACCATGCTTATCTTCGTACTCATACTAAAAATGTTGTGTGTATCCCTAGTTGGTGCAGAGGCCAGGAAGTGAAACTCTCTCCCAACATTTAGTAGTTACGCACCCTCGTCCTTGTACCCCCTTGTCTCGACCCCTCCAGGGAGATCAGGGGGGAACCCTAGCCCCCCAACCGTCGCCCCCCTGATACGTCAATTTTGCATCATGTTTTCTTACTATTATTTATGATGTTTTTATGCATAATAATGCTTTTTTCGAGTAATTCTAATGCCTTTTCTCTCATAATATGCAAAGGTATACACAAAGAGGAAGAATTCCGGCAGCTGGAAACATGGACCTGGAAAAGCTACGTCAGGCTACCTATTCTGCACAACTCCAAACAAGATGAAACTTTATGGAGAATTTTTATGGAATCTATGAAGAATATTGGAGCAAATAAGTACCAGAGGGGGCCACCCCGGTGTGCACAAGACACCAGGGCATGCTTGGGCCCCCAGGAGCGCCCTAGTGGATTGTGCTCACCCAGGCCCACCTTCGGTGCCCATCTTCTGGTATATAAGTCATTTTGACCTAGAAAAAAATAAGGAGAGGAATTTCAGGATGGAGCGCCGCCGTCTCGAGGCGGAACTTGGGCAGGAGCACTTTTGCCCTCCGGCAGAGCGATTCCGCCGGGGAACTTCCCTCCCGAAGGGGGAAATCATCGTCATCATCATCACCAACAACTCTCCCATCTTGGGGAGGGCAATCTCCATAAACATCTTCAACAACACCATCTCATCTCAAACCCTAGTTCATCTCTTGTGTTCAATCTTGTTATCGGAACTGTACATTGGTGCTTGTGGGTGACTAGTAGTGTTGATTACATCTTGTAGTTGATTACTATATGGTTTACTTGGTGGAAGATTACATGTTCATATCCAATATGCTATTTAATACCCATCTGATCTTGAGCATGATTATCATTTGTGAGTAGGTACTTTTGTTCTTGAGGTCACAGGAGAAATCATGTTGCAAGCAATCATGTGAACTTGATGTGTGTTCGATATTTTGGTAGTATGTATGTTCTGATTCCCTTAGTGGTGTCATGTGAACATCGACTACATGACACTTCACCATATTTGGGCCTAAGGGAATGCATTACGGAGTAGTTATTAGACGATGGGTTGCGAGAGTGACAGAAGCTTAAACCCTAGTTTATGCGCTATTCCGTAAGGGACTGATTGGATCCAGAAGTTTAATGCTATGGTTAGAATTTATTCTTAATACTTTTCTCGTAGTTGCGGATGCTTGCGAGGGGGTTAATCATAAGTAGGAGGTTTGTTCAAGTAAAAACAACACCTAAGCACCTGTCCACCCACATATCAAATTATCAAAGTAGCGAACACAAATCGAATCAACATGATGAAAGTGACTAGATGAAATTCCCGTGTACCCTCAAGAACGCTTTGCCGATTATAAGAGACCATTTGGCATGTCCTTTGCCTCAAAAGGATTAGGCTACCTTGCTGCACTTTTGCTACTATTATCGTTACTTGCTCGTTACAAATTATCTTGCTATCAAACTACTCTGTTATTTACAATTTCAACACTTGCAGACATTATCTTGCTGAAAACCACTTGTTATTTCCTTCTGCTCCTCGTTGGGTTCGACACTCTTACTTATCGAAAAGAGCTAAAATTGATCCCCTATACTTGTGGGTCATCACCCCCTCCCCCCTCTCTCCCCCCTCGTCGTCTCCAGGGACGTGTGCTACTAGTGATGGGGACGGTGGGAATCTTAGCTATAACCCGACTCTCTGGAGGGACAGGTGGCGCGAGATCGTCCTCTAGCAATCGTCCATCCCGGTGGTGTGGTGTTGCTCCACTAGCTTTGTGGGGAGGGTAGATCGGGAGGGGATCTGGCCTATCGATGGTGCATGATCCCTGGAGTAGCGGCTCCAATCATGGAAGTGATGGTGTCCCATCCGTGGAGGATGACGGGCTAGGTGGTGGCTCCTTGTGGTGGATATCGGGATCTTCCTCCCGGAGTGTCATAGAACATGCGTGGCGGCCTAAGCTTCCTCTAGGGTCGACAATGTTTTATGTGTGATCACGGTGGCGGTTGCTGTTGTATGGGCGATGACAACAGCTGGTGTGACGGTGGGTGCTCCCTGTAGCATCCGGAATCGGCGTGTGGTGGCCCCTCTTCTTCGATGGCTACAGACTCTGTGGTCGTGTGGGCGACTCGAAGTCTAGATCTCGAGGTGGTGGCAGCCTTTCTGAGGCTGGCGACGGTATGGGACATCATGTCCATCAACAAATTATGTTAGATGCGGCTCGGCAGGTGACATGTGCATCTCTTTCAAAGTCATCGGGTAGTGCCTGTCGTCGATAGGTTAAGACTCCATTGGATGTGTCGCTGGCGGATGCATGCTACACACGATGTCTCATGCGGATGCGTCAAGTCATGCCTGCTACCGGCACGTCCAATATGGTGGCTCTGGCGATGGTTTTATGTCTAGACTGTTGCCGTTGGATCGAAGGTGGTGCGACAGTGGTGGGAGACAGACGGTATGCGATATCTGTCTTTTGGTGTCTTCTCCATAGTTATCCGAGGCGTTGGTAGCCGGATAAGGGTATTATGGTACATACGGCTTCAACGACAACTTTATCCAATCCGGTGGAAACACGAGATCTCTGATCAGGCTATGTCAGCACGCATCTGCGTCAGATTGAAGCTTGGCTTCGGGGATGAGAATCGAGAGTTCAACCTTATGTTGGAATCGCCATCATCGGAGCACATGCGATGATTCTTTCTTGAAGGCGTAGCCTAGAAGTTGTGTATTTTTCATTTTGATTTCTTTTTGTATCATAGGGTTAGTGGCTATCTGGTGGAGTTACTGTCGCGAGGCATGCGGCCTTGAGTTTCCTTTTCGCTTTTTCTTGGGTTGATATTGTTTTGTTGCTGGATTTTGCATTCTTAATAGTATACGGTTGTGTGCGTCGCTCGAGGCAGAGGCTGCGAGTTATCCTCCTTTTTGAAAAAATGAATTTTAATATAACAGATGAAATTCACAAGTAAATGAATGATTATGTTCGCAAGATACATTCTATTTGTTAGTTCTTTATATAGTGAATTTCAGTTTTTACCCCCTATGTTGAGATTTTATGTTAATAATCCTATTTAATGGCTTTCCATCAAGTTTGACCTGTTTAAGGCACACTTTTCCAGTTTTGGCCCCTTCTAAACTGTTTTTAAGTTACGGATGATCGAGTCTGATACGTCTCCATCATATCTACTTTTCCAAACTCTTTTGCCCTTGTTTTGGACTCTAATCCCTAGTCTTTTTCTATCCTTCACTTGTACTAAGTGGGATTACTGCTTGTGCATCCAATTTTCTAAATCCAAAATTGTTCCATATGAGTCCACCATACCTTCCTATATACGGTATTTACCTGTCATTCCAAGTAAATTTTCATGTGCCAAACTCTAAACCTTCAAATGATAACCTGTTTTGTATGCTCGAATCGCTCATGTGGCAACTAGGGTTGTCAATATCTTCCATGCTAGGTGGGTTATTCTCACGATGAGTGGACTCCGCTCATCATTCACGAGAAAATGGCTGGTAACCAGGATGCCCAGTCCCATGCTCAAATCAAATCAAAATAATTGCAAACAAAACACCCCCAGGACTGTAGTTGGACGGTACCCGTTGTTTCGGACCAGCCGTGGAGTGTGCTTGTTGGTGGTGGGGGTATAAAATTTACCATTTTTCTTGGGAACCACCTATAATGTATGTAGCATGGAAGATACCGAGATCTCTTGGTTGTTATGTTGACATTGAAAGCATATTGCTCAAAATATTATTCCTCTCTATTTCAAAACTCGAGCTTTGCAAATCCCTACTCCCCTCTGCGAAGGGCCTATCTATTTACTTCTATTGCTGGGCCATCATCCTCTTATAAAAAGCACCAGTTAGAGACCATCACTGTCATTTGTATGCATTGTTCTTAATTTATATTGAGTATGACTGTGAATGGATCTCTTTTATCATGAGTTACAATGTCTAGTCAGTCCTTGATCTCCAGGGGGTGCTTCGTATTTATGTTTTGCGTTCTCAGAAAGGGCTAGTGAGATACCATTTTGTTATATCATATCATAATTATTTTGAAGAGGTGTTGTCATCCGATATTTATTATTATTGCTCGCTAGTTGATTATGCCATTGATATGAGCAAATGTGAGACCTAAATGTTATTGTGAATATGGTTAGTTCATAATCTTTGCTGAAAATGTGAATGCTGGCTTTACATATTTGCAACAACAAGATCAAACAGAGTTTGTAAAAGTTTTTATTTATCACTTTCAGTTTGTCAACTGAATTGCTTGAGGACAAGCAATGGGTTAAGCTTGGGGGAGTTGATACGTCTCCATCGTATCTACTTTTCCAAACTCTTTTGCCCTTATTTTGGACTCTAATTTGCATGATTTGAGTGGAACTATCCCGGACTGGCGTTGTTTTCAGCAGAATTGTCATGGCGTTATTTTTGTGCAGAAATAAAATTTCTCGGAATAACCTGAAACTTCACGAAGAATATTTTTGGAATAAATAAAAAATATTGGTGGAAGAATCAACCAGAGGGGACCCACCACCTGTCCACAAGGGTGGAGGGCGCGCCCTCCTGTCTTGTGGGTCCCACGAAGCGCCACAGACCTCAACTCCAACTCCATATATTTTATGTTCGGGGAGAAAAAAATCAGAGAGAAGGATTCATCACGTTTTACGATATGAAGCCGCTACCAAGCCCTGTTCTTCCTCGTGAGGGCAGAGCTGGAGTCCGTCTTGGGCTCCGGAGAGGGGAAATCATCACCAACCATCCTCCATCACCAATTTCATGATGCTCATTGCTGTGCGTGAGTAATTCCATCATAGGTTTGTTGGAACATGATGGGTTGGATGAGATTTACCATGTAATCGAGTTAGTTTTGTTAGGGTTTGATCCCTAGTATCCACTACGTTCTAAGATTGATGTTGCTATGACTTTCTATGCCTAATGCTTGTCACTAGGGCCCGAGTGCCTTGATTTCAGATCTGAACCTATTATATTTTCATGAATATATTTGTTTTCTTGATCCAATCTGGCAAGTTATAGTCACATACTACGTGTTATGATCCGGCAACCCCGGAGTGACAATAGTCGGGACACTTCCGGGTGATGACCGTAGTTTCAGGGGTTCATGTACTCACTAAGTGCTAATGCTTTGGTCCGGTTCTCTATTAAAAGGAGTCCTTAATACCCCTTAGTTTCCAAAGGACCTCGCTGGCACGGGAGAGTAGGACAAATGATGTCATGCAAGTTCTTTTCCATAAGTATGTATGACTATATTCAGAATACATGCCTACATTATATTGATGAATTGGAGCTAGTTTTGTGTCACCCTAGATTATAACTGTTGCATGATGAATGGCATCCAACATAATTATCCATCATTGATCCATTGCCTACGAGATCGTTTCATATTGATCTTTGCTAAGTTTCTCTTCTGTTGCCACTGTTACGATTGCTACAAAACTGCTACTGTTACTTTTGCCACTGTTACCGCTACTTCCATATTACTTTTCTACTAAAATTTTTGCTGCACATATTAAGTCTTTCAGGTGTGGTTGAATTGACAACTCAGCTGCTAATACTTAAGAATATTCTTTGGCTCCCCTTGTGTCGAATCAATAAATTTGGGTTCAATACTCTACCCTTGAAAACTGTTGTGGTCCGCTATACTTGTGGGTTATCAGAGTCCTCCAATGATTCATTTGCTGCACAAAGCATTGGTGGAGTTAGAGCATCTCCACTCCCCCAGGCCGCTTTCTTATCGCTGGCTCCAAAAAACGGCCCAATCGCACCTCCAGGAGCCCAAATTTTGCCGATTAGTGCCGAAATTCGCACTGACGGACCCAGGCCGAACCCAGCGTGCTGCGGGGCGAACGAGGGCGTCGGGGGAAAGGAAAAACGCGCCAAAACTCCCCGTGCCAGATTCCCACCCCGAGGACCCGCCGAGTCAGCGACTGCATCATCGTCCTCATCTCATTGCCGCAACTCCCGCGCAAATCAATGGCAAGGCTGCCGCCGGTCAGCCTTCCATTGATCATGGGTGGCGCAATGAAGGCGAGCCGCCGCGCATCCCGCCCCTTCCCGCCACGCGTCCACACTGCTGCCGCCCCCTCTCCGCTATAAAAGCTACCCCCCCCTCCCGCCGCTATAAAAGTTGCCCCCCTCGCCGTTGGCCGTACACTTGCCTCGCCACAACCTTCTCTCTCGCCGCCAACCCCTCTCCGCTTTGCCACCGACCACCCCTCTCTCCTTTCCCCGTCTCAAGCCCGACCAATGGCGGAGAGGTTCCCCGGCGATGGAGCGGTGGCCAACCTCTTCGGCTGCCGCCATCTGCACGAGTGGGAGGCGCGTATCCTCTACGAGGCCAACTACCCGAAGCCGCCCGACATACGTGCGTCGGGCTCGTGGAGGGTCAGCGCCATTGGCGTCCCCATGCCCCCGCCGCCCTTCGACGCCGAACACCACGGCAAGATCGTGCGGAGCCGGGAGGCGCTGCCGAGGGAAGCGCGGCAGCAGCCGAAGTACGCCCCCGACAACCATGCTCTTTGGAAGGTGTACTTCCAGCACTGCCACGCCGACCAGCTCGCGTCCCCGAATGGCGCTCCTGCACCAAGGGGGCGCCACAACTCCGATGGCCGCCGTCAGTGGTGGGGCGTCCCCAGGCGCACGCTCCACGCCGGCCTCAAGCACATCGAGGACGGCAATGTGCAAGCGTTGGAGTACCCGACGCCCTCTTTCTCGCGCTGGAGCGGCGGATCGTGGCTGCCGAGGCGCATGGCGGGGGCGTCCTCCTCTTCCTTTGGCTCCCACTCCTCCGGCACAACGACACCGCTCGCCGCCGTCAAGGCCGAGCCCCAGGAGACGTTGGAGTGCCAGCGTAGCCGCAGCGGCAGCTTCGTCATAAACGAGGGCCGCCGCCAACCTTCCCCTCCTTCCCACAGCCATCTGTGCCTGGTCAGGCCGATGAAGGAGCCGGCGACGCGCATGTTGTCGTCAAGCAGGAGCACGTCGACATGGCCGCCGACCTCGAAACCGACCTGAAATAGGCGCGGGACGACTACGTACGGGAGGAGATGGAGCGCCAGCGCCGCACCCTGGAGGAGATCGCCACTCGGCGCCTCGGCCGCGACAAGGGCGGTGTCATCGTCCTCGACGACAGCGACGAGGAGGCACCGGTGCCGACCAACCCCGTCCACGGCGGCGACTAGGAAAGGGCTTCAGTAAGGACGGCAGCCTGTAGGACGACGGCAGCGGCGACAGCGGTGACTACACCGCCTTCTACAAGCTCCTCGGCATGTAGTAGGCTCGGGGCGGCGACGGCGTAGTTTTTTAATTAAGTTTTTAAATTTGTACAAATATGAATGAAAACCGCCTGAATTTCATCCAAATTCGTGTCATTTTGTTCGAACATTAGCCGAATTTGCATTTCAAAAAACGGTATCTGGGGCCAACTTGGGGCGGCGGTTGGGAACCCCAGCGCCCCCACGGCGAAAATAGCGCCGGCTAGCCCCCAGGAGGCGCTATTTCAGTCCCGGGGACGCCGAATGGCTGGAGATGCTCTTATGTCTAGTACAATGCAACACGTGGAAGCAAACGTGGTGAAGAAGAATAAGCTGGAAGCCATGAGCAATGAACAAGAAAAAGCTTTCCTCCTCCCATCTGCGCCGGCGCCGGTCCATTTAATCTCCGATGGCCTTTGGGCCATGGCGGTGTAGAGGAGCTCAGTCCCCGCCGGCGAGCGGGACTCCGTTCTCGTTCTTGTTAGTTTCAACGTCTTGGTTGGGGTTGTGTGGTCGCGGCGCTGTCCCTTAGTAGGAATAATGTCTCACACATTCTGTCCTCGTTCCGATGGTGCGTCTAGCTTTGTTGGAGGATGTGTGCAGGTGTGTCTCCGTTGGATCTTGCAGGATTCGGTCGGTGTTGATCTTCGGTGGATCTATTTGCATCCGGTCTTCGTTCATCTTTGTTTGGATGTTTACAAGTTTGATCCACGAAATCTACGAATTTTTTTATCGGCGATGGTTGCTGCTTTGGTGAGGCCTTAGCATGACAATTTTCTGACTGTCTACTACAACAAGGTTTGCCCTATTTCGGCGAGGGAGGGGCGATGATGGCGGCGCGCCTTCTGCTCGCTCCAATGCTTGTAGTCGTTGCTAGGTGGTCCACTGATCTGGTAGCAATTTTTATTACCTTCGGTGTTCTTTGTATTGCCATGATTAAGAATGAATAAATAGGAAGTTTTTCAAAAAAAAGAATAAGGAACTCAGCTAGGCAAACCGGTGCGTACATACACCCGACGACTATTAGGAATGTTGAGTATCTTGATTATTAGGAAAGATGAGATAGACTAGGATTTGTTCTGGTTTTTCTTGTATTCCAAGTAGATCCTTGTACTTCTATATATATATGGCCACGAGGCTCAAGCAATACAACGAATAATTTCACCAAATCTATCTCTCCCTTCTACATTGTATCAGTTTCCGGGTTCTAAACCCGCCGTCGCCGCTTCCGCACCAGCGCGCCGTCCCGGGGCGGTGCGCCTCCATAACCGCCGCCGGGGGCCGTGCCGCCCGTACCTAGGGTTCGTCCGCCGGTCGTGTTGACCGGCTGCCCTAGAGAGTCTTTTTCCCGAGTCCTTGCTCCGAGTTTTTCCGCTCTCTCGCCGTTCGTTTTGATCGGCATTTTTCTTTTTAATTTTCCGATCTATACTTGATAGGTTTGTGTCGCCCGCCGCCGCCGTCGACCCCCGTGCACTTTTACTCCGACATTGGTGTGACCGGCCGGCCTCTTCACCGACCCGGCGGCCTCGCGTGACAGGCGGCTGTAACACCCCGGATATAACTTTCCCTATTTGTACTCCAACTCTTGCCGTTTCGGCATTAAGTTAATTTATTTTCCTCGGGTTCGGGTTTTGTCTCCACGTGTTGTTGTCGTTGTCATGCATCTCATATCATGTCATCATGTGCATTGCATTTGCATACGTGCTCGTCTCAAGCATTCGAGCATTGTTCCCGTTGTCCGTTTTGCATTCCGGCGCTTCGTTCTCCTCCGGTGGCCATTTATAGCTTTCTTTCATGTGTGGGGATTAAACATTTCCGGATTGGACCGAGACTTGCCAAGCAGCCTTGGTTTACTACCGGTAGACCGCCTGTCAAGTTTCGTATCATTTGGACTTCATTTGATACTCCAACGGTTAACCGAGGGACCGAAAAGGCCTCGTGTGTGTTGCAGCCCAACACCCCTCCAATTTGGCCCAAAACCCATCAAACTCTGCTCCATCATCTAGAGCGTTCGATCACGATCGCGTGGCCGAAAACCGCACCTCATTTGGACTCTCCCAGCTCCCTCTATGCCTATAAATAGACCCCTCCGTTTTCGGATCTCCTCCTACCTCCGAAACCCTAGAAATCGTCTCCGCGCCGCGCCGGACAAAAATCTGCCGACGGACATTGTCCGGCCGTCCCCGCCGCCGCCACGTGTCGCCACCGCGTTCGTTCCCCGCCGCCGCCTCCCGCCGGCCCGCCAGGCCCGGGGCGGGCCCTCCTCCTTCGCCGCCTGGGCCGAGCCGCCCCGCCGCCAGCCTCCCTCCGCGCTGCCGCCGCCTTGCCTCGCCCGCGGCCGCCGCACCACACCGCCTCGCCGCCGCCGCACCGCGCCGCCCCGCCGTCGCCACACCGCGCCGCCCCGCGCCGCCGCCTCGCCCGCACCGCACCGCGCCGCCCCGCCGCCGCCGCCTCGCCGCGCGCCGCCGGCCGGCCCGGATCCAGCGAAGATCCGGCCGGCCCCTTGCTCCCCGCCACTCCGGCGAGCTCCAGCTCGCGCCGGCGAACCTCGGGCCACGTGCCCCCGAAACCCTAGATCCAGATCCGGAGGTTGAATTTTTCCTATGTCCTCAGAATTTTTAGTTCATATGCCCATGTTCGCGGCTCCGTAACTTCGCATCCGTAGCTCCGATTCATGCATATAGCATATCAAAATGTTCATCTCAGAGAGTACATCATTTCATTCCATTGCATCATTTTCATTTGAGTTCATCTTGATGCCCGAAATGCTGTTAGAAGAGGGCTACTTGAGTTAATTGTCAGATCTGCTACTCCGTTTAGCACTTTTGTCATTTTTGCCATAATTATTGTGTGCATGATATGCCCGTGAGTTCTACATGTGTTTTGTTAAGGGTTTTGTCATATTTTCAGAGGTGCAACCCATGTATTTTTAGGATGTGTGTGGTGACTTGTGCAAGCTTGCAAAGTGGTGCACTTGCTAAGTCTGTTTTCAGGGACTTAGTAATTTCACTAAGTCCTGGAGCTGTTTATCTCATGATGCCATATGTTCATGTTGTTTCCTAGTGATCCGTGCCTCTTTTGAGGATGATCAGTAAGGGAGTTTTCTTAATATTGTAGTGCTCTATCCATCCATGTCTTTGTTTGCAATTATGGAGCACCCTAGCTTGAGTCAATCGAGCTCTACTTTAGCTACTTTGTGAATCTGGGCAGATTGTCAACTTGTTTGCAATTTTGCCGGTGATGTTGTAGTTGGTCCATGCATGCTATGCTATTGTTCTTGCCATGTCTAGCTTGCATTTTGTGCCTTCTTGATGGGTGTATGCTTTCCTTGCCATGACTTGCACCGTAGTGAGTGCATCGAGCTCGTAAACATGCCTACTTGAGTTATATTTCAGCATGTGTCAGTTTTTCACTAAGTCTGAAAACTGATTATGTTTTTGCTATGTTCACGTGCTTGCAATTTATTTTCTGATCCCTTTTGGCTGAAGGTCACTAAGGGACTTTTGTTAAGCTCTTTGAGTAGCTCCGTGCCATGCTTTACTTTTCCATGATCAGGTCCTGTAGCATGTAGTTTTGTTACTTCGAAGAGGGCTACCTGATCTGAAATTCCAGACAAGTGTTGATTTCACTAAGTCTGAGATCTGTTTTCCATATGCATTTTTGCCATGCTTGTTTGAACCTGTTAATGGATGATTTGGCCGTAGCTCAGTGCTAGACTTTTGTTAAGAATCTTGTGTGCATCCCTGCCATGTATTTTTTTTGTCATGTTTGGGTGTTGTAGCATGTTCATTTCGTTGCATTTAGATGCCTACTTGCTGTAAATCGCAGACCGGTGTCATTTTTGAATCGCTTGCCATTTCCAAACCGTAACTCCGATTCCGGCGTTCTTTATATCGTTTTCAAACGATTTCATCTCATCTTTCTAGTGTCATACTTGGAATTCCAAGTTGAGGCCAGGTTCATGCATTTCCTGTCATATCTTGCATTTTGCATCCCGCATCGCATCCCGCATAGCATATCATCTTTGCATCGTGTTGTTTGAGTTTGCACGTGGTTGATTGTATCCTTGTTGCTTGTTTGTCTTGTTTGGGTAGAGCCGGGAGACGAGTTCGCTAACGAGGAGCCCGTTGAGTTTGCTTCTGAGGATCCAGTCAACTCTGACAACTGTGCAGGCAAGATGATCATACCCTCGAAATCACTACTATCTTTGCTATACTAGTTTTGCTCGCTCTTTTGCTATGCCAATGCTATGATGCCTACCAATTGCTTTCAAGCCTCCCAAATTGCCATGTCAAACCTCTAACCCACCTTGTCCTAGCAAACCGTTGATTGGCTATGTTACCGCTTCGCTCAGCCCCTCTTATAGCGTTGCTAGTCGCAGGTGAAGATTGGAGCCCGTTCCTTGTTGGAACATTTATTTACTTGTTGGGATATCATTATATTGCCATGTTATCTTAATGCATCTATATACTTGGTAAAGGGTGGAAGGCTCGGCCTCTCGCCTAGTGTTTTGTTCCACTCTTGCCGCCCTAGTTTCCGTCATATCGGTGTTATGTTTCCGGATCTTGCGTTCCTTACGCGGTTGGGTTATAATGGGAACCCCTTGATATTTCGCCTTGATTAAAGCTTTTCCAGCAATGCCCAACATTGGTTTTACCATTTGCCACCTAGCCCTTTTCTTTCCCTTGGGTTCTGCAGACTCAAGGGTCATCTTATTTTACCCCCCCCGGGCCAGTGCTCCTCTGAGTGTAGGTCCAACCGAGCGATGTCCGGGGCTACTAGGGGCAACTCTGGGATGGCCTACCCGACGTCTGGCTCATCTGAGTGTGCCCTGAGAAAGAGATATGTGCAGCTCCTATCGGGATTTGTCGGCACATTCGGGCGGTGTTGCTGGTCTTGTTTTAACCTGTCGAAGTGTCTTGAATTACCGAGATACCGAGTCTGATCGGAACGTCTTGGGAGGAGGTCTATTCCTTCGTTGACCGTGAGAGCTTGTCATGGGCTAAGTTGGGACTCCCCTGCAGGGATTGAACTTTCGAAAGCCGTGCCCGCGGTCATGGGCAGATGGGAATTTGTTAATGTCCGGTTGTAGATAACTTGAACCTTAACTTAATTAAAATGAATCAACTGAGTGTGTTACCGTGATGGCCTCTTCTCGGCGGAGTCCGGGAAGTGGACACGGTGTTGGAGTAATGTTTGCGCAGGTTGCTCTCTAGTTTCTCGCTCGTGCTTTGCCTCCTCTTCTTGCTCTCTTTTGCGAATAAGTTAGCCACCATATTTGCTAGTCGCTTGCTGCAGCTCCACATATTTACCTTGCCTTACCTATAAGCTTAAATAGTCTTGATCGCAAGGGTGCGAGATTTCTGAGTCCCTGTGGCTCACAGATTACTATTACACCAGATGCAGGGCCTGATGATTCCGCTCCAGGAGACGCGTATGAGTTCAAGTGGGAGTTCGACGAAGACTCACAACGTTAATATGTTTCCTTTCCCGATGATCAGTAGTGGTGCCCAGTTGGGGGTGATTGGGACCGTGTCGCATGTTGGGTTCTCTTTTATTTTGGCGCCATAGTCGGGCCATGAGTGTTTGGATGATGTAATGTTATTTATGTACTTGGTTGACGTGGCGAGTGTAAGCCAACTATTGTCTTCTCCCCTTTATTATTTATATTACATGGGATGTTGTGAAGATTGCCTAACTTGCGACATATGCCTTCAATGCGATTATGTCTCTAAGTCGTGCCTCGACACGTGGGAGCTATAGTCGCAGCGAGGGTGTTATAAGTTGGTATCAGAGCCTTCCCCGACCATAGGATCCCCATTGCTTGATCGTTTTTAGCGGCCGGGTTGTGTCTAGAAAAATGTTTTGAGTCTTTAGGAATTATATATTGAAGAGTTTAGGAATTCTTTTTACTTCCCAGTCTCCTCATCACTCTGGTAAGGCATCTTGACGTACAGTTTTGACTCTTCTCTTCTCAAATTTCACTAAATTTTTTTTTAGGATCACGCGGGTATCTTGGAATCGTTCCGATGGTTTTATGATGAGAACATTGTCTTGGTGCCTCCTGTCAGGGGTTTAGTGGAAGTGTCCCGGGGAGTTGAGCTCTGAGGTGTTGTCATCGTAATTTTATCGTTGCAGTTCTGGAATACCTGAGTTTAGTACGCCGACATCGAAAATCTCTTTTATACAGTTCGTTGGTGAGATAACCTCGACGCCACCCAGTACTGGGGCGGGAGTTCGGGAGTATCGCCATAACTTGTATAACGGATGCTTTTCGAAGGTTGAGGTAGATGATTTCCGAAGGTTTCTTGGTTATGTGTTGAAGGATGGATACAGCTGGATGTAGGATTTGCTAGTTTGGGTGAGATATTATGCTTCCCCTGTATCCCCAACACCTGATTGCATAACCGGAAAGGCTCGGGAGTTTCATAGTTGGGAATTCTAGTAGCTCTAGTTCTTCCACGGATATTGGTTTGAGATTGGGATTTCTTACCGATTATTCGTTCTTGATCCGTACCTTGTTGATTTATTTCTCTACCTTAATTCTACGTGGCTTCTCAATTTTTGGATATGTGACCATTTCAAGAGGAATGCATTCGTTCATTTTGTTCGGATGTGAAGACTATATGTTCAATTTTCATTCCGTTGGATTCAGCTTCAATACTTATCTGTCAATGTGCTAATGGTGGTCAACCTCTTCAGGATGGCTCCTCCAACGCGCACGACTCCGAATCCTGATCCGCCACCACCTCCACCTCCTCCAGAGGCATGGCAAGCTGTGATGGCCGCAACCAATGCAAACACACAGTTGATCATGCAAATTCTTCAAGAGCGCAACCAAGGGAATCAAGGCAGCAATCAGAATCACTTTGCTACACTCAACCAGTTCCTTGCTAACGGGCCAAAGACTTTCAGCAATTGTGTTGAGGCAACCGATGCTGACGATTGGCTTGTGGATCTGTGCAAGCATTTCGAGTGTAGTAACGTCAGGCCTGAGGACTTTGTCAAGTTCGCTTCCTTCCAACTCAAAGATCAAGCTGCAGAATGGTTCCAGCAGTACAAGGACTCCAGAGGCGGACGTGTTATCACTTGGGATGATTTCCGTCGAGATTTCCGAGCTCATCATATTCCCCAGAGCGTGGTTGAAAGCAAGCGTGAGGAATTCCGCAATCTGAAGCAAGGCTCTTTGTCTGTCTATGACTACAACAAGTTGTTCCAGAAGCTCGCCCGCTTTGGCAAGGAGGACGTCCCTGATGAGAAGAGCATGATATATCAGTTCAGGGGTGGTCTCAGAGAAGAAATCCAGCTAGCTCTTGTTCTCTTCGAGCCCTTGAGATACGATGAGTTCTACAACATGGCACTGAAGCAAGAGGCTGCTCAGTTGAGGTGTGATGCTTCCAAGAAGCGAGTCAGAGATGTTACTCCTTCTTCCTCTACTCAAGTGGTCAAGTAGCAGAAGTTTTGGCTTCCTCCTCCTCCGTTCCGTCAGCCGTATCAGCAGAAGAGCAAAGGTGGCAGTGGTTCTTCCCACCCACCCAACCCTGGCTTTCAGAACAAGACTTCGTCTCAAGCTCCAAGATCGAGTGCTCCGTATCACCGTCCGCTTTCAGAGGTCACGTGCAACAAGTGCCAACAGAAGGGTCACTATGCCAACAAGTGTTTCAACCAAAGGCGTCTTCTTCCTCCTCCTCCTGTCAGGTCAGCAAGTACAGCTGTGGTCAAGCATAACCCCAAGTCCGCCAAGGTCAACTTGATGAATGCAGCTCAGGCAGAGGACTCGTCAGATGTCATCATGGGTAACCTTCCTGTTAATGATATTCCTGCAAAAGTTCTTTTTGACACGGGTGCATCGCATTGTTTCATCTCGAGGCCATTTGTTTCTAAGCATGAGTTTCCTTTGCAAGATTTGCCTAGACAGTTATCTGTTGTTTCTCCGGGTAAATTCATGAATGCAAGCGCTATTGCCCCAGATGTTTCTATCACATTGGGCGATTACAAGTTTCTCTCTTCTCCGGTGGTTCTTGGTAACTCGGATATTGATCTTATTCTCGGAATGGATTGGCTTTCTAAGCACAAGGCTCAGCTTGATTGTGCAGCCAGGCAGATTCAATTGACTCATTCGTCTGAGGATGTAATTGTCTTTGCCGCTCGTGATGATACCATCCATCTGTTTTCTCTCAATGAGAAGGGTAAATTGGATGCCATCTCTCAAATTCCAGTCATTTGCGAATATCAAGACATCTTTCCAAAAGAGCTCCCAGGAATGCCTCCGCACCGACCAGTTGAATTCGTTATTGATCTTGAGCCTGGCACGGAACCTGTGTGCAAACGTCCTTACAAGCTCGGACCTAAAGAGTTGAAGGAGCTGAAGAAGCAACTCGATATTCAAGAGAAAGTGGGTCTTATCCGGCCTAGTTCTTCTCCGTGGGGTTGTGGTGTTCTTTTTGTGAAGAAGAAGGATGGAATGGACCGACTTTGTGTTGATTACCGTCCAGTGAACAAGAAGACCATCAAGAAAAAATACCCACTTCCCAACATCAATGAGCTGTTCGAACAACTCAAAGGTGCCCAAGTATTCTCCAAGCTTGATCTCCGCATGGGTTATCACCAGATTCGCATTCGTGAGCAAGATATTCCCAAGACGGCTTTCAGGACAAGTTTTGGTTCATATGAATACACTGTCATGTCTTTTGGCCTCGTCAACGCTCCTCCGACGTTCTCTCGCATGATGAACTTCATCTTCAATGCCTACACCAATGACTTCGTTTTGGTCTATCTCGACGACATTCTGGTTTTCTCCAAGAACAAGGAAGATCATGCCAAACACTTGCGTTTGGTTCTTGATAAGCTCAGGGAACATCAGTTCTACGCCAAGTTCTCCAAGTGTGAGTTTTGGCTCGATGAAGTTATTTATCTTGGTCATATCATCTCTGCCAAGGGCATTGCCGTGAATCCTGAGAAGGTGTCTGCAATTGTGAATTGGGAACCTCCTCAGAACGTGAAGCAACTCCGCAGTTTTCTCGGTCTTGCAAGCTATTGCAGAAGATTCGTTGAAAACTTTTCTAAGATCGCGAAGCCTCTCTCTAATCTTCTCCAGAAGTACGTCAAGTACGTTTGGTCTCCAGAGTGTGATATTGCTTTCAACACTTTGAAAGAGAAATTGATCACTTCTCCAGTTCTAACTCCGCCGGAGGAATCCAAGCCGTACGAGGTCTTTTGTGATGCCTCTCTCCAAGGTCTTGGCGCAGTATTGATGCAAGAGAAGAAAGTTTTTGCTTATACTTCTCTCCAGTTGAAGCCTAATGAGAAGAACTACCCCACTCATGATCTCGAGTTGGCGGCAGTTGTGCATGCTCTTTTGACTTGGAGGCATCTTCTATTGGGAAGAAAAGTGGACATTTTCACTGATCACAAGAGTCTCAAGTACATCTTCACTCAGCCTAATCTCAACCTCAGGCAAACTCGATGGGTCGAAATGATTCAAGAGTATAATCCGAGTATCGAGTATACTCCAGGTAAGGCCAATGTGATTGCTGACGCATTGAGCAGAAAGGCTTACTGCAACAGTCTGATTCTCCAGCCTTATCAACCCGAGCTTTGTGAAGCTTTCCGCAAACTTAATCTGCAAGTTGTTCCTCAAGGTTTCCTCGCCAACCTTCAAGTCTCTCCTACCTTAGAAGACCAGATTCGCCAAGCCCAGCTTCTTGATGCTATGGTGAAAAAGGTGAAGATTGGGATTGCCAAGAGGCAGTCCAAGTACAAGTGCTACTGCCTTGATGACAAGGACACTCTCTTCTTCGAGGATCGTATTGTTGTACCCAAAGGTGACCTCCGTAAAGTGATCATGAACGAGGCTCAAAATTCTCTCCTCTCCATCCACCCTGGGAGCACGAAGATGTATCAGGACCTTAAGCAAGCTTATTGGTGGACTCGAATGAAGCGCGAGATCGCTCAATTCGTGAATGAATGTGATGTCTGCAGAAGAGTGAAGGCAGAACACCAAAGGCCAGCTGGTCTCCTCCAACCTCTTGCCATTCCAGAATGGAAGTTTGACCACATTGAAATGGACTTCGTGACTGGGTTTCCAAAGTCCAAGTGTGGCAATGATGCTATATTCGTTGTCATCGACAAACTCACCAAAGTGGCTCACTTTCTGCCTATCAAAGAGTCGACCACTGCAGCTCAATTGGCGGAACTCTATACCTCTCGTATTGTCTCTCTGCACGGTATTCCACAAGTGATCTCTTCAGACCGTGGCAGCATCTTTACCTCGAAGTTTTGGGATTCTTTTCAGAAGGCCATGGGCACCAACATCCACTTCAGCACAACTTTCCATCCTCAAACAAGCGGTCAAGTCGAGCGTGTCAACCAGATTCTTGAAGATATGCTCAGGGCTTGTGTGATCTCCTTCGGCATGAAGTGGGAGGATTGTCTTCCTTATGCTGAATTCTCCTACAACAACAGTTTTCAAGCAAGTTCGGGCAAGGCCCCATTTGAAATTCTGTATGGCAGGAAGTGTCGTACCCCTCTCAACTGGTCTGAAACCGGTGAACGTCAGCTTTTGGGTAATGACTTAATCACAGAGGCAGAAGAAATGTGCAAAGTCATTCGTGATAACCTCAAAGCAGCCCAATCCCGCCAGAAGAGCTACTATGATAGTAAGCACCGTGATTTGGCTTTCGAGATCGGAGATCATGTTTACCTCCGCGTCTCTCCTATGAAAGGTACTCGCCGCTTCGGTATCAAAGGGAAGCTTGCCTTTAGATACATGGGACCTTTCAAGATTGTCAGCAAGAGAGGCGACCTCGCCTATCAACTCGAGCTTCCTTCAAACTTTGCAAATGTTCATGACGTGTTCCATGTTTCTCAGCTTCGAAAGTGCTTCAAGACTCCTGACCGCACCGTCAACTTCGAGGACATTGAGCTCCAAGAAGATCTCTCTTATCGTGAGCACCCAGTTGCTATTCTTGAAGAGACTGAACGCAAGACTCGCAACAAGTCAATCAAATTTCTCAAAGTCAAGTGGTCACACCATTCCGACCGTGAAGCTACCTGGGAACGCGAGGATCACCTCTATTCTGAGTACCCGGCGTTCTTTCAGTCCTAGATCTCGGGACGAGATCCTTTCATAGTGGTGGAGTGTTGTAACACCCCGGATATAACTTTCCCTATTTGTACTCCAACTCTTGCCGTTTCGGCATTAAGTTAATTTATTTTCCTCGGGTTCGGGTTTTGTCTCCGCGTGTTGTTGTCGTTGTCATGCATCTCATATCATGTCATCATGTGCATTGCATTTGCATACGTGCTCGTCTCAGGCATTCGAGCATTTTTCCCGTTGTCCGTTTTGCATTCCGGCGCTTCGTTCTCCTCCGGTGGCCATTTCTAGCTTTCTTTCGTGTGTGGGGATTAAACATTTCCGGATTGGACCGAGACTTGCCAAGCGGCCTTGGTTTACTACCGGTAGACCGCCTGTCAAGTTTCGTATCATTTGGACTTCGTTTGATAGTCCAACGGTTAACCGAG
The DNA here is from genome assembly GCF_003073215.2 of Triticum urartu. Lineage (NCBI taxonomy): Eukaryota > Viridiplantae > Streptophyta > Magnoliopsida > Poales > Poaceae > Triticum > Triticum urartu. Next base: position 497,532,682 of record NC_053028.1, on the reverse strand, counting down.
GGACCGAAAAGGCCTCGTGTGTGTTGCAGCCCAACACCCCTCCAATTTGGCCCAAAACCCATCAAACTCGGCTCCATCATCTAGAGCGTTCGATCACGATCGCATGGCCGAAAACCGCACCTCATTTGGACTCTCCAAGCTCCCTCTATGCCTATAAATAGACCCCTCCGTTTTCGGATCTCCTCCTACCTCCGAAACCCTAGAAATCGTCTCCGCGCTGCGCCGGACAAAAATCTGCCGACGGACATTGTCCGGCCGTCCCCGCCGCCGCCACGTGTCGCCACCGCGTTCGTTCCCCGCCGTCGCCTCCCGCCGGCCCGCCAGGCCCGGGGCGGGCCCTCCTCCTTCGCCGCCTGGGCCGAGCCGCCCCGCCGCCAGCCTCCCTCCGCGCTGCCGCCGCCTTGCCTCGCCCGCGGCCGCCGCACCACACCGCCTCGCCGCCGCCGCACCGCGCCGCCCCGCCGTCGCCACACCGCGCCGCCCCGCGCCGCCGCCTCGCACGCACCGCACCGCGCCACCCCGCCGCCGCCGCCTCGCCACGCGCCGCCGGCCGGCCCGGATCCGGCGAAGTTCCGGCCGGCCCCTTGCTCCCCGGCCACTTCGGCGAGCTCCAGCTCGCGCCGGCGAACCTCGAGCCGCGTGCCCCCGAAACCCTAGATCCAGATCCCGAGGTTGAATTTTTCCTAAGTCCTCAGAATTTTTAGTTGATATGCCCATGTTCGCGGCTCCGTAACTTCGCATCCGTAGCTCCGATTCATGCATATAGCATATCAAAATGTTCATCTCAAAGAGTACATCATTTCATTCGATTGCATCATTTTCATTTGAGTTCATCTTGATGCCTGAAATGCTGTTAGAAGAGGGCTACTTGAGTTAATTGTCAGATCTGCTACTCCGTTTAGCACTTTTGTTATTTTTGCCATAATTATTGTGTGCATGATATGCCCGTGAGTTCTACATGAGTTTTGTTAAGGGTTTTTTCATCTTTCTAGAGGTGCAACCCATGTATTTTTAGGATGTGTGTGGTGACTTGTGCAAGCTTGCAAAGTGGTGCACTTGCTAAGTCTGTTTTCAGGGACTTAGTAATTTCAGTATGTCCTGGAGCTGTTTATCTCATGATGCCATATGTCCATGTTGTTTCCTAGTGATCCGTGCCTCTTTTGAGGATGATCAGTAAGGGAGTTTTCTTAATTTTGTAGTGCTCTATCCATCCATGTCTTTGTTTGCAATTATGGAGCACCCTAGCTTGAGTCAATCGAGCTCTACTTTAGCTACTTTGTGAATCTGGGCAGATTGTCAACTTGTTTGCAATTTTGCCGGTGATGTTGTAGTTGGTCCATGCATGCTATGCTATTATTCTTGCCATGTCTAGCTTGCATTTTGTGCCTTTCTTGATGGGTGTATGCTTGCCTTGCCATGACTTGCACCGTAGTGAGTGCATCGAGCTCGTAAACATGCCTACTTGAGTTATATTTCAGCATGTGTCAGTTTTTCACTAAGTCTGAAAACTGATTATGTTTTTGCTATGTTCACGTGCTTGCAATTGTATTTTCTGATCCCTTTTGGCTGAAGGTCACTAAGGGACTTTTGTTAAGCTCTTGAGTAGCTCCATGCCATGCTTTACTTTGCCATGATCAGGTCCTGTAGCATGTAGTTTTGTTGCTCCGAAGAGGGCTACCTGATCTGAAATTCCAGACAAGTGTTGATTTCACTAAGTCTGAGATCTGTTTTCCATATGCATTTTTGCCATGCTTGTTTGAACATGTTAATGGATGATTTGGCCGTAGCTCAGTGCTAGACTTTTGTTAAGCATCTTGTGTGCATCCCTGCCATGTATTTTTTTGTCATGTTTGGGTGCTGTAGCATGTTTATTTCGTTGCATTTAGATGCCTACTTGCTGTAAATCGCAGACCGGTGTCATTTTTGAATCGCTTGCCATTTCCAAACCGTAACTCCGATTCTGGTGTTTTTTATATAATTTTCAAACGACTTCATCTCATCTTTCCAGTGGCACACTTGGAATTCCAAGTTGAGGCCAGGTTCATGCATTTCCTGTCATATCTTGCATTTTGCATCCCACATAGCATATCATCTTTGCATCGTGTTGTTTGAGTTTGCACGTGGTTGATTGTATCCTTGTTGCTTGTTTGTCTTGTTTGGGTAGAGCCGGGAGACGAGTTCTCTAACGAGGAGCCCGTTGAGTTTGCTTCTGAGGATCCAGTCAACTCTGACAACTGTGCAGGCAAGATGATCATACCCTCGAAATCACTACTATCTTTGCTATGCTAGTTTTGCTCGCTCTTTTGCTATGCCAATGCTATGATGCCTACCACTTGCTTGCAAGCCTCCCAAATTGCCATGTCAAACCTCTAACCCACCTTGTCCTAGCAAACCGTTGATTGGCTATGTTACCGCTTCGCTCAGCCTCTCTTATAGTGTTGCTAGTCGCAGGTGAAGATTGGAGCCCGTTCCTTGTTGGAACATTTATTTACTTGTTGGGATATCATTATATTGCCATGTTATCTTAATGCATCTATATACTTGGTAAATAGTGGAAGGCTCGGCCTCTCGCCTAGTGTTTTGTTCCACTCTTGCCGCCCTAGTTTCCGTCATATCGGTGTTATGTTCCCAGATTTTGCGTTCCTTACGCGGTTGGGTTTGTTGGGGAACGTAGCAGAAATTCAAAATTTTCCTACGTGTCACCAGGATCTATCTATGGAGAGACCAGCAACGAGGGGAAGGAGAGTGCATCTACATACCCTTGTAGATCGCTAAGCGGAAGCGTTCAAGTGAACGGGGTCGATGGAGTCGTACTCGTCGTGATCCAAATCACCGATGATCAAGTGCCGAACGCACAGCACCTCCGCGTTCAACACACGTACAGCCCGGTGACGTCTCCCACGCCTTGATCCATCAAGGAGAGAGGGAGAGGTTGAGGAAGACTCCATCCAGCAGCAGAACAACAGCGTGGTGGTGATGGAGGAGCGTGGCAATCCTGCAGGGCTTCGCCAAGCACCACAGAAGAGGAGGGAGAGAGAAATGCAGGGCTGCACCAACGAGAGATCGAATCACGTGTGTGTTATGGGCAGCCCTAGGCCTCATATATATAGGGAAGGGGAGGGGCTGCGCCCCCTCTAGGGTTCCCACCCCTAGGGGGGCGGCAGCACTAGATGGGGAGGCAAGGGGGCGGCCAAGAGGGGATGGGAGAGGGAGGCACACCAATATGGGCCCTAAGGCCCATATCCCATTAGGGTTTGCCCCCCCTCTCTCTCTTAGGCGCATGGGCCTTAGTGGGGCTGGTGCCCTTGGCCCATGTAGGCCAAGGAACACTCCCTACAGCCCATGTGGCCCCCCCGGGGCTGGTGGCCCCACTTGGTGGACCCCCGGGACCCTCCCGGTGGTCCCGGTACGTTACCGATAAACCCCAAAACTCTTCCGGTGACCAAAACAGGACTTCCCATATATAAATCTTTACCTCCGGACCATTCCGGAACTCCTCGTGACGTCCGGGATCTCATCCGGGACTCCGAACAACATTCGGTAATCACATACAAACTTCCTTTACAACCCTAGCGTCATCGAACCTTAAGTGTGTAGACCCTACGGGTTCGGGAGACATGCAGACATGACCGAGACGTTCTCCGGTCAATAACCAATAGCGGGATCTGGATACCCATGTTGGCTCCCACATGTTCCACGATGATCTCATCGGATGAACCACGATGTCAAGGACTTAATCAATCCCGTATACAATTCCCTTTGTCTATCGGTACGACACTTGCCCGAGATTCGATCGTCGGTATCCCGATACCTTGTTCAATCTCGTTACCGGCAAGTTTCTTTACTCGTTCCGTAACACATCATCCCGTGATCAACTCCTTGATCACATTGTGCACATTATGATGATGTCCTACCGAGTGGGCCCAGAGATACCTCTCCGTTTACACGGAGTGACAAATCCCAGTCTCGATTCATGCCAACCCAACAGACACTTTCGGAGATACCTGTAGTGCACCTTTATAGTCACCCAGTTACGTTGTGACGTTTGGTACACCCAAAGCATTCCTAAGGTATCCGGGAGTTGCACAATCTCATGGTCTAAGGAAATGATACTTGACATTAGAAAAGCTTTAGCATACGAACTACACGATCTAGTGCTATGCTTAGGATTGGGTCTTGTCCATCACATCATTCTCCTAATGATGTGATCCCGTTATCAACGACATCCAATGTCCATGGTCAGGAAACCGTAACCATCTATTGATCAACGAGCTAGTCAACTAGAGGCTTACTAGGGACATGGTGTTGTCTATGTATCCACACATGTATCTGAGTTTCCTATCAATACAATTATAGCATGGATAATAAACGATTATCATGAACAAGGAAATATAATAATAATCAATTTATTATTGCCTCTAGGGCATATTTCCAACAGTCTCCCACTTGCACTAGAGTCAATAATCTAGTTCACATCGCCATGTGATTAACACTCACAGGTCACATCGCCATGTAACAACCATCCAAAGAGTTTACTAGAGTCAATAATCTAGTTCACATCACTATGTGATTAACACTCAATGAGTTCTGGGTTTGATCATGTTGCTTGTGAGAGAGGTTTTAGTCAACGGGTCTGCAACATTCAGATCCGTATGTACTTTGCAAATCTCTATGGCATCTCCTAGATGCAGCTCCCACGTTCTATTTGGAGCTATTCCAAATAACTGTTCTACTATACGAATCCAGTTTACTACTCAGAATAATCTGGATTAGTGTTAAAGTTTGCATCAGCGTAACCCTTTACGACGAACTCTTTTTCCACCTCCATAATCGAGAAAATTCCTTAGTCCACTAGTTACTAAGGATAACTTTGACCGTTGTCCTGTGATCCATTCTTGGATCACTCTTGTACCCCTTGACTGACTCATGGCAAGGCACACTTCAGGTGCGGCACACAGCATAGCATACTGTAGAGCCTATGTCTTAAGCATAGGGGACGACCTTCGTCCTTTCTCTCTATTCTGCCGTGGTCGAGCTTTAAGTCTTAACTTCATACCTTACAACTCAGGCAAGAACTCCTTCTTTGACTGATCCATCTTGAACAACTTCAAGATCATGTCAAGGTATGTGCTCATTTGAAAGTACCATTAAGCGTTTTGATCTATCCTTATAGATCTTGATGCTCAATGCTCAAGTAGCTTAATCCAGGCTTTCCATTGAAAACACTTTCCAAATAACCCTATATGCTTTCCAGAAATTCTACATCATTTCTGATCAACAATGTGTCAACAACATATACTCATCAGAAATTCTATAGTGCTCCCACTTACTTCTTTGGAAATACAAGTTTCTCATAAACTTTGTATACACCCAAAATCTTTGATCATCATCAAAGCATACATTCCAACTCCGAGATGCTTACTTCAGTCCTCAGAAGGATTGCTGGAGCTTTGCATACTTATTAGCATCTTTCAGGGTTAACAAAACCTTTCGGTTGTATCACATACAACCTTTCCTCAAGAAAATCGTCGAGGAAACAATGTTTTGACATCCTATCTGCAAGATTTCATAAATAATGCAGTGACTGCTAATATAATTCCAACAGACTCTTAGCATCGCTACGAGTGAGAAAATCTCACCGTAGTCAACTCCTTGAACTTGTCAGAAAACATCTTAACGACAAGTCGAGCTTTCTTAATGGTGACATTTACCATTATTGTCCGTCTTCCTTTTAAAATCCATCTACACTCAACAGCCTTACGACCATCAAGTAGTTCTTCCAAAGTCTACACTTTGTTTTCATACATGGATCCTCTCTCGGATTTTATGGCCTCGAGCCATTTATCGGAATCCGGGCCCACCATCGCTTCTCCATAGCTTGTAGGTTCATTGTTGTCTAGCAACATGACTTCAAAGACAAGGTTACGTACCACTCTGAAGTAGTACGCATCCTTGTCATCCTACGATGTTTGGTAGTGACTTGATCTGAAGTCTCATGATCAATATCATAAGCTTCCACTTCAATTGGTGTAGGTGCCACAGGAACAACTCTTTGTGCCCTGCTATACACTAGTTGAAGTGACGGTTCAATAACCTCATCAAGTCTCCACCATCCTCCCACTCAATTCTTTCGAGAGAAAATTTTCCTCGAGAAAGGACCTGATTCTAGAAACAATCCCTTATTGCTTTCGAATCTGAGATAGGAGGTATACCCAACTGTTTTGGGTGTCCTATGAAGATGCATTTATCCGCTTTGGGTTCGAGCTTATCAGCCTGAAACTTTTCCACATAAGCGTCACAGCCCCAAACTTTTAAGAAATGACAGCTTAGGTTTCTCTAAACCATAGTTCATACGGTGTCATCTCATCGGAATTACGTGGTGCCATATTTAAAGTGAATGTGGTTGTCTCTAATGCTTAACCCATAAACTATTGTGGTAATTCGATAAGAGACATCATGGTATGCATCATATCCAATAGGGTGCAGTTATGATGTTCGGACACACCATCACACTATGGTGTTCCAGGCTGTATTAGTTGTGAAACGATTTCCACAATGTCTTAATTTTGTGCCAAACTCGTAATTCAGATATTCATCTCTATGATCATATCATAGATCTTTTGTTCTCTTGTCACGACGATCTTTCAACTTCACACTGAAATTACTTGAACCTTTCAATAATTCAGACTCGTGATTCATCAAGTAAATGTACTCAACATCTACTCAAATCATCTGTGAAGAAATAACATAATGATATCCACTACATGCCTCAGCACTCATTGGACTGCACACATCAAAATGTATTACTTCCAACAATTTGCTTTCTAGTTCCATTTTACTGAAACCGAGGCTTTCAGTCATCTTTCCCATGTGGTATGATTTACATGCCTCAAGTGATTCAAAATCAAGTGAGTCCAAACGGTCCATTTGCATGGAGTTTCTTCATGCATACACACCAATAGACATGGTTCGCATGTCTCAAACTTTTCAAAAATGAGTGAGCCCAAAGATCCATCAACATGGAGCTTCTTCATGCGTTTTATACCGATATGACTTATGTGGCTGTGCCACAAGTAGGTGGTACTATCATTACTATCTTTTGGCATGAACATGTGTATCACTACGATCGAGATTCAATAAACCATTCATTTTAGGTGTAAGACCATTGAAGGTATTATTCAAATAAACAGAGTAACCATTATTCTCCTTAAATGAATAACCGTATTGCGATAGACATAATCCAATCATGTCTATGCTCAACACAAACACCAATCTCGATGGTAGAAGGAGCGTACGATATTTGATTATATCAACATTGGAAACACTTCCAACACATATCATCAGCTCACCTTTAGCTAGTCTCCGTTTATTCCGTAGCTTTTATTTCGAGTTACTAACACTTAGCAACCGAACCGGTATTTAATACCCTGGTGCTACTAGGAGTACTAGTAAAGTACACATCAACACAATGTATATCCAATATACTTCCATCGACCTTGCCAGCCTTCTAATCTACCAAGTATCTAGGGTAATTCTGCTCCAGTGGTTGTTCCCCTTATTACAGAAGCACTTAGTCTCGGGTTTGGGTTCAACCTTGGGTTTCTTCACTAGAGCAGCATCTGAATTGCCGTGTCATGAAGTATCCCTTCTTGCCCTTGCCCTTCTTGAAACTAGTGGTTTCACTAACCATCAACAATTGATGCTCCTTCTTGATTTCTACTTTCGCGGTGTCGAACATCGCGAATATCTCAAGGATCATCATATATGTCCCTGATACATTATAGTTCATCACGAAGCTCTAGCAGCTTGGTGGTAATGTCTTCGGAGAACCATCACTATTTCAACTGGAAGATCAACTCCCACTCGATCCAAGCGATTGTTGTACTCAGACAATCTGAGCACAAGCGCAACAATTGAGCTTTTCTCCTTAGTTTGTAGGCTAAGAAAATCATCGGAGGTCTTATACCTCTTGACGTGGGCACGAGCCTGAAATCCCAATTTCAGCCCTCGAAACATCTCATATGTTTCGCGACATTTCAAAAAGTCTTCGGTGCCTCAACTCTAAACCGTTTAACTGAACTATCACGTAGTTATCAAAATGTGTATGTCAGATGTTCGCAACATCCACAGACGACGTTCGAGGTTCAGCACACTGAGCGGTGCATTAAGGACATAAGCCTTCTATGAAGCAATGAGGACAATCCTCAGTTTACGGACCTAGTCCGCATAATTGCTACTATCAACTTTCAACTAATTTTTCTCTATGAACATATCTAAACGGTAGAACTATAGCGTGAGCTACGACATAATTTGCAAAATCCTTTTGACTATGTTCAGGATAATTAAGTTCATCTTATGAACTCCCACTCAGATAGACATCCCTCTAGTCATCTAAGTGATTACATGATCCGAGTCAACTAGGCCGTGTCCGATCATCACGTGAGACGGACTAGTCATCATCGGTGAACATCTTCATGTTGATCGTATCTACCATACGACTCATGCTCGACCTTTCGGTCTTCTGTGTTCCGAGGCCATGTCTGTACATGCTAGGCTCGTCAAGTTAACCCTAAGTGTTTTGCATGTGTAAAACTGTCTTACACCCGTTGTATGTGAACGTTAGAATCTAACACCCGATCATCACGTGGTGCTTCGAAACACGAACTGTCGCAACGGTGCACAGTTAGGGGAGAACACTTCTTGAAATTTTAATGAGGGATCATCTTATTTACTACCGTCGTTCTAAGCAAATAACATGTATAAACATGATAAACATCACATGCAATCAAATAGTGACATGATATGGCCATCATCACTTTCCTCCTCTTGATCTCCATCTTCGGGGCTCCATGATCATCATCGTCACCGGCATGACACCATGATCTCCATCATCGTGTCTCCATGAAGTTGTCACGTCATCTATTACTTCTACTGCTACAGCTAACGGTTAGCAATAAAGTAAAGTAATTACATGACGTTTATGTTGACACGCAGGTCATAAATAAATTAAGACAACTCCTATGGCTCCTGCCGGTTGTCATACTCATCGACATGCAAGTCGTGATTCCTATTACAAGAACATGATCAATCTCATACATCACATATATCATTCATCACATCCTTTTGGCCATATCACATCACATAGCATACCCTGCAAAAACAAGTTAGACGTCCTCTAATTGTTGTTTGCATGTTTTACGTGGCTGCTATGGGTTTCTAGCAAGAACGTTTCTTACCTACGCAAAACCACAATGTGATATGCCAATTGCTATTTACCCTTCATAAGGACCCTTTTCATCGAATCCGATCCGACTAAAGTGGGAGAGACAGACACCCGCCAGCCACCTTATGCAACTAGTGCATGTTTGTCGGTGGAACCGGTCTCACGTAAGCGTACGTGTAAGGTTGGTCTGGGCCGCTTCATCCCACGATGCCGCCGAATCAAGATAAGACTAGTAACGGCAAGCATATTGAACAAAATCAACGCCCACAACTACTTTGTGTTCTACTCGTGCATAGAATCTACGCAATAGACCTAGCTCATGATGCCACTGTTGGGGAACGTAGCAGAAATTCAAAATTTTCCTACGTGTCACCAGGATCTATCTATGGAGAGACCAGCAACGAGGGGAAGGAGAGTGCATCTACATACCCTTGTAGATCGCTAAGCGGAAGCGTTCAAGTGAACGGGGTTGATGGAGTCGTACTCGTCGTGATCCAAATCACCGATGATCAAGTGTCGAACGCACAACACCTCCGCGTTCAACACACGTACAGCCCGGTGACGTCTCCCACGCCTTGATCTAGCAAGGAGAGAGGGAGAGGTTGAGGAAGACTCCATCCAGCAGCAGCACAACGACGTGGTGGTGATGGAGGAGCGTGGCAATCCTGCAGGGCTTCGCCAAGCACCACAGAAGAGGAGGGAGAGAGAGATGCAGGGCTGCACCAACGAGAGATCGAATCACGGGTCTGTTATGGGCAGCCCTAGGCCTCATATATATAGGGAAGGGGAGGGGCTGCGCCCCCTCTAGGGTTCCCACCCCTAGGGGGGCGGCAGCCCTAGATGGGGAGGCAAGGGGGCGGCCAAGAGGGGATGGGAGAGGGAGGTGATGAAGACATGTACCTAGAGTAGGGACACGGACCTGACCGAAGAGTCCTACTCTAGGACACCCTTGGGAGTAATTACCTTTCAATCGACTTGAAGGCATCCCACTCGACAGGTTCAAGACACTCGACCAAGAAGCTACCACTCGACCATGAAGCTATTCACTCGACTGCCAGAAGATCTACAGTCACTCCGTAGGCAAACGGTCAGCTGTTAAGTAGTCTTCATGGTCATTACGGCACTTTATTAGAGGCGTTACCAGTAACGCCCCATCTTAAATGTACTTTAAACCCTGCATTACTGAGGGCAGGAGGGGGTCGGCAAACTCTATATAAGCCACCCCCCTCCTCAATAGGAAGGGTTCGCACCCCTGTAACCCATACACGCATAAACCCAGTCGACCGCCTCCGAGCTCCGAGACGTAGGGCTATTACTTCCTCCGAGAAGGGCCTGAACTCGTAAACCTCGCGTGTAACAACTTCCCAATAGCTAGGATCTCGCCTCTCCATACTCACCCCCCTACATCACTGTCAGAGTTAGAACCACGACAGTTGGCGCCCACCGTGGGGCAGGAATCTTAGCGCTTAGTTGGAGAAGTTGTGATTTTTCTCGATTCCTTTGATCATGTTTTCTTGCGGAGTTTTGGTGGAGGACCGCGAGATCCGTCTCGGCGCGCTCACCTTCATCGTCGACGACTCCGCCTGGCTTCAGGAGGCACCGCTCGACATCGACGCGCTCCCCGCCCGCGGTGCGACACATTTCCGCGCATGCGTTCGTGGCGTCCTCCTGCGGCAACCGTCGACCCAATATGGGTCGGCCCCCGTATCGTCTCCCCGCCCTGTCTCCCACCAGCGCAAGCGCTCCGGTCGGTCAAGACTTCAGCGGTGGGTGAGGCACGCTGTGGCCCGCCAATCGGCAGCCCCGCAAGTCGCGGCCATCGAGCCCGTCGAATCCCTCTACGGCCTGTTCGACCTGTCGACTGGCTCCGTGGAGACCGCATCCGAGTGCAACAGCAGCGATCCAGCCGCTGAGGTTCTGGCGGTCGATGGAGCACACAGTCCCCCTGGTTTCCCTCGCACTAATGGGGGCGCGGGTGGGGGCGATCCGTCGCATCCCCACGACGAGTATCTCCCCGAACCTCTCACGTCATTGCAGCGAGAGGAGCTTCGCCGCCGGAACATGGACGCGCTTCACACTCCCATCGTCGGAGAGACCCCCGAGGCCCGGGCCTTGGAGGACGCACGTTTGGCCAACTTGGCCGAGCGCACTTGACTGGAGAATCTCCAGCGAGCACTCGACGAACAAGCGCGTCAGCGGGCTCCCGAGTCTAGTCGACGCCAGCTCTTCCCGCCGACGCAGGTATATCGAACCCCAGTTCAGAATCTGGCCGCCGCGGCCCGTATAGCAGAATCGATTCAGCCCTCCCAGTCGGAGGCTGGCAGGGGCTTGTTACAGATCAGAGCATTGCTCCGGGCGGCGGGAGACCAGAATTCCGCTGTCTCCCAGTCGCGGAATAGGATCCACAGTCGGTCCGTCGCAACCGATACAGTCGAGTCAGCTCACAGCCCGAGATCGCCCCCGAGGCGTGAAGGACGTGGTGGCCAGCATGGTCAGTACAGGAGGAATGAGCAGTATTATCATCGATTCGACCGTGATGATCGACGTCGAGTGCCAACCCCTCCCCCGAGGAGTGGGTCATATGCGCCTCGACGGCAAGATGACAGATGCCCTCATAGTGTTGGGCAGAGGATTCTAGTCGACCCCAGAGACCCAGGCTTTGATGCGAGATCCATCCTCGTCAAGGTTTGGTCGACAGGAACAGAGCTCATCGGGAAGGCCACAACAGAGATGCGCCTGCCAGCAGCAGAGTACGTGCTTCAGGGCCAGAGTGTTTCAGTCGAGCCATCAGAGCCGCAGTGATACCTCCCAATTTTAGGTTGGCGACTGGAATCGGCAAGTTCACCGGTGAATCTAAGCCTAACACCTGGCTCGAAGATTACTGAGTGGCTGTACAGATTGGCGGTGGCAATGACAAGGTGGCCATGAAGCATTTGCCTCTCATGTTAGAGGGCTCGGCCAGAGCATGGCTAAATCAGTTGGCACCCAGCAGCATTTACACTTGGGAGGACCTCTCCCGAGTGTTTATCACAACCTTTGAAGGAACATGCAAGCGACCTGCAAGCCTTACAGAGTTACGGTCTTGTGTGCAGAGGCCGAATGAAACTCTGAGGGAATACATCCAGAGGTGGATCACGCTGCATCACTCGGTTGAGAATGTGCCGGACCATCAAGAAGTTTGTGCCTTCAAGGAAGGTGTTAAATACAGAGAGTTGAATCTGAAGTTCGGTCGAACTGGAGAGATGTCTCTGAATCGGATGATGGAGATTGCCACCAAGTATGCTAACGGAGAAGACGAAGATCGACTCCGGAGTGGCAAGCAGAAAGCAGTCGCCCAGGAAACTGGAGGCAATTCCAGTCGGAAGCAGAAGCGGAAGGCCGAACCAGCCGCTCCTGGGGAGGCCCTGGCCGTAGCCCAGGGAAACTTCAAGGGAAAACCCAAGGGCACCTGGAAGCCCAAAAAAGTCAAGGATCAAGACGGAAATGATGTTTTGGATCTGCCATGTCACATCCACACCAAGAAGGATGAAGAGGGTAATTTTATTTACCCAAAGCATACCACTCGACAGTGCCGACTCCTGATCCAGCAGTTCCAAGGAAAGCACTCCAAGGATAAGGAAAAAGAGTTGGACAGGGTCGAGGACAAGGAAGACAGCGACGATGGATACCCCCAAGTCAATTCCACCCTGATGATTTTTGCCGATGTCAAGAGCAAAAGTCGACTGAAAGTCATTAACCGAGAGGTGAACATGGTTGCCCCGGCAACACCCAGTTACCTGAAGTGGTCACAGACTGCCATCACATTCGACCAGTCTGATCACCCGACGCACATTGCCACCCCTGGGAGGCAAGCTTTGGTGGTCGACCCAATTGTTGAAGGCACTCGACTGACTAAAGTCCTGATGGATGGAGGCAGTGGCCTGAACATACTGTATGCTGAAACATTGAAAGGAATGGGCATTCCGATGTCCAGACTCAGCACTAGTAACATGAGTTTCCATGGAGTCATTCCTGGGAAGAAAGCCCAATCACTCGGCCAGATCGCTCTTGATGTGGTTTTCGGTGATTCAAAGAATTACCGCAAGGAAAAGTTGACATTCGAAGTCGTGGACTTCCAAAGTGCTTACCACGCCATTTTGGGCAGGCCAGCTTACGCACGCTTCATGGCCCGGCCATGTTACGTGTACCTCAAACTGAAGATGCCTGGCCCCAAAGGTGTGATCACTGTCACAGGCAATCGGAAGAAGGCGGAAGAGTGCTTTCAGAAGGGCTCAAAGATTGCAGATGCTCAGATGGCAGTGGTCGAGCTACAAGAGTACCAAAAGACTGCCGATCCGAGTGAATTGCTACGGGCCAAGAAGCCCGCTTCGGAGTCAGCTTTTCAATCGACTGGTGAAACGAAGACAGTCCACATTCACCCGACCGACCTCGATGCTGACCCGACTCATATCTCAACGACGCTCGACTCCAAATAGGAGGAAGCGCTCATCCAGCTCCTCCATGAGAACTGGGACATCTTCGCATGGAAACCCTCCGACATGCCCGGAATTCCCAGGGGGCTGGCTGAGCACCGTCTGCGGGTCGACCCAAAATTCAAGCCTGTGAAGGAACATCTTCGACGGTCCGCCGTCCAGAAGAAGCAAGCCATTGGCGAGGAGGTGGCTCGGCTTTTAGCAGCAGAGTTCATCCGAGAAATTTACCATTCCGAGTGGCTCGCCAATGTCGTCATGGTCCCCAAGAAGGACAAGTCTCTTCGCATGTGCATTGATTTCAAACATATCAATCGGGCCTGCCCAAAGGATCATTTTCCTCTCCCTCGCATCGACCAAATAGTCGACTCAACTGCGGGGTGCGAGAGGTTGTCTTTTCTAGATGCTTATTCCGGATACCATCAGATCCGTCTGTATGGACCTGACGAAATCAAAACAGCTTTCATCACCCCATTCGGATGCTTCTGTTATGTCACTATGCCGTTCGGCCTCAAGAATGCCGGAGCCACGTTCATGAGAATGATTCAGAAGTGTTTACTCACTCAAATCAGTCAGAATGTGGAGGCATACATGGATGATATTGTGGTCAAGTCACGCAAAGGTTCCGACCTGCGAGCTGACCTTGCCGAAACCTTTGCCAACCTCAGGAGGTATGATATCAAGCTCAATCCATCAAAGTGCACATTCGGAGTTCCAGGCGGAAAGTTACTCGGTTTTCTCGTTTCCGAACGAGGGATCGACGCTAATCCTGAGAAAATTGGCACCATACTCCGGATGAAGCATCCTGTACGCGTGCACGATGTCCAAAAGCTTACAGGCTGCTTGGCCGCTTTAAGTCGATTCATTTCTCGTCTCGGTGAAAAGGCGTTGCCTCTCTACTGACTGATGAAGAAGTCTGACAAGTTCGAGTGGACTCCAGAAGCTGACGCAGCGTTTGCAGAACTGAAAACTCTGCTCTCCACCCAGCCGGTGCTTGCCGCCCCAATCAGCAAAGAGCCTCTGCTGCTGTACATTGCGGCCACGGGACAAGTTGTCAGTACAGTACTCACGGTCGAGCGGGAAGAAGAAGGAAAGGCCTTCAAAGTTCAGCGCCCAGTCTATTATCTGTCTGAAGTTTTGACCCCTTCAAAACAAAGATACCCTCACTATCAGAAGCTCGTATATGGGATTTACATGACCACGAAGAAGGTTGCACACTACTTCTCTGACCATTCCATTACAGTCGTCAGCGACGCCCCACTGTTAGAGATTCTGCATAACAGAGATGCAACTGGTCGAGTGGCCAAGTGGGCGATTGAACTCCTTCCCTTAGATATCAAGTTTGAAGCAAAGAAGGCTATCAAGTCCCAAGCAATCGCAGATTTCATCGCCGAGTGGATTGAACAGCAACTTCCGACTCAAGTTCACTCGGAGCACTGGACCATGTTTTTCGACAGATCTAAGATGCTGAATGGTTCCGGTGCTGGGGTAGTTCTAGTCTCCCCCCGAGGAGATAAACTCAGATATGTTCTCCAGATTCACTTCGATTCCTCCAACAATGAAGCAGAGTATGAAGCACTTTTGTATGGGTTGCGCATGGCCATTTCACTCGGCGTCCGTCGCCTCATGGTCTATGGCGACTCAGATTTGGTGGTTAATCAGGTGATGAAGGAGTGGGACATCAGAAGTCCAGCTATGACTGGTTATTGCAATGCAGTGAGAAAGCTAGAAAAGAAATTCGAGGGGTTAGAGCTTCATCACATCCCCCGACTGAAAAATCAAGCAGCCGATGATCTAGCAAAGATAGGCTCCAAGAGAGAAGCCATTCCCAGCAATGTGTTTTTGGAGCACATCCGCTCGCCGTCAGTCCAGGAGGATCCTTTCACAGAAGAAGCCCCACAACCAAAAAGTGCCACAGATCCGACTGAAGTCGAAGTTCCTGCTGTGGTCGACCTGATCATGGAAGTCTTGGCCATCACTCCCGATTGGACGATACCATACATCGCGTATATCCTAAGGAAAGAGCTCCCAGAGGACGAGGAAGAGGCTCGACAGATCGTCCGCCGATCCAAGGCCTTCATAGTCATAAAGGGGTAGTTGTACAGAGAAAGCGCGACTGGAATCGGTCAGAAGTGCATAACTCCGGAAGAAGGTCAGATGATCCTTGATGAGATCCATTCGGGGACCTGCGGTCACCATGCGTCCTCCCGAACCATTGTGGCCAAAGCATACCGGGCGGGATTTTACTGGCCAAGAGCAAATGAGATGGCAAAGGAGATAGTTGACAAGTGTGAGGGGTGTCAGTTCTACTCCAACATGTCCCACAAGCCCGCATCAGCTCTGAAGACCATTCCACTCGTCTGGCCCTTCGCTGTCTGGGGACTGGACATGGTCGGTCCTCTGAGAACAGGCAGGAGCGGTTTCACCCATGTGCTTGTGGCAGTCGACAAGTTTACCAAGTGGATTGAAGCTAAACCCATCAAGAACCTCGATGCTGGCACTGCTATTAGTTTCGTCAGAGGACTAACATTCAGATATGGAGTCCCTCACAGCATCATCACTGACAATGGGTCAAACTTCGATTCAGACCAGTTCAGAGCCTTTTGCGCCTCTCAAGGCACTCGTGTCGACTATGCGTCAGTCGCCCATCCCCAGTCGAATGGACAAGCTGAAAGAGCAAATGGTCTGATCCTCAAAGGACTAAAGCCTCGGCAAATGCGTGATCTCAAGCACGCAGCAGGTGCCTGGGTCGACGAACTTCCGTCAGTTCTATGGGGATTAAGGACCACCCCTAACCGGTCGACTGGAAGAACCCCATTCTTTCTTGTTTATGGAGCCAAAGCCATTCTGCCAAGTGATCTCCTTCACAACGCTCCCCGAGTCGAGATTTACACCGAAGATGAAGCAGAACAGGCTCGGCAAGATGCAGTAGACCTCCTGGAAGAAGAAAGAGAGATGGCCATGATCAGATCGACCATTTATCAGCAAGACTTGCGTCGATTCCATGCCCGGCATGTGAAGAGTCGAGCCTTCCAAGAAGGAGATTTGGTCCTCCGAGTGGATCAACAGAAACCACACAAGCTTGCTCCTACTTGGGAAGGCCCCTTCATCATCACCAGAGTCCTCCACAACGGAGCGTATCACCTCTTCAATGTTGATCGCCAGATCGACGAGCCTCGAGCTTGGAATGCGGAACTACTCCGCCCCTTTTACACTTGACCTCAATCTTGGACGAGATGTAATAAGAAAAATTCCCGCAGTTCGTTTTTATCAAAGGCAAGAGTGTTCCATTAATTGTTGTCACTTTTGTTTACATACGAAATCCCCCAGTGGGTGACTTAGCTGCGAATCCGTCTCGCCTAAGTTTCAAAAAATCCTACCGAGTGGAGAGCGATCCTCCCACTCGGGGGCTTAGCTGCAGTCCAGCACTCGCCTAAGTTCTCCTACGAAGAGACTTAGCTGCAGTCAGCACTCGCCTAAGTTTCAAAAAAATCCTACCGAGTGGAGAGCGATCCTCCCACTCGGGGGCTTAGCTGCAGTCCAGCACTCGCCTAAGTTCTCCTACGAAGAGACTTAGCTGCAGTCAGCACTCGCCTAAGTTTCAAAAAAATCCTACCGAGTGGAGAGCGATCCTCCCACTCGGGGGCTTAGCTGCAGTCCAGCACTCGCCTAAGTTCTCCTACGAAGAGACTTAGCTGCAGTCAGCACTCGCCTAAGTTTGAAAAATCCCACCGAGTGGAGAGCAAACCTCCCACTCAGAGGCTTAGCTGCAGTCCAGCACTCGCCTAAGTTCTCCTACGAAGAGACTTAGCTGCAGTCAGCACTCGCCTAAGTTTGAAAAATCCTACCGAGTGGAGAGCGATCCTCCCACTCGGGGGGCTTAGCTGCAGTCCAGCACTCGCCTAAGCTCTCCTACGAAGAGACTTAGCTGCGGTCAGCACTCGCCTAAGTTTGAAAAATCCTACCGAGTGGAGAGCAAACCCCCCACTCGGAGGCTTAGCTGCAGTCCAGCACTCGCCTAAGTTCTCCTACGAAGAGACTTAGCTGCAGTCAGCACTCGCCTAAGTTTAAAACCCTACCGAGCGAGAGCAAACCTCCCGCTCGGAGACTTGGCTGCAGCCCAGCGCTCGCCTAAGTGTGAAAACATTTCTCGTGTCCCAGGGACGACGAGGGGCAGGTCGACTGCCACCTTCTCCTTCGGAGCTGCACCACAGACACAAAGTTACTACGAGTGAAGATCAAATCCCACTCGACGGGTCATCCACAAAGAGATTCAACGACAAATCAATTACGGATAAAGCCTAAAAGGTCCTAGAAACCTCAGGTCAAAGTACTCGAAGCCCCCGGCTCGGCAGAGTTTAACTGTTACACTTCCACTCGGCATTCCGAGGCAAATTTAAGGCAGAGTTTAACGGTTTACAAAATACACTCGGCATTCCGAGGCAAGTTTTTTCATTCCTCAGGAGGAGGAGGACTGGCAGGGGCCACGAACTCATCCAAGTCGATCCCATCTGCGATGCGGGTAGCAGCAGCAATAAATGTCTCCATGAAGTCCTGGAAGTTGTGCTTCCTCGTGTTGGCGACTTGGATGGCGGCCAGCTTCTCCTCCCGCACCTCCTTACAATGGACGCGGATCAGGGACAGAGCCACGTCAGCGCCACACCGAGCTGAAGACTTCTTCCACTCCTGCACTCGGTCAGAGATTCCATTGAGTCGAGTCATCAGAGACTCGAGATCGTTCTGGAGCGTAGATTCCGGCCAAAGTGTCGAGTCGATCCGCGTCATGGCAACCTTCAGTCGAGCTAAGTAATCCACGACGCCGTCAACACGAGACTCCAGACGGAGCACGTTCATTGCGGCCTCGTCCTTCACAAGAGAGTTAACAGGGTCCAAGCTCGGCTCCACTCGACTGGTCTCCTCTTCAAAATTCTGGCAAAGCTCTGCATACAAGATTCAAGGATAAGACAATTTTCACAGAATGAGTCGACTCAAAAACCAGTCGGAACTGAATGCGCACCTTCAAGCTTAAGGTACAACTTCTTGGCGAGGCTCCCCAAGTAGCTCTCCAGGTCGTTTCTCCCGCGAGCGAGGCCTTCCAGCTTCTCGCTCAGGGTGAGGTGCTCCTTCTTCCAACGCGAACACTCCCTGTTGGCTTCCTTTAGAGCGGTCTTCAACTTGGTGTTCTCCCCTTCTAATTGGTCGACCGAAGCCAGCTTCTGCGCGGCCAGAGTGGTCTTATCATCAGCCTCCTTATGGGCAGCAGCCAAGTCCTGATCCTTCTTCGCCAGAGCTTCTTTCAGTTTTTCTGCAAAAAATGACGATTGAGTCGGAGCAAGCGAAAAGATACTCAAGCCTAAAAACCAACCAGTTGACAAAAGTTTCTTACCTGCGGCGCCGTCTCTGACATTCTGCAGCTCTGTCCTGGCCAGCTCCAGATCAAGGTTCATTTGAATTTGCTGCTTCTCCAAGTCAGCCAAACGGGTTCCAAGATCACAAGATTTCTGAAGTCAAAGAGGAGGAGTTACAGTTTCAGTAAAAAGGAAAAAGCAACAAAGGCAGTAAATACTAAGACTATGGTCGACTGCCAGCAGTCCACCATAGTCTTGGGGACTACACCCAGTGGGTGCACTTAGCGTGCCCCCACCGGTTCCTATCCCACTCGACCGTTCCGTGAAAGTCGAGTACAAGACAAGCTGCTTCCGAGCAGTTAAGAGACAATAACAGAGTTTCTAAGACTACAGCCGAAGCAAAACATTCGACAGTAGCCTCGGGGGCTACACCTAGTGGGTGCACTCAGCGTGCCCCCACAGTAAAAAAGAAGAAGAGAAAAGACGTCGACTGCCCGCAGTCGACGAGGTTCCATTCGGCACGACCCGATCAGACAAGAGCGAAGAAACTCAACTACGACTCAATTTAAAAAGACTCCAGTCGACTGCCAGCAGTCGACCGTAGTCTCGGGGACTACACCCAGTGGGTGCACTTAGCGTGCCCCCACTCATCCAAGAATTGGCAAAACACCCAGTGGGTGTACAAACTTAAAGACCTTCGGAAAAGAAATTCTTCAAAGAACATACCAAAACAGACCAAGTGTTGAAGTCGACTGACCTGGACATTGCTCTGAAGAGCCGAGCTTGCGTCGTAAGCCGCCTGGCAAGCCTCCCGAGCCACCTTTACCTGCTCCATCATGACTCCAACCTGGCGTACAGCCTCCTTCGCAGCAGCCGCTTGGTCCTCAGGGACGGGGTACGCAGCAAAAAGCGAAGACGGATCTGCAGCCGACGCTGAAGGCTGCACACTCGTCAAAGGAACAGCGAAAGTCACGGAAGCCCGAGTGGGTTCGCCATCATCCCGAACCGCAGCCTCAGGCGCGGGAGTGGATTGCGGAGCCTTGCCAGCCAACACCTTCTTCTTCCTCTTCACCCTCAGTGGTGTGTTGTCGTCGTCATCCGGGAGATCGATAACATGAGGAGGAGCTGCAAGGAAAACATTCAATCGACCAACACCTTCTTCAGTCGACTCGTAAGCAGGTCGGCAGTGGTCGTACCAGGGTTGGAGGTGACAGCGTCCTCCATCTCTTGGTCGTCGTTCCTGGCGGAGACCTCAGAAGTTGCACCACTGCAAATCTCGAAAGTTAGTCAGTTGACCCAGTGAATCGACCAAGGATCCGTCCACAGTCGACAAAGGAAAGCAAGTATTGTTGTTACCCCGAAATGGTGGGAACAGCTATCTTCATTTTGGGCAAGGCCTTGGGCGGCTTAGATGGCACCGTTCGTGGGTGCTTGGGAGCCTTCCCGGTCGGCGGAGGAGAAGAAGTCCGAGGGCGTTTCGACGACTGCCCAACAGGAGTGGCCGCCTTGCCACGTTCCTGCGCTGGATCGTGGGCGAGCTTGGACCGTCCCTCCGGGCGGGAGGGTTCAGCCTCCTCCTCCTCCTCACTGGAGAAGATGTCGTCGCCCTCCTCTCCCTCGCCGTCGGACTCCCACTCGACCTGGTCGTCCCCGCTCTCGCCTCCGCTCCCCTCACCTTCCTCGATCGACCCTTGTGCCCCGCTGGGCGTCGAGTACATCTCAGTGGTGGCCTGGAGGACAACGGACAAGACGAAAGTCAGTCGACTTATACAAAGAAGACTAACACAGAAGGCCAGATATCTGACACAAAGACATACCTGATCCACTTCATATGAGTTATCGAGTGGAATCACCCTTCTGGCTCCTCGGGGGTTGTCTTTGTTCCCCGTGATACTTGACAGCCACCCCGCCAGCATCTCATCGGTGACCTCCTCCGGGTGGATCCGAGTGGTGTCGTCAAGGCCAGAATACAGCCACATCGGGTGGTCTCGCGCCTGGAGCGGTTGAATGCGCCTCTGGAGGAAGACCTCTAACAGGTCCATCCTAGTCACCCCCTCACGGACAAGCTCAACCACTCGACCCGCCAACACCTTGACCTGGGCCCATTCCTCCGGCGTGACTTTCAGAGAGACAGGCTTCTCGGCTCGGTCGAGGGAAAAAGGAGGAAGACCAGTCGACTGTCCGGGGGTCGCCTTGTCCTGGCAGTAGAACCAGGTCGACTGCCAGCCGCGAACCGACTTCGGGAAGGTGATAGAGGGAAAACAGCTCTTCCCCCTCGTCTGGATCGCCAGGCCCCCGCACAGCTGGATCACTTGCGTCTTTTCATCACTCGACTTGGCCTTTTTAACCGACTGAGAGCGGCAAGTGAAGATATGCTTGAAAAGCCCCCAGTGCGGACGGCAACCCAGGAAGGCCTCGCACATGGAAATGAACGCGGCAAGATAGACTATGGAGTTGGGGGTAAAGTGATGGAGCTGCGCTCCGAAGAAATTCAAGAAACTCCGGAAGAAAGGATGGGGCGGCAGAGAAAACCCTCGGTCGATGTGGGTGGCTAGGAGCACACACTCACCGTCACGGGGTTGAGGTTCAATCTCTCCCTCCGGAAGATGCGCAGCTTCGTGGGGAATGGCTCCCCCCTCGACCATGTCGTCAAGATCGTCTTGCCGGAGCACCGAGGGCATCCAGTCGCCCTGGATCCAGCCTTTGGGCAGAGCGGTCCTGGAGGAGGATCCGCCCCGAGCAGATCTCTTCCCTTTCCCCGCCGCCGCTGCCTTCTTCACGCGCTCCAAAGCGGTGGTCTTGCCCTTCACCATAGTCGCCGGAGAAATCTCGCACGGGCTCGCGGCGCTAGGGTGAGAGCGGAGGTAGCAGAGAGACTGGCAAAGGGAGAGAGGAAGAAGGAAGGAGAAGAGGGCGCACGGCCTGGAAACCCCGAGCCATCAACTTATAAGGGGCCGCTCCTGAGTGGCTGACCGGTAGGCCCAGGCCATCCAGTCAAATCCCGCAACAGACGCGCACGTAGTACGTGGAGAAAAAGGCGACGCGGAGATCGAGGAACTTCCGCTTTATCGCTTCCGATTACTGCGGCTGCTCCCGTCTCGCGCGCTTCCCAAAATCCAAATCCCGCGACATCCGCGGGCCACAGAACAACTTGCCAAAAAACAGAAGGCCCCGATCGCGCCGGCACTCGGTATGGCACAAACAAAGAAATTCACTCGATGGAAGGCCTGGAATGGATCAAGGCGACTGAAAAAAGTTGGCAACGCCATCCGTGACGATTGTCCCGAAACAAGGCGCTCACATAGCCCGAAGAACCAGTCGGAAAGATCTCCAACTCTTTCCCCACTCTAACCTCGATCCATTCGGGGGCTAATGATGAAGACATGTACCTAGAGTAGGGACACGGACCTGACCGAAGAGTCCTACTCTAGGACACCCTTGGGAGTAATTACCTTTCAATCGACTTGAAGGCATCCCACTCGACAGGTTCAAGACACTCGACCAAGAAGCTACCACTCGACCATGAAGCTATTCACTCGACTGCCAGAAGATCTACAGTCACTCCGTAGGCAAACGGTCAGCTGTTAAGTAGTCTTCATGGTCATTACGGCACTTTATTAGAGGCGTTACCAGTAACGCCCCATCTTAAATGCACTTTAAACCCTGCATTACTGAGGGCAGGAGGGGGTTGGCGAACTCTATATAAGCCACCCCCCTCCTCATTAGGAAGGGTTCGCACCCCTGTAACCCATACACGCATAAACCCAGTCGACCGCCTCCGGGCTCCGAGACGTAGGGCTATTACTTCCTCCGAGAAGGGCCTGAACTCGTAAACCTCGCGTGTAACAACTTCCCAATAGCTAGGATCTCGCCTCTCCATACTCACCCCCCTACATCACTGTCAGAGTTAGAACCACGACAGGAGGCGCACCAATATGGGCCCTAAGGCCCATATCCCATTAGGGTTTGCCCCCTCTCTCTCTCTCTCTTAGGCGCATGGGCCTTAGTGGGGCTGGTGCCCTTGGCCCATGTAGGCCAAGGAACACTCCCTACAGCCCATGTGCCCCCCTGGGGCTGGTGGCCCCACTTGGTAGACCCCCGGGACCCTCCTGGTGGTCCCGGTACGTTACCGATAAACCCCAAAACTCTTCCGGTGACCAAAACAGGACTTCCCATATATAAATCTTTACCTCCGGACCATTCTGGAACTCCTCGTGACGTCCGGGATCTCATCCGGGACTCCGAACAACATTCGATAACCACATACAAACTTCCTTTACAACCCTAGCGTCATCGAACCTTAAGTGTGTAGACCCTACGGGTTCGGGAGACATGCAGACATGACCGAGACGTTCTCCGGTCAATAACCAACAGCGGGATCTGGATACCCATGTTGGCTCCCACATGTTCCACGATGATCTCATCGGATGAACCACGATGTCAAGGACTTAATCAATCCCGTATATAATTCCCTTTGTCTATCGGTACGACACTTGCCCGAGATTCGATCGTCGGTATCCCGATACCTTGTTCAATCTCGTTACCGGCAAGTCTCTTTACTCGTTCCATAACACATCATCCCGTGATCAACTCCTTGATCACATTGTGCACATTATGATGATGTCCTACCGAGTGGGCCCAGAGATACCTCTCCGTTTACACGGAGTGACAAATCCCAGTCTCGATTCATGCCAACCCAACAGACACTTTCGGAGATACCTGTAGTGCACCTTTATAGTCACCCAGTTACGTTGTGACGTTTGGTACACCCAAAGCATTCCTACGGTATCCGGGAGTTGCACAATCTCATGGTCTAAGGAAATGATACTTGACATTAGAAAAGCTTTAGCATACGAACTACACGATCTAGTGCTATGCTTAGGATTGGGTCTTGTCCATCACATCATTCTCCTAATGATGTGATCCCGTTATCAACGACATCCAATGTCCATGGTCAGGAAACCGTAACCATCTATTGATCAACGAGCTAGTCAACTAGAGGCTTACTAGGGACATGGTGTTGTCTATGTATCCACACATGTATCTGAGTTTCCTATCAATACAATTTAGCATGGATAATAAACGATTATCATGAACAAGGAAATATAATAATAATCAATTTATTATTGCCTCTAGGGCATATTTCCAACAGGGTTATAATGGGAACCCCTTGATATTTCGCCTTGATTAAAGCTTTTCCAGCAATGCCCAACATTGGTTTTACCATTCGCCACCTAGCCATTTTCTTTCCCTTGGGTTCTGCAGACTCAAGGGTCATCTTATTTTACCCCCCCCCCCTCGGGCCAGTGCTCCTCTGAGTGTTGGTCTAACCGAGCGATGTCCGGGGCTATCAGGGCAACTCTGGGCTGGCCTACCCGACGTCTGGCTCATCTGAGTGTGCCCTGAGAAAGAGATATGTGCAGCTCCTATCGGGATTTGTCGGCACATTCGGGCGGTGTTGCTGGTCTTGTTTTAACCTGTCGAAGTGTCTTGAATTACCGAGATACCGAGTCTGATCGGAACGTCTTGGGAGGAGGTCTATTCCTTCGTTGACTGTGAGAGCTTGTCATGGGCTAAGTTGGGACTCCCCTGCAGGGACTGAACTTTCAAAATCCGTGCCCGCGGTCATGGGCAGATGGGAATTTGTTAATATCCGGTTGTAGATAACTTGAACCTTAACTTAATTAAAATGAATCAACTGAGTGTGTTACCGTGATGGCCTCTTCTCGGTGGAGTCCGGGAAGTGGACACGGTGTTGGAGTAATGTTTGCGCAGGTTGCTCTCTAGTTTCTCGCTCGTGCTTTGCCTCCTCTTCTCGCTCTCTTTTGCGAATAAGTTAGCCACCATATTTGCTAGTCGCTTGCTGCAGCTCCACACATTTACCTTGCCTTACCTATAAGCTTAAATAGTCTTGATCGCGAGGGTGCGAGATTGTTGAGTCCCTGTGGCTCACAGATTACTATTACACCAGATGCAGGGCCTGCTGATTCCGCTCCAGGAGACGCGTATGAGCTCAAGTGGGAGTTCGACGAAGACTCACAACGTTACTATGTTTCCTTTCCCGATGATCAGTAGTGGTGCCCAGTTGGGGGTGATTGGGACCGTGACGCATGTTGGGTTCTCTTTTATTTTGGCGCCGTAGTCGGGCCATGAGTGTTTGGATGATGTAATGTTATTTATGTACTTGGTTGACGTGGCGAGTGTAAGCCAACTATTGTCTTCTCCCCTTTATTATTTATATTACATGGGATGTTGTGAAGATTGTCTAACTTGCGACATATGCCTTCAATGTGATTATGTCTCTAAGTCGTGCCTCGACACGTGGGAGCTATAGTCGCATCGAGGGTGTTATAGCGGCCCCTACGGCAGTCTGCCCGCCCGTCAACCCGACCCGGCGGCCTCGCGTGACAGGCGGCCCCTCACGTCCGTCGTCCGCGCGTCGGCCCGCTCGTCGATCTACGCCGGCCATCATCGCCCTGTCCCCGAGTTCAGCGCGTCCCTCCACCGATCGAGCAACGGGTCGTCGTTGCGTCGCCCCATCGAACCGCTGCGCCGTCGCCCCATGGTTCTACCCGTGGCTGCACCGATTCGCGTCGCCGCTGCGTCGCCCCTTCTTCTATTGATTCTCTCCCAATTGGTTGGATCATAGGGGCGATGATTTACTTCACGGGCGAGGTCTCTGGTTCAAGTCCAGGATGGCCCAGCTGCGCCAGGGAAAAGAATAGAAGAAGCATTTGACTCTTTCATGCATACTCCACTTGGCTCGGGGGGGATATAGCTCAGTTGGTAGAGCTCCGCTCTTGCAATTGGGTCGTTGCGATTACGGGCCTTAGCATCGCGGCACGCGGTCCCTGCCGCCGCCCTGAGGCTGTTCCCGTGGTTGCACCACATCGCGCGCTGCCGCTGCGTCGCCCCTTCGGGCCGTAGTGTCGGGGCCCGCGGTCAATTGCCGTTCCAAGGTCGTCCGCTCCAGGCCGTCCCCGAGGCTGCACCGACCCTCGCGCTGCCGCTGCGTCGCCCCATCGGGCCGTAGCGAGTGTGGCACGCGACCTTTGCAACCGCCCTGAGGTTTTCCCCGTCATCGCCCCGACCTTCCCGCCGCTGTTGTGTCGCCCCTTCAGGCCGTTATGCAGCGGCCCGCGGTCCACCGCCGTCCACGCGCGTTGACCTCCACGTGATATACGCCGCGCCGCCTTCCTTGGCGCGAGAACGTCACCGTCCGCGCCGGTCTTCGTCACGCTGTCGGGCTCATTATCGCCTACTTCGAGCACCGCCGCCGCGCTCCTTCTCTAGCCGCCGCCTCCTTAGGCCGCCGCCGCCGCTGCTCTTCTTCCACGGCTCCACGGCGACTACCTCGACACCGGCGACCCCCGACTCGATACCGACCACGGCGTTCTTCGCACGGCTAGCTCGACTACGGCTACACCACATACGCTATCGGCTACCTCGACAAACGGCACAAAGGGCTACCGCCTTGCTTGAGCAACCTCGTTGGGTTTCACTCCAACCACAACTTCCGTGATGCATTGGCCATTATGACTTTGGGGGATGTCCGTCGGCTTGACTTCGGATTCTTCTCCAGTCGCACCGTCTGCGTTGCTACCATTATGACTGCGGGGGATGTTAAGTATATTGATTATTAGGAAAGACGAGATAGACTATGATTTGTTCTGGCTTGTCTTGTAATTCAAGTAGATCATTGTACTCCTATATATATATATGCCCACGAGACTCAAGCAATACAACGAATAATTTTACCAAATCCCTCTCTCCTTCTAACAAGGAAGAAACGTGTTCTGGTTAAGACATTCGACAGGTTCACACGGGAGGAAATAATCCAGGTGGAAAATTGCGACGCTACGTCTACCTGACGACAGGGACACACCAGATAGATCGCTGAATGGGGTGAAAACTAGCAACAAAGTTAAGGTAAAAACTGATAAAGTAGTTTAAATAGGGCAATCCGGAGAAAAAACTGCTAAATGAGGTAACTGACACAATTTTTTTGTCAAAACATAAGGTAAAAATTGAAATTCACTCTTACTATAGGCTCTGCCACTGACGCGGATCGACTCTATTTTAGGAGCACTGCATGCAGTCGTCCGCGGAAGCAGGTGTGTTCTCGTATTGAAAACTAAGAAGGGTGGATCGCAGAATTATACCTAACCAATTAACAAACAATCGCTTGGACAGACATATGCTTTCAGCATTCTTTCAAGTGATCCTTGCGGTACTGCATTGTTGCCATTTCGCAGTTATCAAATCAGCGTGTTGCAGTCCTCGAAGGTAGCAAATGGATCAACAAGGGACAATTGCAGGTGTTCGTTGAGCGCGCACGTATACTTTACTCAGCAATCGTACCGTCTAGCTGACATACGACCTTAGAATAATTTCCAAAGAATCCTACTGAAGTGGTGAGCTACAGCTCATTAATTCCACCCCCTTCATGAAACTACTAGTACAACGTTGGCATGCATGACGGCATACTCCTATGTTCCAACGTTTCTCTGTACCAACATTACTCCATTTCTGGTGTTTATTAGATTCTTTAATGGTGTCCGCTAATCTTTTTTCTACATACGTCTGGAATTTCCGAGTCCAAAATATAAACTAAAATAGCTGCTATGCAAACATTCCATTGTGATAGACCATGCATGATTCTTCTTCTATTAATAATAAGATGAAGAAAAATAAATAAGTATGGACTTTGGAGTTAGTACCACCACATGATGGAGCAGGACCAGACAATACGTTCCCCAAAAGGTTTCGCAACAATTGTCTCTAGCCACTCGTAAAGGCTCCACTGTCCATATCCCACCACCCCTTTTCCCACACTCCAAGCCATTACATTCCGGCCGTAACCTTTAGCTCCGAGGTGCATTGGCTCAAAGGCAAAAGAGGACTTTGGTCAGTAGTTGTGGCCGCGGCATGAGACAAAATGGCAGCCTACAGTTTTGTACTTTCGCTGCATTTGTTTATGGACATGCATCTAGGGCACCAAATTGTGTGTTTTCTGTGATTAACTACTTACTGATGCTCACATTGTTTTAATGACAGGGATAAGATGGACAGCCTAGGGGGTAGAGAAGGTCAACCGTGTGACGTGGTGGGGAATCGTTAACACAGGATGCTGTCAGGATTAGGTGTCAGCTGCTAATTATCTGAGCCCCCTTTGGACAGGCTTGGGCACTTGACGCTAAACAACGTTTTCAGCAGAATTCCGACCTTGTCCGCATGTTAGTTCTGCCAAAACATATATGGTGCTAACGATGCCATATGCCAACTCAACTCTTGCTTGCTAATTGATACTCTAGCAGTATCATTTAGAAGTCGTGCGCGGATCGAACATAATCAAGGAAGACCGACAATTAAAAATTGATGCATCCATTTTAACTAATTTGTGCAAGTGTAGTGTCCTTATTTGTGTAAGTGTAGTATTATCTATTTTACCAAGAAGAATGCTAACTTGTGCAAAAGAACACATTCAGCAACTCCAAACTGATGCTTGAGGATTATTTGCCCTAGTTTTGGATATTCATGCGGTATATGATAAACAAAAATAAATTGCTGGGGATAGGTAGCGTGTGGACATCAAATGCATAGTGAATCTACATTTCTTTCCTTCGCGAATAAGCAAAATGTGATCTGAATGACACATAGATCAAGCGCTCTTAATTATAGAAGCATAATTATTATCAACATATAAGTACATGCTTGGATGCATGAGCAACACCGACAACCATGCCCACATGTGTATAGGGATTCCAAATGTAGTAGAGGACAAACATTCCAGGGCTACCACAAGTAAAATAGCACGTACCTTGATGCACCAAGACTACTAACTCTTACTGGTTAATATAATTCCTAGATGGCCGGGTTATGCGCTGGATGTGGGGAAGCCGATCGAGGGAAGGAGCTGTAGTGAATCTGCAAACTAATGTGCCGTGTGACTAACTCTGTGATACACAGGAATGCAAACTAGATATAACGGTAATCTTTCAAGTATGCGACTGTGGATTGTACTTTACATAGAAAACAACATATCAAAATTACTGGTAGAGAATTAGATGATCTCAATCTTATGTGTTCCCTTTGCAGGGAAACCAGAAATAAACTACAATAGTCGAATAATGCAAGCATGTCCTTGAGAATTCGGGCGAATCATTCAACGATGCATATGCGCATATTCTTTGCATGTATATAATTGAGTAGCTAGATTGGAGTTGTAGTGGATTGTTGTGTGATATGATATTTTAGTTACTACCGCAATACCTACTCAAAGCGTTTTAAAAAAAATCAAAGAAAAACTGAGTATATAGAAACAACATGTATGTACGTACTAGTACTATCTCACATGATTTTAATTATAAATTCAAAAACCACTTCAAGATTAAAAAAATCAATTGTGAATAGTACATGAAAACACTACTTGTCTTGTATCCCACTGTCATATTTATCTCTTTTATAGCGTGAACTTTGGCTAGAAATTGGAGTTGAAATTTTGTTGAATGGTAGATACATGTTGCTTCTATATAATAAGGTTTTTCTTGATTAAGAAAAAACATTATAGTGGTGCTACCACGAGTTGGTACATATTATGATAGCATCTAAAGCGTGGTATCACATGATAGTAGTACTCTCTAATTATACTATTTAATACGAGCTAGATTTGCAATTGAACTACAGATGCTCAAGAAGATACATATCAATGACTATAAGATATCGACTAAACATAAGAAAGTGAAAGGTACTCTCAGACTTTAATGAAATGATGCCAGCGCTTTTTACTATATCAGCACTGCTACATCTTGAGCCTCAACTGAAACTTAACTATTCTCAGTCATTTCAGTGTCTTCCAGTTGAAATTAATACGGTTTAAAGAATGTTTGCGCATGGATGTAGAGCTGGTCTCCACAATAATAGCCAGCCAAGTAGTATAAAATATAGGGAGAATCTACAATACGATTAAAATACAAGGAGAATAAAATGCAGCAAGCATAGAGCAGGAGGGCACAGACATCCCCTCCTAAACCCTAGACGACAACCAATAGTTAATCAACTAGTTAGCCAGCAGCACTGTTTTAGCCCACATTGGACTAAATAAAGCATATGGGACTCAGAGATCTAGCCCAGAGACCCCTGTCCCTGCCCTAATTAACTAGTGCCTGCAGCTCAGCGCTCGCTCAGCTCTAGTAGTTTCGTGGTGGACTTCCTATGTGTTGTTGTACTTTCTCCGAATTTCGGGTTTGTCTCTAGCCTGTGCATGAGCACTGCCTTGGCTGAAGACCCGCCGCGAACGCAGGCAAACATATTCCGTTAGATGCAGATCTTCTGCGCCTTCACACTGCTGTTGCCTGGATGCTCGTTAGGCAGGCGATATCTCCTTCGTACAGCCCCGATCCCCGTGTAATCCAGTGCCATCAGCGGCGGATCCGCGGATGGAACAAATGGGGCGCTTGGAGTCATGTGCAAATTTGCTGTTTCCTCTTGTCTGCCACCCTGCGTGCTTCGAAACTAATCACCGCAAATCTCGAAATGTTCCCTGCTCACACTCGTGTGTCTCGGGGTGCCTTTCTCCTCGGCGTACGCCCGCATGAAAGTTTAGAAATAGATGAAGCTTTGAATACAACTTGAATCAAAAAAATTAACTTTTTTGACCAACTTTTAAAAATATATGGATTGAAAAATTGAATCATAAGTTTAGGGTTGTCACTCGATAACTGTTTTCGAAATATTACAATTTGGCTAGGTTGCGTGCATGCACTATACCTTTATTTCATGGGCACATTAACATCTTCAAAATTGTACCAATGTCAATAGTGTTCTTTTTAGAGTATGCAAATTGCGTACCATATGTTTTATAGAAAGCCGAAAATATCAATTACAAGAGGACCTATCAGCAATGTGAAGAACACTGTCATATATACACACATTCCGAATGCAAGAGCTCGCTCTTTACAGGACATCTATCAATAAAGAAGAAAATTTAACGTGAACTTATCTGCCCTTTGACAAGGGATATAATTTGTTGTTGTTGTTTTTTAAAACATATTTCATTTTTACTAATAAAGATAAGATTATCTAGTATGACAATGAAAAGGTGTCCCTTTTTCTAGCAAACTGAGCATAACTCAGATGGTTAGCTTATTTGTGGTGGAACCAACCCACCAGGGTTCAAGCCATAAACTTGACACAGATGCTCGTATTTGAATTCATTTTAGTTTTTTCGATGATGTTCAGACAGTGGGAAAAGATGTTCACTTTTTCATCTACCTATTTATATGGTCCCTTTTTCAATGGGACAGTGTCATTCCATCACCATCTGTGTCTGGCTGGGCTGTTGGGCTGGCGATCATGGCCGAACTAAATGCCTCATCTGGTTCAATAGGTTGTTACATACATTAGCCCATAACTGATCCATGAGTCAGAAGACAGGTAGGTGGAACACCCGCGACGGGCTTCTGTCCCATTTATAGTGAGACAGATGGCTTCCTTGCCTGTGAGCTCAGTACTGAGAGTCGATGGTGGACCAACCCAGTAGGGACGTGGGTCCTCGCGTTGACATAACACTAAGTTCATTTTTCCTTCTTTACTATTTTAATCATATTTAAATTGATAAATATAGAAAACATAAATTTACTTGAACTTTTTTTTTAAATCTGTGAACTTTCAAAGTTTTCACAAGGTATATAAAAATGTTTGCGCAATTAGAAAAATTCTTGAGATCTTTCAAAAAAAAATCTGCATCTCAAATTTTTTTAAATGATTCATAGCATTTAACAAAATGTAAGTGACATTTTAAAGAAATATTTCCGTGCTGCAAAACAAATGCTTCTAATACTTAAAAACTGTTTATACAATAAAAAATTCAGCATGGTTATAGAAAAACAATTATTGCCATTAACAATATATTTGAGCGTGCATTCCAAAAAAATTTGACAATGTATTGAAAACATGTATTAAAAGAAAAATGTACATCATCAGAAAATTTACAATGAAAAAACAAATTTCAGTATTATATAAAACAATAGTTTTTACTACTTAAATTATGTGCATGAAATTTTAAATAAATATTTTCTAGTTTCAAGAAAATGTTGTGACATTTTAAATGTTTGCAAAATGTGCAAACAAATATTCACTTGCTAAAAAAGGGTTTTCAATTAAAAAAGTGTATTTGACATTTTAAAAGAAATATTCACGTGTTTCCAAAAAATAATATCTATGGAAATTTAACAAATGTTTGCGCAATGTAAGAAAAGGTCTAGTACTTTGAAAAAAAACTGTTAAGCCTGTATTCGAAAAAGTTGTTGACCATATATTAAAAAAAAGTGTTCAAAAACATTGTGTTAAGAAAAAATATGTACATTATGCATTTTATAAATTTTACAATATGTGTTACAAAAATGTTTCATGTGTACACTGAAAATATAGATTGTGCATTGAGAAAACGTAGACATGTGTCGGAAAAAATGATGAAAACCGACAAAGAAACATAAAAATGAAGAAAATTTAAGTACATCGGGAAAAAGGCAAAACCAAAGAAAATCTGGGAAGAAACAAAGAAAACTGAGTACAACAAAGAAATGGGGAAAACAGAAGAAAACCACTGAAGAAAGAAAGAAAACTGAAGTACAATGAAGAAAACTAGTGAAGAAACAACCAAATCCTTAAGAAGAGCCCCCGCAAAAAAACAAAATCCTTAAGAAGAGAACTTTAAAAGGAAAGAAATAAAAAATAGAACAAGACAAGTCCAACGAAGTTACCACAAGCGATATAGAAACACAATGAAAAGGGTCGCCCCAGTTATGACTGGGGAAGAAAATCTTCAGGCGAGATGGAAACTATACTTGCTATAAGCGACATATATACTTCGTGGAACGCCCATGATACATCTACTAGTAGAGCACAAACAAGGTGGCTTTAGGTCTAATGAGCCATGTTATTCTTAGACGACAAATCTATTTGACGCAGTATGCATTTAAAAAAAATGACATTATGTGTGCAGGGATTACAGTTTTGCGACACTTCTAGAAGTTTTTATATTGTTTATTGGTGGTTTTTTTTACTTTTACTATTTTTTTCTTAAGACTCTGTGAATTTTTATTTACATTGTTTTCTCTTTCTCAAAAATTTCAAAAGTTGTTCAAATTAACAAAGATGTTTGAAATTCCAAACTTTTCAAAACAAATCAAATATATCAAAATGTTCACAATTCCAAAAAATAATAATTTTTGGAAAATGCCCTAGATTTTTTTAAACATATCCGTGTTTAAAATATCATTTTTTTGAAAAACGTGCTTAAATTTAAGAAATCATTTGCATTTTATAAAATGCACCGTCTACTTCAATAGGTTCAGAGTTTTAGAAAATATTTTTAAAATATTCAACCAATATTTGTGTTTTTTAATTTTCACAAGTTGTTTTAAAAAGTGTTCTCAAATTTTCAAAATCATTTTCTAAAATATATTTTCCCATAGGTTTTGGAAAACTAAATACAAACTAACTAAAAACTAGAAAGAGAAAATTGCCTTGGTAGTAAACGATTCGGCTCGCTCCAGGGCCACATAAATGGACCGGCCTAGTCGGGGACCCTCTGTGTTCAGCCGCCTATTTGATGCAACAAGCATCAACTAGGGGCTCTCGCCTTATTACACGTGTAGGTCATTGGCTGGGAAAATATCAGGTACTCCCACCCCTTGGGTGCTCCAGGTGCATCGATGACGAAAAACATTTTAAAAATGTTTGAAAATTCTGAAAAATAATTAGCACAGTCACACAACATCGATGTATCTTGTCACAAAATTTCAAATCAAAATTCGAAACATTGCTCAGGATGCAAAAATGATAAATTTGACATCAATGTGATAATGGGCCAAATCTAAAGCCCAACTTATGTTATGTACTATTTACTGTCGAATTTGTCATTTTTGTATCCCAAGCAATGTTTTGAACTTTGATCTGAATTTTTGTGACAAGATGCATCAATGTTGTGTCAAT
The DNA here is from genome assembly GCF_003073215.2 of Triticum urartu. Lineage (NCBI taxonomy): Eukaryota > Viridiplantae > Streptophyta > Magnoliopsida > Poales > Poaceae > Triticum > Triticum urartu. The sequence goes on along the minus strand of NC_053028.1, from coordinate 497,498,645 downwards.
GTGCTAAGTTTTTTTTCCAGAATTGTTCAAATATTTAAAAATGTTTTTCGGCATCTGTGCACCCGAAGCACCCCAAAGGGTGGGAGTACCTGATATTCTCGCGTCATTGGCTAACAATGAACTTTGCATCACCTCTCCCCAGACCTAGTTCTCTTCGGGCCGGCTAGCACCCTATGCATGGGTTTCTCTCGAGTTTTGGCCTGTCTTTTCATTTTTCGTCTTTCTGCCATCCCCCCATGGGTTTTTATTTCCTTGTTATTCAATTGCAATATTGTTTATTTTATGTGTTTGCTTTTCTGAAAATATGAATGTTTACTGAAATGTAAACGTTTTTGTACCTAAAAAATATTTTAAAAAATTCATGGGCATGTTTAAAAACTTTGGAATCATTTTAATAATTTGTGGGAAAAAATTATAATTTCATGAAAAAAATCTAAAATTTGTGAACATTTTTGGAAACATTCACTATTTTTCGAACTTTTTGGAACATTTTTCAGGAATACATAAAATAATTAAGTTTCAGAATAGCTTGAAAAACCAAGAAATTTTCAAAAATTCATAACATTTATATAATTTAAGAATATATTTAAAATTCTAATTAGTACCTAGTTTTAGAAAAGGCTCAAAAAGGTCGGCCTAGCATACCCGAACCTGCTTGTGTGACCAGAATTGTCAAATCAAAAGGAAACTAATTGGGTTGGCCCACTACACGTGCAAGGTGCACATTTGGTCGTGTTCCATTGCCTTCGTGCGATAATAGGACGAGACCTCCTCCCCATCGCATGTAGCGCCAGAGACGGAACCGGTGCTCACGCACAGCCCCTCGTGGGCGAGCCAACAAAAGAGGCAGTGCTAGATTGATCGTTTGGTAGGGATGCCCGGTTCGTCTAGAAAAGGCGATCAAGATGCCCAATTTTCTCGGTTTGTTGGTCATGGTTGAGTGGCCCACGGTTGATTTGACCATTGAATTTTTGAGTTTTTTTAAAAAAATTAACAATAGAAAAAAAGTCCATGAATTCAAAAAAATTCATGGTTTCAAAAAATGTTCACGAACTTGAGAAAAGTTCAAGAGTTCAAGAAGGTTCGCGGGATTCAGAAAAAGTTCATGGATTTGAAAAAAGTTAACAGACTCGACAAAGTTCACGGGTCCAAAAAACTTCATGGATTTAAAAAAGTTCACGAGTTCTATTTTTGCATATTTCAAAAAAGGTCATGCATTTGAAAAAACATTCACATGTTTCGTGGACTTGTGAAAAAATTCATGAGTTCAAAAAAAGTTCACGGATTTCAAAAGAAGGTTATGCGTTTGAAAAGAAGTTCACTGATTTGAAAAAACTTTATGATTTTGAGGAGACAAAGTTCACACTTTGGGAAGTAAATGTTCTCAGATTTGAAAATAAATCACGTATTTGAGGAAAGAAGTTCACATAATAGAAAAAATTCATGGTTTTAAGGAAAAAATGCTCACAGAAAAGTTTAGAAATTTGGGAAAAAAATCACAAATTTGAAGAAAGTGTTTGAATCTAAAAAAAGTTCATGTGTTTAAAAAGGGAAAAAATAAAAAGAAAAAATGCAAAACGAAAAGGAATGAAAAGAAAAGGAAAACGGAAAAGGAAAACCTAAATAAAAATCGTCCAGAAAGCCCAAAAAAGAATAAAAGGTCAGAAGCTTCTAGAAGCTTCCCAAAACTGGCCTAGAGCTTAACAAGCTTCACAAAACCGGTTGGATCTCTTCCGAAGAAACAAACAATGTCGCATTGCCCATTTTACATACGGAATTGTGTGCGTTGCCCCGCAAATGTCTGGTCGAGAAAAAAAGGAAAATGTCGAGCCCATGTGGGAGGGATGTGTGTGTCGGCCATTCTCTTCTTGCATGATTCATCAACTCAGAGACTTTTGTAAATAAGATTTCCATGAACCATATCAAATATTTATACTTGAACAATCACCTATTCGCCATATGTTCCCTTTCTTGAATTTTTGTATGAGAGCCCATCAAATTTGCCATGTGAAAGAACTCCCCTTTTTTAGGTGACAATTTAGAAGATCACCATTCGAGAAATATTTAGCTCTTAGGACCTCGCACATAATGTTGTTGGCTTTGCAAGAATTTTGTAAGTGCATCTAGTGCCCCTTAGTGATTTTGGTGTATTGAAAACTTATAGGTTAAGGGACTAATGCGTTTGTGAGTTTACACAGGTCTTTAAATCTATGAGGAGTTTGATATTTACAGTGAAAGTCGACCGCTAAAAATGAATGTCTTCAACTGAAGACTTTGAAAGTGAAGAAATTGGTGTGACCTTGAAGACTTGGTATTCAGGCGAGGAACATGAAGGGTGAAGACTTTTGTTTTCGTAGTTTTATTTTATCTTTCTTAAGCCATAGGAAACACCGTACTATTAAAGGGGGTTGAGGAAAAACTAAGAAAAAGTTTTCAAGTGATGCTCAACCCAAAATCCTACACCTACCAATCCATTCAAGTGAAGCCATTAGAAATCTCAACAGTTCAATCAATTTCTTCAGTGATAGAGATGAAGACCCTTCTGGTCACTGAGGAATTTCTTATGACTGAGGAGTTAGGAATTCGCCAGTGCGGATTGCCTACAAGTGAGGAACACGATAGCCCTGAGGAATTTGAACCTCAATTTTTCGACCGTTCTTGTGCTATGCACAAGCTGTCCCAAAATATCTTATCCTCCTAACGGTCGTATCATTGAAGGGCATTTATGTCTTATCATGTTGGGTTGTTACCTAGGCTATAAATAGCTGGGCCCCTACAACCACTAGCTGGTTGGCTGCTGATACGTCCATTTTGCATCATGCTTTTATATCGATATTTATTGCATTATGGGCTGTTATTTCACATTATGTCACAATACTTATGGCTATTGTCTCTTATTTTACAAGGTTTACATAAGGAGGGAGAATGCCGGCAGCTGGAATTCTGGGCTAGAAAAGGAGCAAATATTAGAGACCTATTCTGCACAACTCGAAAAGTCCTGAAACTCCACAGAACACCTTACAATAAATAATAAAAAATCCTCGCCAAATATGAAGACCAAGGGGCCTACACCCTTCTCACGAGGGTGGGGGACGCCCCCCCTAGGGCGCGCCCCCTACCTCGTGGGCCCCCTGGTGGCTCTCCGATGACTATCTCTTGCTATATGAAGTCTTTCATCGAGAAAAAAACAGGAGGGAACCTTTCGGGACGAAACTCCGCCGCCACGAGGCGGAACCTTGGTGGATCCAATCTAGAGCTCCGGCAGAGCTGTTCTGCCGGGGAAACTTCCCTCCCGGAGGGGGAAATCATCACCATCATCATCACCAACGCTCCTCTCATAGGGAGAGGGCAATCTCCATCAACATCTTCACCAGCACCATCTCATCTCCAAACCCTAGTTCATCTCTGTTCGAAGGTTTTGGTCGGTAAAAATTCACTATATATTCTCCCGAAAGTTTTGACTCCCGTATCACGCAAATATTCTCTGTTCTTGTTTCAAGCTGTTTTTCTGGCAGATCTAGATTATCATGACGTCCCCAAGTGCTTCCAAGGACAAGTTCTTCGAGAAGGTCATCAACCCTTACCTCGCGGAGGTGCTGCGATACCCTCAAACCATTGAGTTGCGTGATGGGTTGCTGCACATCCGCGATGTTGAGGGACCAAAGGGAACCAGAAGTGTGGAGACAAGGCTCGAAGCAATGGAGCAACAAGTTTTCAAGTGCCAGGGGATGGTGGAGCGTGGAATCAACGCTAGCCACACGATGCTCGCGGAGTTCACTAACAACTACAAGCCGGATGCCAAGAACACCGAGGAGGCCATCTTCAAGCTACATGAGAAGATCGAGAACCTCCAAGCCCAAATCTATGATCTGCAAAACCAAAACTGTGAGTATGAATATAGATTCAAAAGGATGAGTTTGGCTGCAGATTCGAGGATTCCGGAGACTCGATCATCCTTCTATGATGGTGAACCTATGCCTTGGAAGATGGATGACAAGCCCGCCACCTTCTTCACCAACCAAGGAGATATAATCACATGGGTATGGGCACTCCCCTTGGCAACCGCCAAGCTTGGGGGAGGTACCCCAGTATCGTATCACAATCACAACTCCTATCTTTACCGTTTCCCTTAGTTCGATCCTATTAGTAGTATTTTGATCTAGTAGAATAAAGTTTATGGCATGATCTAGTTTTAAGTTTTGCTTTATGACCTCTCTATGTAATCGAGTCCGTGAGCTATATAATAAATATTAGTGTTGAGTCAAGGGCCTGATTTTCTTGCTATGATCTTGGATGAATAAAAGAAAATAGAAAAAGAATAAAAAGAAACAAAAGTTCATATTGATCTTATTGAGAGTAATGACTTCACATAGAAAGAGTGTGATGATTAAAAGTTGTTGGGAGTTGGCAGACATAGCTTTGGTCATCGTTGCAATTAATAGGAAGTAATAAGGAAAGAGAGGTTTCACATATAAATATACTATTATTGACATCTTTTATGATTGGGAGCACTCATTAAAATATGACATGCTAAAGAGTTGATGTTGGACAAGGAAGAGAACGTAATGGGTTATGTTTTCTTATATCTGAGATAAAGTATGTTGTCATGGATCATCCAACATGTTGAGCTTGCCTTTCCCCCTCATGCTAGCCAAATTCTCAGCACCAAGTAGAGATACTACTTGTTCTTCCAAATACCCTTAAACCAGTTTTGCCATGAGAGTCCACCATATCTACCTATGGATTGAGTAAGATCCTTCAAGTAAGTTTTCATCGGTGCAAAGCAATAAAAATTGCTCTAAATATGTATGACTAGTGTGGGAGAAATAAGCTTTATACGATCTTGTGATGTGGAAGTAATAAAAGCGACGGACTGCATAATAAAGGTTCATATCACAAGGGGCAATATAAAGTGACGTTCTTTCGCATTAAGATTTTGTACATCCAACCATAAAAGCGCATGGCAACCTCTGCTTCCCTCTGCGAAGGGCCTATCTTTTATTATTATTTTCTACCTTATGAAAGAGTCATGGTGATCTTCACCTTTCCTTTTTACATTTTATCCTTTGGCAAGCACAGTGTGTTGGAAAGATCCTGATAAATATATCTAATAGGATGTAGGGGGCATGAATTATTATTGTTGACATTACCCTCGAGGTAAAAGGTTGTGGGGCGAAACTATAAGCCCCTATCTTTCTCTGTGTCCGATTAAAACTCCGTAACCACAAGTATTGCGTGAGTGTTAGCAATTATGAAGGACTAGATGATAGTTGAGTATGTGGACTTGCTTTTTAGCTCTGACATAGACTCTTTCTGATGTTATGATAAATTGCAATTGCTTCAATGACTGAGGTTATAGTTTGTTGGTTCTCAATAAGGTTTCTGATTCATACTTTTGCATTGTGAATAGATCATCACTTGAACGTAGGTAATCATATGACAATATCTATATATGTTGTTGTTATGAGGATAATCATGATGCCTTCGTGTCCGTATTTTATTTTTATCGACGCCTCTACCTCTAAACATGGGGACATATTTATTGTTATCGGCTATCGCTTGAGGACAAGCGAGGTCTAAGCTTGGGGGAGTTGATACGTCCATTTTGCATCATGCTTTTATATCGATATTTATTGCATTATGGGTTGTTATTTCACATTATGTCACAATACTTATGGCTATTCTCTCTTATTTTACAAGGTTTACATAAGGAGGGAGAATGCCGGCAACTGGGATTCTGGGCTGGAAAAGGAGAAAATATTAGAGACCTATTCTGCACAACTCCAAAAGTCCTGAAACTCCACGGAACACCTTACAATAAATAATAAAAAATCCTCGCCAAAGATGAAGACCAGGGGGCCCACACCCTGCTCACGAGGGTGGGGGGCGCCCCCCCTAGGGCGCGCCCCCTACCTCGTGGGCCCCCTGGTGGCTCTCCGATGACTATCTTCTGCTATATGAAGTCTTTCGTCGAGAAAAAAAATAGGAGGGAACCTTTCAGGACGAAACTCCGCCGCCACAAGGCGGAACCTTGGCGGATCCAATCTAGAGCTCCGGCAGAGCTGTTCTGCCGGGGAAACTTCCCTCCCGGAGGGGGAAATCATCGCCATCGTCATCACCAACGCTCCTCTCATAGGGAGAGGGCAATCTCCATCAACATCTTCACCAGCACCATCTCATCTCCAAACCCTAGTTCATCTCTTGTATCCAATTCTTGTCTCCAAGTCTGGGATTGGTTCTAGTAGGTTGCTAGTAGTGTTGATTACTCCTTGTAGTTGATGCTAGTTGGTTTATTTGGTGGAAGATCATATGTTCAGATCCTATATGCATATTAATACCCCTCTGATTATGAACATGTTTATGCTTTGTGAGTAGCTATGTTTGTTCCTGAGGACAAGGGAGAAGTCTTGCTATTAGTAGTCATATGAATTTGGTATTCGTTCGATATTTTGATGAGATGTATGTTGTCTAGCCTCTAGTGGTGTTATGTGAACGTCGACTACATAACACTTCACCATTATTTGGGCCTAGAGGAAGGCATTGGGAAGTAATAAGTAGATGATGGGTTGCTAGAGTGACAGAAGCTTAAACCCTAGTTTATGCGTTGCTTTGTAAGGGGCTGATTTGGATCCATATGTTTCATGCTATGGTTAGGTTTATCTTAATACTTTTGTTGTAGTTGCGGATGCTTGCAATAGAGGTTAATCATAAGTGGGAAGCTTGTTCAAGTAAGAACAACACCCAAGCACCGGTCCACCCACATATCAAATTATCAAAGTACCAAACGCGAATCATATGAATGTGATGAAAACTAGCTTGACGATATTCCCATGTGTCCTCGGGAGCGCTTTTCCTTATATAAGAGTTTGTCCAGGCTTGTCCTTTGCTACAAAAAGGATTGGGCCACCTTGCTGCACTTTATTTAATTTTGTTACTTGTTGCTCGTTGCAAATTATCTTATCACAAAACTATCTGTTACCACTTATTTCAGTACTTGCAGAGAATACCTTGCTGAAAACCGCTTATCATTTCCTTTTGCTCCTTGTTGGGTTCGACACTCTTACTTATCGAAAGGACTACGATAGATCCCCTATACTTGTGGGTCATCAAGACTCTTTTCTGGCTCCGTTGTCGGGGAGTGAAGCGTCTTTGGTAGGTGGAATTTGGTAAGGAAAAATTTATATAGTGTGCTGAAATTTACTGTCACTGGTTACTATGGAAAGCAATCCTCTGAGGGGCTTGTTCGGGGTTCTTCACCCCGACCAGTAGAGCAAAGAGTTGGTCCTCAACCTACTGAACCTACTGAAAATGAATGTGAAAATGAAAATACTTGCTTTGAAGTTCCTTCGGGTATAATAGAAAAACTGCTAGCTAATCCTTTTTTAGGAGATGGAACAAAACATCCTGATGAACATCTAATATATGTGGATGAAGTTTGTGGATTATTTAAGCTTGCAGGTGTATCCGAAGATGTTGTTAAGAAGAAGGTCTTCCCCTTATCTTTGAGGGGAGATGCATCGACATGGTATAGGCTATGTGATGATATGAGGTCTTGGAATTACAAACGATTGAAATTGGAATTTCATCAGAAGTTTTATCCTATGCATCTTGTTCATCGTGATCGCAATTATATATATAATTTTTGGCCTTGCGAAGGACAAAGCATCGCTCAAGCTTTGGGGAAGCTTAAGTCAATGTTATATTCATGCCCCAATCATGAGCTCTCAAGAGAAATGATTATTCAAAAAATTTATGCTCGGCTTTCTGGTAACAATCGCACCATGCTTGATACTTCTTGTGCTGGCTCTTTTATGATGAAGACTATTGAATTCAAATGGGATTTATTGGAAATAATTAAATGCAACTCTGAAGATTGGGACCTCGACAAAGGTAAGGAGTCAGGTATGACACCTAAGTTTGATTGTGTTAAATCTTTTATGGATACCGATATTTTCCGTAAATTTAGCACTAAATATGGACTTGATTCTGAGATAGTAGCCTCTTTCTGTGAATCTTTTGCTACTTATGTTGATCTCCCTAAGGAGAAGTGGTTTAAATATCATCCTCCCATAGAAATAAAAGTAGCTGCCCCAATTAAAGTTGAAGAAAAGACTGTTACTTATGATGATCCTATTGTTCCTACTTGTTATGTTGAGAAACCACCTTTCCCTGTTAGGATAAAGGATCATGCTAAAGCTTCAATTGTGGTTCATAAAAGCAATATTAAAACATATACACCTCCTGAGCAAGTTAAAGTTGAACCTAATATTGCTATTGTTAAAGATCTCTTGTATGATAATATAGATGGGCATATTATTTACTTCTGTAATGAAACTGCTAGAATTGCTAAACCTCGTGATACAGATAAACCTAGACCTATGGTAGGCATGCCTGTTATTTCTGTTAAAATAGGAGATCATTGTTATCATGGCTTATGTGATATGGGTGCTAGTGCTAGTGCAATACCTATTGACTTATACAAAGAAATTATGCATGACATTGCACCTGTTGAGTTAGAAGATATTGATGTCACAATTAAACTTGCTAATAGAGATACTATATCACCAATGGGAATTGTTAGAGATATTGAAGTCTTGTGTGGAAAAACTAAATATCCTATTGATTTTATTGTTCTTGGTTCCCCACAAGATAGCTTTTGTCCCATTATACTTGGTAGACCCTTCTTGAATATTGTTAATGCTACCATAGATTGCACAAGGGATGTGTTACTGTTGGCTTGGATGATATGACTCATGAATTTAATTTCTCTAAATTTAGTAAACAACACCGTGAAGAAGAATTGCCTAGTAAGGATGAAATTATTGGTCTTGCTTCTATTGCCGTACCTCCTAGTGATCCTTTAGAACAATATTTGCTAGACCATGAGAATGATATGTTTATGAATGAAAGAAGGGAAATAGATGAAGTATTCTTTAAACAGGAACCTATTCTAAAACACAATTTTCCTGTTGAAATCCTAGGGGATCCCCCTCCACCTAAGGGTGATCCCATGTTCGAGCTTAAACCATTGCCTGATAATCTTAAATATGCTTATCTTGATGAAAAAAGATATATCTTGTTATTATTAGTGCCAACCTTTCAAAGCATGAAGAAGAAAGATTATTGAAAACTCTGAAGAAGCACCGTGCTGCTATTGGATATACTCTTGATTATCTTAAGGGCATTAGTCCCACTCTATGTCAATATAAAATAAATTTGGAAGCAGATGCCAAACCAGTTCGTGATCCTCAATGACGTCTGAATCCTAAAATGAAAGAAGTGATAAGAAAAGAAATACTAAAGCTTCTGGAGGCAGGTATAATTTATCCCGTTGCTGATAGTCAATGGGTAAGTCCTGTTCATTGTGTCCCTAAGAAGGGAGGTATTACTGTGGTTCCTAATGATAAAGATGAATTGATTCCATAAAGAATTATTACAGGTTATAGGATGGTAATTGAATTTCGCAAATTAAATAAGGCTACTAAGAAAGATCATTACCCCTTACCTTTTATCGATCAAATACTACAAAGATTATGCAAACATACACATTACTGCTTTCTAGATGGTTATTCTGGTTTCTCTCAAATACCTGTGTCGGCTAAAGATCAACCAAAGACTACTTTTACATGCCCTTTTGGTACTTTTGCTTAAAGACGTATGCCTTTTGGTTTATCTAATGCACCTGCTACCTTTCAAAGATGCATGATGGCTATATTCTCTGACTTTTGTGAAAAGATTTGTGAGGTTTTCATGGACGACTTTTCCGTCTATGGATCTTCTTTTGATGATTGCTTGAGCAATCTTGATCGAGTTTTGCAGAGATGTGAAGAAACTAATCTTGTCTTGAATTGGGAAAAGTGCCACTTTATGGTTAATGAAGGTATTGTCTTGGGGCATAAAGTTTCTGAAAGAGGTATTGAAGTTGATAAAGCCAAGGTTGATGCTATTGAAAAGATGCCATGTCCCAAGGACATCAAAGGTATAAGAAGTTTCCTTGGTCATGCCAGATTTTATAGGAGGTTCATTAAGGACTTCTCAAAAATTTCTCGGCCTTTGACTAATTTATTACAAAAAGATATACCATTTGTCTTTGGTGATGATTGTGTAGAAGCATTTGAAATACTTAAGAAAGCATTAGTCTCTGCACCTGTTGTTCAGCCACCTGATTGGAATTTACCCTTTGAAATTATGTGTGATGCTAGCGATTATGTTGTAGGTGCTGTTCTAGGGCAAAGAGTTGATAAGAAATTAAATGTTATCCATTATGCTAGTAAGACTCTAGACAATGCTCAAAGAAATTATGCTACTACTGAAAAAGAACTTTTAGCAGTTGTATTTGCTTGTGATAAGTTCAGATCTTATATTGTTGATTCTAAAGTAACTATCCATACTGATCATGCTACTATTAAATATCTTATGGAGAAGAAGATGCTAAGCCTAGACTTATTAGATGGGTTCTCTTGTTACAAGAATTTGATTTGCATATTGTTGATAGAAAAGGAGCTGAGAACCCCATTATAGACAACTTATCTAGGTTAGAGAATGTTCTTGATGACCCACTACCTATTGATGATAGCTTTCCCAATGAACAATTAAATGTCATAAATCTTTACCCAAAACTTGAAAACTTCACAACACAAAACTTAAAAGAAAATCATCGTGAGCTCCGTTAGTAAAAGAAAACAAACCACCACTTCAAGGTACTGTAATGAACTGATGACCCACAAGTATAGGGGATCTATCATAGTCCTTTTGATAAGTATGAGTGTCGAACCCAACGAGGAGCAGAAGGAAATGATAAGCGGTTTTCAGCAAGGTATTCTCTGCAAGTACTGAAATAAGTGGTAATAGATAGTTTTGTGATAGGATAAATTGTAACGAGAAACAAGTAACAAAAGTAAATAAAGTGCAGCAAGGTGGCCCAATCCTTTTGTAGCAAAGGACAAGCCGGAACAAACTCTTATAATAGGAAAAACGCTCCCGAGGACACATGGGAATATCGTCAAGCTAGTTTTCATCACGTTCATATGATTCGCGTTCGATACTTTGATAATTTGATATGTGGGTGGACCGGTGCTTGGGTGCTGTTCTTACTTGAACAAGCACCCCACTTATGATTAACCTCTATTGCAAGCATCCGCAACTACAACAAAAGTATTAAGGTAAACCTAACCATAGCATGAAACATATGGATCCAAATCAGCCCCTTACGAAGCAACGCATAAACTAGGGTTTAAGCTTCTGTCACTCTAGCAACCCATCATCTACTTATTACTTCCCAATGCCTTCCTCTAGGCCCAAATAATGGTGAAGTGTTATGTAGTCGACGTTCACATAACACCACTAGAGGCTAGACAACATACATCTTATCAAAATATCAAACGAATACCAAATTCACATGACTACTAATAGCAAGACTTCTCCCTTGTCCTAGGAACAAACGTAATTACTCACAAAGCATATTCATGTTCATAATCAGAGGGGTAATAATATGCATATAGGATCTGAACATATGATCTTCCACCAAATAAACCAACTAGCATCAACTACAAGGAGTAATCAACACACCTACTAGCACCAATCCCGGACTTTGAGACAGAATTGGATACAAGAGATGAACTAGGGTTTGGAGATGAGATGGTGCTGGTGAAGATGTTGATGGAGATTGCCCTCTCCCGATGAGAGGAGCGTTGATGATGATGATGGTGATGATTTCCTCCTCCCGGAGGGAAGTATCCCCTGCAAAACAACTCTGCCAGAGCTCTAGATTGGATCCACCAAGGTTCCGCCTCGTGGCGGCGGAGTCTCATCCCGAAAAGTTCCCCTCTCTTTTTTTCTCATCGAAAGACTTCATATAGGAGAAGATGGACGTCAGAGAGCCACAGGGGGCCCACGAGGTAGGGGGGCGCGCCCTAGGGGGGGCCATCCTCATGAGCAGGGTGTGGGGCCCACTGGCCTTCATCTTTGGCGAGGATTTTTCTTTATTTATTTGAAGATGTTCCGTGGAGTTTCAGGACTTTTGGAGTTGCGCAGAAATAGGTATGTAATATTTTCTCCTTTTCCAGCCCAGAATTCCAGTTGCCGGCATTCTCCCTCCTTATGTAAACCTTGTAAAATAAGAGAGAATAGCCATAAGTATTGTGACATAAAGTGATAATAATCCATAATGCAATAAATATCGATAAAAGCATGATGCAAAATGGACTATCATGAACTCATTCTTTATTTATATTGGTGTTAAACCTACTGTATTCCAACTTTTCTATGGTTCATAAACTCTATTACTAGCCATAGATTCATCAAAATAAGCAAACAACACACTAAAAAACAGAATCTTTCAAAAACAGAACAGTCTGTAGTAATCTGTAGGTTTCGAATACTTCTGGAACCCCAAAAATTCTAAAATATATTTCTGGACATGAGGAATTTATCTATTAATCATATGCAAAAAGAATTAACTAAATAGCACTCTCCAGTAAAAAATGGCAGCAATTCTCGTGAGCGCTAAAGTTTCTGTTTTTTACAGCAAGATCAAAAAGACTTACCCCAACTCTTCCCAACGGTTCTACTTGGCACAAACACTAATTAAACACAAAAAACACAACCAAAACATAGTCTAGATAAATTATTTATTACTAAACAGGAGCAAAAAGCAAGGAATAAAAATAAAATTGGGTTGCCTCCCAACAAGCGCTATCGTTTAACGCCCCTAGCTAGGCATAAAAGCAAGGATAGATCTAGGTATTGCCATCTTTGGTAGGAAATTCTTCAATAAGACACCTATAACTCCTAGGAGTTTCTTTTTTTATTAATTATCAAACTCCTAGGCACGAAATCAAGAAAAATCATTTGTAGCAAAAGGTTCCTTAAGGATAGCGAGAAAGTTGGGGTGAACACTTATGGATTTGAGGTCCGCATTTCCCTTACTAGAAGTTTCACCCTTATTTTTAGGAACATACATCAATTTGGCAATCTTAGCATTAGAAGGAGTGTTTTTCACGGAAGAAAAGGCAGACCCTAGGTTGGTAATAATATCCTCAATTTTATCAATTCTAGTGGAATCTTGATCTATCTTTTCATTAACCATAGGTTCCTTTTCTTTAAAATTTTAAGAGCAACTCCTACCTTAGATCCATATTGGGTAATTTGGTTATGGATCTTTCTATCCAAATTTTCAATCAACTCTACGGTGGCAACTTTATTTTCAATAATTTCAAGCCGTTGCATCACGTGTTCCAAAGTTAAAATAGTTCCATTAACCAAAAGAGGTGGTGGGCCAAACAAATCTATCATAGCATTATAAGAATCAAAAGTATGGCTACCCAAGAAATTTCCTCCGGTAATGGTATCAAGAATATATCTATTCCAAGGAGTGATGCCTACATAAAAATTGCGAAGAAGAACGGAAGTAGATTGCTTCCTAGTAGATCTATTTTGCGCATTGCAAATTCTGTACCAAGCATCTTTTAGATTTTCTCCCTCCCTTTGTTTAAAATTAAGAACTTCATTCTCGGGAGACAAAGGAGTAGATAAAGGACTAGCCATAACGACGAAGCAAGCGATCCAACACACAAGCAAACAAGAAACAAGCTATTGTGGTTTTGTCACGGCGGATGTCCTAGTGAAAGGACTTAGTCGTGAAGCCATCGCGACGGGTTAGCTTAAAGGGGTTAAAGCGGACAAGGGACGCAAGGAATTATACTGGTTCGGCCCCTTACGATGAAGGTAAAAGCCTACTCCAGTTGTGATGGAATTGCTAGGGTTTCGATGACCAGGGAGCGAATCCGCTTTGCCTGGCTCTCGAGTTATTGTTGTCTGTCCCTAAACCGCCGCCGGGTCGTCCCTTTATATACACAGGTTGACACCCAGCAGTTTACAAAATCCCGAGGCCGACTCATAAACGTGCCCGGCTCAGTTTCTACCTTTCCTTTCCTTACAACATAAGTTTCATATCATATGGCGGCTTATGCCTACGGGCTCTAATCCGCCTTTGGGCCCTGGGCCTTAATGTTAGATCTCCTCTATAAAGCGCCATACCTCTTGTCTTCATGGGCTTCAAACATGACTAACTCCTTGTGGACATAACCCGACCCCTCATGGCTGGTTTATACTTAATAGTAATATCCCCAACATTAGGCCCCAGATTGATTTGAACTCGTTCATGTCAATCTTCAACACTTAGAAAAATTCATCCTTTTGCATCTTCGCGTAGATCTTGTAAACCGCCATGACGTCATCTTCCAGGTTCGTAATAAACCGCCATGACGTCACCTGTTCATTAAAACCAAAGATACCCTTCATTAATGATCCTCCAACAATCGAGGCAACAACTTTACTGCATATCCATTTTTTGTGCTCCTCGATTTCCATGCCTGTCGCCTATCTCTTTGTCTTATAAATCCACTACTAGAGGAAAACCCTAGTAGTAGCGCGGGTTTTGAAGCTAGCAGCAGCGCGGGTGGCCGCGCTACTAATAAGGTGCTACAGCTAACTTATAGTAGTAGCGCGGTCCTTACCCGCGCTATTACTGTTGACGATATCAGCAGCGCTTTTTATGAACGCGCTACTATTACGTAGCTGTAGCGATTTCGCAGTCCCTCGCTACTGCTATATCTTTCATCATTTTCCCCCCTACCCCTTTCCCTTTCAGTTTCCCTTTCAAATACTAGATAGTAGGTACTGCTAGTAGATATCAAATTCATAAACCATTACTGGGTAGTACTCCCTTCTTTCCAAATTACTGGTCGTGGTTTTAGTTCAAACCACGACGAGTAATTTGGAACGAAGGGAGTACTAGATAACAATTTAATGCATAGTCAACATGCATCCTCAAGCAGTACAAGGTCATATCAACAGCGATCATCATATGTAGTTCTAGATGATATCGACGACGATCATCATATGTAGTTCTAGATGATATGGCCACACACACATATGTAGTTCTAGATGATATAGGCACACACACATATGTAGTTCTAGATGATATCAAAGACAATCATCATCCTCAAGCCTGGGCGGTTGGTGTTCCTGATAGTAATTAGGATGGCCTGTCCAACATGAAGATTCTTGCCATCGAGGAATTTCTTCCACCCAACCAAGTTTAAGTGTGTGCGACCGTCCGTGTCCACGCGGTAAGTACAGGTTGTGACGGAGCCCCTTGCAGTAAGGTGTAGTCCAGCTGAGCCTTCTTCATCAGGCTCGATACCATAACTCACAAATATGCTCTTTGCCAATTTCTGAATAAGAAAAACATTTCAATTAATAAATAGCCTCACAAATAAGTACATATGGATTATCTACACTATTAATAGTTTCCTTATATTCTACACTAATAAGCATGTGATCGAACTCTACACTTAAACATATCGACTAGATTCCACACAACATACCATATCATTGGACCGTACACTAAGTATTTCATCGGATAATTTGCATTTGTAAGTACAACATACCATATCATGTCGATCAACCATGGTATTTGTCAGGCGGGTCATGAATGGCACCCCGACAAAGTCAGCACGTGGCGGAATTATGTCCCACAGGTTGGACACCTCCTCCTCGCTCAGCCTTGTTTTTTGAGCTACGATGGCTTCATGAAGTGGGTCCTCATCATCTTCATCGAATGGGTCCTCATTATCTTCATCATCTTCTTCATCTTCATCATCTTCCACCAGGTTGAGATAAATGATAGCCAGCTTGGGTCTTTCTGCTCTGAAGGAGAAGCTGATCAACTCACCACCAGTAAGACACATGCGAGCGATGAAACGGGCCCATCCATCTCCTCCAATCTGCGACATATTGCGTCCTTTCTCGACCTCCATAGTGTATGGCCCCCTAGGAGCCTCAAATGTCACAGTGTCTCCTGTCAGCTTGTTGAATTTCAACCTCACATTGCATGGGACGATCTATGTAAAATAAGCAAAATGACACAATGCAGTAATGCCAACACTAAAAATAAAATAGTTATTACATTTCATCTAATTTCTTACCGCCGCATGACGAAAACCCGGCTGGAAGTAGATGCCGAACAGCTTGCCAGTCGCAAGGCTGCTGGCGCACCTTGACTTGCACAGTCGACATAGTGGTGGTGGTGGTGGCGCCATTTTTCCTAAAGCAATATGAGCAAAGGATTAACGATCCACTTCACAGGAAAGAAAAAAAGTAGCATGAGATATTTTTGGTTCTTCCGCGAGAAGCAATTTGATGGACAATTATAATCCTAAGATCTAGTAACATATTAGATGACAAGGTACCACCTACATTTTGCCAAAAAGTAACTAAATCAACTAAATGGAAATGTCCTAAATCAACCTAAATGAAAATGTTCTAAATCAACTAAATTAAAATGGTGCATACTAAATCAACTAAATGAACTAGCCTACTAAATCAACTAAATCAAAATGTTCTAAATCAACTAAATGAACTAGCCTACTAAATCAACTAAATCAAAATGTTTTAAATCAACTAGCCTACTAAATCAACTAAATCAAAATGTTCTAAATCAACTAGCCTACTAAATCAACTAAATAAAAATGTAGGGAGGACAGAGGAGGAGGCCGGTGCCGAGTCCAGCAAGGAGGAGGAGGGGCCGGCCGGCGGCTAGTGGAGGGAGGACGGAGGAGGAAGGCGGAGCGAGGAGGGGCCGGCCAGCGGCGAGTGGAGAGGGAGGACGAAGGAGGAGGCCGGTACCGAGTCCAGCAAGGAGGAGGAGGTGACGGCGGCGCAGAGGGAGGAGGGGCGACGGGGGAGGACCGGCGCGGGGGATAGAGAGGGATCCAGTGAGTGTGTGACTGTGAGTGGATCGGATAGAGGAGATGGGAAGGGAGATGGAATGGCTTAGCAGTAGTGCGCTATAGATAAAGACGCTACTGCTAAACTACCTAGCAACATCGCCTTTCATAAACAAGCGCTACTACTATGTGTCAGCATGTAAAAATAGACTTATAGTTCATTGTATCAAAAAATACATTGATCATCAACGATCTTTTTGTGTACAATATGATTTGTCAATATGAGTCCTCACCGGTTTAGGAACAAGTGAAGACTCATATTGCAACCACAAATTCTACACATAGAGTTCAATGAAGACCAAGTGCTTGTCAAAGTTTGAGAAGTAACATATTTAAGGTGGTAGAAACTATCTTCACGGAGCGAGGTGAGACTAATTTTTTGTAGTAAACTTATTAGTAGCGCTTATTGGCGAAATGCGCTGCTACTATGCTACGTAGCAGTAGCGCCCCTTCGTTATAACGCGTTGCTGCTATAGCTAGCCTCGCGATGGCCTCGTGGGAATTATAGCAGTAGCGTGTCTTTCAGCTGGCGCGCTACTGCTATATTTATTTCAGCAGCGAGTTATTCTTGAGCTCGCTACGGCTAATTAGCAGCAGCGCCTTATTTTAAAGCGCGTTGCTGATAAGATTCTGTGTATAGGCTTTTCCCTAGTAGTGTATATAAGCCAACACTTAGAAAAATTTTCCCAACTACTCCCATTCTCCCCCGACGCCGCCAGGCCGCTCCTCGTCGCCGTCGGCGATGCCGCGCCCTGCCCCGACGCCGCCCGCCGCCCGCCGCCCACCCCGACGCCGCCCAACTTCGCCACAGCCGACGCCCTCGACGC
The DNA here is from genome assembly GCF_003073215.2 of Triticum urartu. NCBI lineage: Eukaryota > Viridiplantae > Streptophyta > Magnoliopsida > Poales > Poaceae > Triticum > Triticum urartu. Next base: position 497,481,028 of record NC_053028.1, on the reverse strand, counting down.
CAATTGCCTGGCCCGACGCTGGCGCCGCTCCTCGCGCCCCTGCGCATGCCCGCCCCAACGCCTCCAGCAGTGCCCCGCCACCCCCTGTGAGCACCTGCCTCGCGCCCCTGCCCTGCCTCGCGCACTTGCGCCCCTGCCCTGCCCCGCCGGTGCCGCCGCCGCCATGATCCTCTGTCTGGCCGGCCCCTAGGTTTCCTTTATTTTTTTTGTTATATATATGCTATTTGTTTAGATGTTTTTAGATGTTCTTATATGTTGTTTTCAGATGTTTTTAGTTGTTCATAAAAGAAATTTAGATGCAGGTATGTATGTGTGATGGATCATATATGTATTTTTTTAGATGTTCTTATATGTTGTTTTCATATGTTTTTTGTATGTATATATGTATGAGGGATCATATATGTATTTTTGTATGTATGTATGTATGTATGAGGGATCATAGATGTATTTTTTCACAATTTTCTATCGTGCATAGACCGATTTTAGACCACGGGAGCACCCCCCCTATCGTTGCAAAAGTGCTAAGTGATATTAAGAAGGAAGAAGAAGAAAAAAAGGAGAGGAAAAATGATGAAGAAGCAGGCTACGGTGATCGAACAATGGAGGAGGAAAGACATGATTATGATGGCTCCGGTGACTGAATGCCGGTGCAAGAAGGATACCGTGATGACGGCTCCGGTCACCGAACAGCAATCGCACGCGATGGCCAACCGATTTAACCCATCCGGACAAAGGAAGCATTTGCTGCTCAGTGCGGGGTTCTTGTTAGGGACAAGATCCCGATCAGCATCTAGCAATGGTTGAAGCCTAAGAAGGAAGACCCTGAGGTCTCTTATGTCAAGGATATGCAAAAAGATGATCTTTGGACTGCGCTGAAGGCAAATTTCACCCTACCGCCAGAGGACGATCTGGAGAAGCCAGTTAAAGAGCAATTGATCAAGTCTCAAAATATTAAGAAGATGGCAGAACTATTCAGGAGGTGGAAGAATGAGCTGAAAACAACGTTTGTCGACAAAGAAGAGACACCAGAATTCACCGGCCGGTATGAGAAGATCAAAGATCACTGGGACGCATTTGTGGCCCACAAGACATCGAAGAAGAGTAAGAGATGTCAGCGAGAAACAAGATAAATGCTGCGAAGAAGGAGCATCACCATGCACGGGGTCAGGCGGCTACCTCAAAGCCCGACCATTGTGGGCCAAGGCTGAGAATGACCTGCTTGATAAAGGGGTCAAACCAGAGACATTGAACTGGCCAAACCGTTGCCGGACTTGGTTCTTCGGGGTTGGCGAAAGCTTGGACCTTGTAACATGGAAGTGCGTTTGGACGAAAGAGCAAATGCGAATACCCGTCATGAAGCTTAAGTACTATATCACCGCAGCGCAGGACATGATGTTCGTTCCAGACAGAGAGAATGACGAGCTCACAATGGCCCTCAGGAATCCTGAGCACCCTGGACGGACACGAGGCACGCTAGGCTCCGTTCCGTGGAAGGCTGGGTTTCCGGACGCATGCGGTTACAAATGCCAAGAGAGGAGGAAGAAAGTGGAGCAGACTCAACTGCAGGCGCTGCACGCAAGGGTACAAGCAATAGACGAACGAGAAGCAGTTCGCAGCAAGCGACCTGCCGAAGCTACCCCCGAAGCTACCCCGCCATCTCAGCGGAGAAGAAGCGTGGCTTCCACCGAGCTGCTTTAGCTGGAGCCTGTCTTCACGGATCCTGGTAGCTACCCCGTGGATGCTATCACGGAGTCTCAACATTGCCACCTTATGACACAATGGCAGAACTTCAAAGTCAAGGCGGTTGTCGGCTCTGTTCGACCTCTTGAACCCAACACAACTTTTCACTGCCGTCCAATTCCAGAAGGATATGCTAGGGTGATGGTGGACGAAATAACGGAGGGATTTGAGGACCTCGAGCTTGACCTCCCTACCGATGAAGGGGAGACTCGGCTGGGTTCAGCTCTGAAGACTCCATGCCTATGGCGGAAGGAGCTCATCAACCTTCCGAACTGGACGCCTCCGCCTCCTCCTCCTCCTCCTCCGGAGAGTCAGGGCACTCCGCCTCCTCCTCCGCCTCCTCCTCCTCCTCTGGCGAGTCAGGGCACTCCCCCTCCTCCTCCGCCTCCTCCTCTGGTGAGTGATCAGGGCACTCTGCCTCCTTCTCCGGCGCATGGCGGCACTCCGCCTCCTTCTCCGCCTGCGCCGGCGCGCCCAAGCAGCCAGCATCTGCCTTCTCCGCCTCGTCAGCAAGGGCGGAAGAGACCCGTTGCCGCTCCGGCTGCTCCGGCGCATCGTACTCGTTCTCCTACGCCTCATAAGCAAGCAAAGAAGACAGCCGCAGCCGCTCCATCTTCTCCGGCATCTAGCAATACAACCAGAGGTGGGAGGCAATTAAGATTCGGTCCATCTCTAAAGCCTCTAGAGAAAGAAATTACCATACGAGAGGTCCGTGGAGGAAAACGCGAAGATCGTGGAAGCCAAAGTGAGGGACTTCTTTGAAGCGGTGAAAGCAAAGAAACATCCACCTCCAGAGGAGAAGGTAGATTCGGTGAAAGCAAAGCGCACACTCGATGCCCTGAAGAAACCACCACCATCTCCACCAAAAACCAACTACGAGTGCATTATTGGAAAGTCATTTATCGAAACGGAGCGGTCGGAAAGTACTATCAGTGATTGAAGGTTAGCAGAACGACGAGCTGGGAAAAAAATTGCCCAGCTCGGCGAACAAGAGAACCAATCGTGCCCCCCGCTCAAGGTGTCTAGTGATATCGTCGCTAATGGTTCGAGGATGGTGCCCGGTTATACCAATCTTGGAGATTACCTGCCCGATGATGCAAATTTTGATATAATGGAGGTGGACGAACACAAATACCAGTACGGGAAGCCTCTCATCAGAGATGGAACTATTCTGACAGCAATGATGCGAAGATTCCATGATTGGTACATGAAAACATGCAGCGAGTCTGGGGGGAAGAATACTTTGGCGCTGAGAGTTAAAGAGGAGCACGACCTCATTGGAATTGAACTGTTGTTTGTTCCATTTGAGGAGTTCTTCCAGTGGTTCAATCAAAATGCCCTCGATAAATTAACGGTCACTTGCTACTGTCTGTAAGTACTACTTCCATCATTAAGTCTCTATATATATAGCTCAGCTCTTTCATTGCATGTATATATAATTATCATCACTATATTATGCAGATTGAAGATCGCCGAATGCAGAAAAGCGGAAATCTATGATATTGGGTTCACTAACACAAATCTCATAGATGAATATATGGTTAAATTTTATGCCAAAGCAACCGAGGCCAACTTGCTCCAATCGTTGGTTATAAATCAAAACAAAGATAAAATACACTTTCCTTACAACTTCAAGTGAGTGTTACTGTCTTGTGCATATTCGGTTTGCCTTATTACTCGAGGTTATAGTAATGTAATTGATGAGTCATGCATGCGTGCGCAGCTACCACTATATTCTCCTGGAGATTAAGCTTGAGCAGGGACTAGTAACCGTCTTAGACTCAAGACGAAAATCTCCCGAGACCTATGCGGACATGGCTAAAATGCTCGAGAAGTAAGTTCAATCGATCATTATCGCACCATATCGGCAACATTTTGTTCATTTCCTGATATCAAGTAATTGTTTTCTTTGTCTCGTAGGGTTTGGAAAGTATTCATCGCACAATCTCAGGGACTGCCGAGGGAGCTGCGATGGACATAGCCGAAAGTAAGTAGTACTAGCTAGCTAGTTCCGCGCATCTCGATCCTGTTGATTCTAGATACTTTCATCAATGCCATTTATAATGCTTCATTATCAGTTTGATTGACCTCTATTTCTTGTAAAGTGCTTGTGGCTTGAACAAGGGAATGATTACTGTGGATACTACGTTTGTGAGTTCATCTACACTGCGACTTACAAAAAAACAGGGCTACTCTAAAATACAATTTGATATGCGTAAGCAATAATATTCACAATTTCATTATATTACCATCATTTGTGTTAAATTTCATTCATATATATGTATTGACTACCTTCTTCAAATTTGATGTGGCAGATGCGGGATGAACTCCTACCACAAGATCGCATCAAAGCAATTCAAGAGGAATTGGCGGGATTCTTTCTTGACCACGTCATCAATAAAGCCGGAGAATACCATCTGGAAGCTGAGTTCATATATAATTAGGGGATTATATTGTAAGAGATCTTAATATTGTATATATGTAGCCAGTAGCGCCGGATAGATATACGGAAACTTGTTGTTCGACCAATCCCTCGGAGAAGGAGAGGTCTATATCACTTCTCTCTGTATGAATATGTTCATGACGAACTTCTGTACTTAATGGTTTCCTTCATTTGCTTACCAGCTAGCGTGTCGAGGGCCTCTCTATATGTATAGTACGTAGCGTCGACCAAGCACGGAGATAAGAGAGGACACTTCTCTCTATTAATTTACC